>NC_137149.1:6292576-6892576 GCF_951394435.1 Stenella coeruleoalba
TCCTAGAGTTTTTTGAATCAGAAATCCGGGCACAGCTTAGCTGGGTCCTCTACTAAGGGTCTTGTAAGACTGCAATCCAGGTGTCATCCAGGACTGGGGTCTCATGTGGAGGCCTGACTAGGTAAAAACCCATTTCTAAGCTCATCATACTGCTGGCTGAATTAAATTTTTTGTAGTTATAAAACTCATGGGGGCTTGCTTCTTTAAGGCTTCTGTGAACTCAGGGAAAACTTAATCCTGGTTTTAAATGTCTTACCTGACTATGTCAGGTCCTCCCAGGATAATCTGTCTTTTATTAACTCAAAGTCAACTGATTCAGAGTCCTCAATTACATCCTTTAGCTTTTTCCTATATGGAGAAAGTAACATAATCTTGGGAGTGATATCCCATCACATTCACAGGCCCTGCCAACACTCAAGGACAGAAGATTACACAAGGGCTTAGGTCACTGTAAATTATTTTAGAATTCTGCCTACCGTAATTGTTAAAACAGAGATGTATTGGGAATTTTCTGCTTCATGCTACAGGGCACAACCTTTCAGGGTGTTCTTTAGTTGGCTCCATCAGAGTCTTAGGATAATAAATTTCTGAGGTGGGAAGGGAGTGGTCATGAGAAGTATTATTTTTCTCCACAGCAGAGAGAATTGGTACAATTTAATTCCGGAATCCTAGATTACATCATTCCAGAAATAGAATTTGCAGTAGGATGAACCTTGACATTCCTTAACACTAAAAAAAATAAATAAACAGAACGAGAATATGGGTTGTACAATGTCATAGTTAATTAGAAGTGTAGCCACAATCAGAACCTTCATCTCTTGACTCCCTAATCCAGTAGCATTTTTCGTAATACCACCCTATTGAGGCCAGGAGATTATAACAGGCACATTTGTTTATTAGAATTACAACTGTTTTCCAATTTCAATATAAGAAAGATATGACGCCAATCTTGTGCCTCGTTTATTGTTTTAACTGTACATATTTTTAACTGAGGCCTTGAGATTGTTCTATTTGTGTTACACCCAAATAATGGGTATTTAGAGCACAGTGATACAAAGAAAAACAGTACCAAAAAAGAGACGCGCTAGCTCCCAGATCTTCCCCTTATATTTCCATGGCCTGCTCTCTCATCTCCTTCAGGCCTTTAGCCAATGTGACTTTCTTATTTGAAACAAAAACACTCTCCCAATTCTTCCAATCTCCCTTGCTCCAAAGTACTGATCACCACCTTGTTAGCTTATTGTCTATATCAACCCAGTAGGCTGTAGGCTGCATGATGGCAGGGGAATTTTGTCTGATGTGTCCAGTGTTGTACCTTTGGTACCCACAATAGTAACTGGATATGTGTGGAATGAAAAAAATGAAAGAGTGGGTTAATTAATATTTAGTTGTAAGAGATCAGGCTCACCCTGAGAAGCAACATGGCCAAGAAAATGCATAGAAAATATGGATAAAAACCCGAGTAAACCTGGGAAGTTTTATTATAAAAATACTGGAAAAGTTTAAGTGGTAAAAACATACGGTTGGCCTAGGACATTAGACTCACTGCTTTAGATAACATAAAGCTATGACACGGGCTCACCTGTCATGAGCAGTTTAGAATACCAAACAGTAAGGCCCTTGATCAAACAAGTAACCTCCAACTCTGCTATTCAGGCCCTGGGAAATATCTATCAGAGATATATCATTGTTACAGGATGATATCTTAAGGAGACATACTAGCTACTTACTGCTCAAGTATTTTATATGCGTTTTATATACATAACTGCTCAGAAACTTGCATCAACTCTTTAGATGCTCACAGAAATACATTTATTTAGTGCAATCCAGGCTTAGAGCTTTACTTTTCCAAAAGGCAATGTAAGAATTAGCCCTATAGGTTCTACATCTATTTTGGGGTTGGTTGGTTGATTTTTTTGAGAAACTGACATAGAATCCTAAATGTTATTCAGTACCTCCTATATAATGCTTAACCTAACTTTCCTTTGAATTTAGTAATTAGCAATAAAACAAGCAAACAACACACACAGACACCAGGTTTCACAGAAGAACTGATTCTTTATACTTTATATATATATAAAGTATATATAAAGTATATATATATAAAGTATACTTTATACTTTATTCTTTATACGCCTCATAATGAGTTACATGATAAATAGCAACTTTTCATCTTTGCTTTGGCTGCCAGGATGTTTAGAACTATTGTTTTGGCTGCCAGGATGTTTAGAACTATTGTTACGTTCTTAGGGATGACCTGTTGCCCTGCTTCACCCGGGATTCTTGGGTGTCTCAGGACACAGGTCTTTCAGCACTAAAACTGGACAGTTTCAGGCTAACCAGGAAGGCTGGTCACCCTATATTTGATTACAAAAGAAATATATTTTTGTCTTTGAAACTTTAAAAGTTATAAATGAAAAAAACTGCATTTATTCAATAAATATATTTTACTTGTATATTTATAAATTTATAAAATTTAAAAAAAAGTAAAGTAGAGGGGAGACTTTCAAGATGGCAGAGGAGTAAGATGTGGAGATCGCCTTCCTACCCACAAATACATCAGAAATACAACTACATGTGGAACAACTCCTACACAACACCTACTGAACACTGGCAGAAGGCCTCAGGCTTCCCAAAAGGCAAGAAACTCCCCATGTACCTGGGTAGGGCAAAAGAAAAAAAGAATAAACAGAGACAAAAGGATAGGGACGGGACCTGCACCAGTGGGAGGAAGCCGTGAAGGAGGAAAGGTTTCCACACACTAGAAGCCCCTTCACTGGTGGAGACGGCGGCTGGGCGTGGGGTAAGCTTCGGAGCCACAGAGGAGAGCGCAGCAACAGGGGTGCGGAGGGAAAAGCGGAGAGATTCCCGCACAGAGGATCGGTGCCGACCGGCACTCACCAGCCCGAGAGGCTTGTCTGCTCACCAGCCAGGGCGGGTGGGGCTGAGAGCTGAGGCTCGGGCTTCAGGCGGAGCACAGGGAGAGGACTGGGGTTGGCGGCGTGAAGACAGCCTGCAGGGGGCTAGTGCGCCACGGCTGGCCGGTAGGGAGTCGGGGAAAAGTCTGGACCTGCCGAAGACGCAAGAGACTTTTTCTTCCCTCTTTGTTTCCTGGTGCGCGAGGAGAGGGGATTAAGAGCGCCGCTTAAAGGAGTTCCAGAGACGGGCGCAAGCCACGGCTATTAGCGTGGACCCCAGAGACGGGCATGGGACACTAAGGCTGCTGCTGCCGCCACCAAGAAGCCTGTGTGCAAGCACAGGTCACTATCCACACCTCCCTTCCGGGGAGCCTGTGTAGCCCGCCACTGCCAGGGTCCCGGGATCCAGGGACAACTCCCCCGGGAGAACGCACGGCGCGCCTCACGCTGGTGCGCAACGTCATGCTGGCCTCTGCCGCCGAAGGCCCGCCCCGCCTCCATGCCCCTCCCTCCCCCGGCCTGAGTAAGCTGGAGCCCCCGAATCAGCGGCTCGTTTAACCCTGTCTTGTCAGAGTGAAGAACAGACGCCCTCCGGCGACCTACACGCAGAGGCGGGCCCGATCCAAAGCTGAGCCCCTGGGAGCTGTGAGAACAAAGAAGAGAAAGGGAAATCTCTCCTAGCAGCCTCAGGAGCAGCGGATTAAAGCTCCACAGTCAACTTGATGTACCTGTATCTGTGGAATACCTGAATAGGCAACGAATCATCCAAAAATTGAGGCACTGGACTTTGAGATCAACAATATATATATTTTTTCTTTTTTCCCTTTTTGTTTGTGTGTATGCTTCTGTGTGTGATTTTGCCTGTATAGCTTTGCTTTTACCATGTGTCCTAGGGTTCTGTTTGTCCTTTTTTTTTTTTTTAGTATACTTTTTAGCACTTGTTATCACTGGTGGATTTAATTTTCGTTTTGGTTGCTCTCTCCTTTTTTCTTTATTATTACTTTTTAATTTTTATTTTTGATAATTACTTTTCACTTTTTATTTTAATAACTTTATTTTCTTTTCTTTTTTACTTTCTTTCTTTCTTTTTTCCTCCCTTTTTTCCTGAGCCGTGTGACTGACAGAGTCTTGGTGCTCTGGGCAGGTACGAGGCCTGTGCCTCTGAGGTGGGAGAGCCGAGTTCAGGACGTTGGGCCACCAGAGACTGCACAGCTCCACATAATATCAAACAGCGAAAGCTCTCCCAGAGACCTCCATCTCAATGCTAAGACTCAGCTCCACTCAATGACCAGCAAGCTACTGGGCTGGACATCCTATGCCAAACAACTAGCAAGACAGGAACACAATCACATCCATTAGCAGAGAGGCGGCGTAAAATCATAATTAGGTCACAGGCACCCCAAAACACACCACCAGACACGGTCCTGCCAACCAGAAAGACAAGATCCAGCTTTGTCCACCAGAACACAGGCACCAGTCCCCTCCACCAGGGAGCCTACAAAACCCACTGAACCAAACTCACCCACCGGGGGCAGACACCAAAAACAACGGGAACTACAAACCTGCAGCCTGCAAAAAGGAGACCCCAAACACAGTAAGTGAAGCCAAGTGAGAAGACAGAGAAACACACAGCAGATGAAGGAGCAAGGTAAAAGCCCACAAGACCAAACAAATGAAGAGCAAATAGGGAGTCTACCTGAAAAAGAATTCAGAGTAATGAGAGTAGAGATGATCCAAAGTCTTGGAAATAGAATGGAGAAAATTCAAGAAATGTTTAACAAGGACCTAGAAGAACTAAAGAGCAAACAAAATGATGAACAACACAATAAATGAAATTAAAAATTCTCTAGAATGAATCAATAGCAGAATAACTGAGGCAGAAGAACGGATAAGTGACCTGGAAGATAAAAGAGTGGAAATAACTACCACAGAGCAGAATAAAGAAAAAAGAATGAAAAGAATTGAGGACAGTCTCAGAGACCTCTGGGACAACATTAAATGCACCAACATTCGAATTATAGGGGTTCCAGAAGAAGAAGACAAAAAGAAAGGGACTGAGAAAATATTTGAAGACATTATAGTTGAAAACTTCCCTAATATGGGAAAGGAAATAGTCAATCAAGTCTAGGAAGTGCGAAGAGTCCCATACAGGATAAACCCAAGGAGAAACACCCCAAGACACATATTAATCAAACTATCAAAAATTAAATACAAAGAAAAAATATTAAAAGCAGCAAGGGAAAAACAACAAATAACATACAAAGGAATTCCCATAAGGTTAACAGGTGATCTTTCAGCAGAAACTCTGCAAGCCAGAAGGGAGTGGCAGGACATACGTAAAGTGATGAAAGGGAAAAAACTACAACCAAGATTGCTCTACCCAGCAAGGATCTCATTCAGATTCAATGGAGAAATTAAAACCTTTACAGACAAGGAAAAGATAAAAACATTCAGCACCACCAAACCAGCTTTACAACAAATGCTAAAGGAACTTCTCTAGGCAAAAAACACAAGAGAAGGAAAAGACCTACAAAAACAAACCCAAAACAATTAAGAAAATGGTAATAGGAACATACATATTGATAATTACCTTAAATGTAAATGGATTAAATGCTCCAACCAGAAGACATAGACTGGCTGAATGGATATAAAAACAAGACCCATATAAATGCTGTCTACAAGAGACCCACTTCAGACTTAGGGACACATACAGACTGAAAGTGAGGCGATGGAAAAAGATATTCCATGCAAATGGAAATCAAAAGAAAGCTGGAGTAGCAATTCTCATATCAGACACAATAGACTTTAAAATAAAGATTATTACAAGAGACAGAGAAGGACACTACATAATGATCAAGATATCAATCCAAGAAGAAGATATAACAATTGTAAATATTTATGCACACAACATAGGAGCACCTCAATACATAAGGCAAATGCTAATAGCCATGAAACGGGAAATCGACAGTAACAACATCATAGTAGGGGACTTTAACACCCCACTTTAACCAATGGACAGATCATCCAAAATGAAAATGAATAAGGGAACACAAGCTTTAAATGATACATTAAACAAGATGGACTTAATTGATATTTACAGGAAATTTCCTTCAAAAACAGCAGATTACACTTTCTCAAGTGTCATGGAACATTCTCTAGGATAGATCATATTTTGGGTCACAAAGCAAGCCTTGGGAAATTTAAGAAAATTGAAATCGTATCAAGTATCTTCTCCAACCACAACGTTATGAGACTAGATATCAATTACAGGGAAAAAATGTGTAAAAAATACAAACACATGGGGGCTAAACAATACACGACCTAATCACCAAGAGATCACTGAAGAAATCAAAGAGGAAATCAAAAAATACCTTGAAACAAATGACAATGAAAACACAATGACCCAAAACCTATGGGATGCAGCAAAAGCAGCTCTAAGGGGAAATTTAAAGCAATACAATCCTACCTTAAAAAGCAAGAAGCATCTCAAATAAACAACCTAAACTTAAACCTAAAGCAATTAGAGAAAGAAGAAGAAAAAAACCCAAAGTGGGCAGAAGGAAAGAAATCATAAAAATCAGATCAGAAATAAATGAAAAAAAATGAAGGAAACAATAGCAAAGATCAATAAAACTAAAAGTTGGTTTTTTGAGAAGATAAACAAAATTGATAAAGCATTAGTCGGACTCATCAAGAACAAAAAGGGGAGAAGACTCAGATCAATAGAATTAGCAATGAAAATGGAGGAGTAACAACTGACACTGCAGAAATACAAAGGATCATGAGAGATTACCACAGGCAACTATATGCCAATAATATGGACAACATGGAAGAAATGGACAAATTCTTAGAAAAGCACAAGCTTCTGAGACTGAACCAGGAAGAAATAGAAAATATAGACAGACCAATCACAAGCACTGAAATTGAGACTGTGATTAAAAATCTTCCAACAAACAGAAGCCCAGGACCGGATGGCTTCACAGGCAAATTCTATCAAACATTTAGAGAAGAGCTAACACTTATCCTTCTCAAACTCTTCCAAAATATACCAGAGGGAGGAACACTCCCAAACTCATTCTACGAAGCCACCATCACCCTGATACCAAAACCAGATAAGGATGTCACAAAGAAAGAAAACTAAAGACCAATATCACTGATGAACATAGATGCAAAAATCCTCAACAGAATACTAGCAAACAGAATCCAACAGCACATTAAAAAGATCATACACCATGATCAAATGGGGTTTATCCCAGGAATGCAAGGATTCTTCAATATATTCAAAGCAATCCGTGTAATAAACCATATTAACAAATTGAAGGAGAAAAACCATATGATCATCTCAATAGGTGCAGTAAAAACTTTCGACAAAATTCAACACCCCTTTATGAGAAAAACGCTCCAGAAAGTAGGCACACAGGGAATTTACCTCAACATAATAAAGGCCATATATGACAAACCCACAGCCAACATCGTTCCCAATGGTGAAAAACTGAAACCATTTCCAGTAAGATCAGGAACAAGACAAGGTTGTCCACTCTCACCACCATTATTCAACATACTTTTGGAAGTTTTAGCCACAGCAATCAGAGAAGAAAAAGAAATAAAATGAATCCAAATTGGAAAAGAATAAAGCTGTCATTGTTTGCAGATGACATGATACTATACATAGAGAATCCTAAAGATGCTACCAGTAAACTACTAGAGCTAATCAGCGAATTTGATAAAGTAGCAGGATAAGAAATTAATGCACAGAAACCCCTTGCATTCCTATACACTAATGATGAAAACTCTGAAAGAGAAATTAAGGAAACAGTCCCATTTACCATTGCAGTAAACAAAATAAAATACCTAGGAATAAACCTACCTAAGGAGACAAAAGACCTGTATGCAGAAAAGTATTAGACACTGATGAAAGTAATTACAGATTATACAAACAGATGGAGAGGTATACCGTGTTCTTGAATTGGAAGAATCAACATTGTGAAAATGACTGTATTACCCAAAGCAATCTACAGATTCAGCAATCCCCATCAAACTACCAATGGCATTTTTCACAGAACTAGAACAAAAAATTTCACAATGTCTATGTAAACACAAAAGACCCTGAATAGCCAAAGCAATGTTGAGAAAGAAAAACAGAGCTGGAGGAATCAGACTCCCAGACCTCAGATTATACTACAAAGCTACAGTAATCAAGGCAGTATGGTACTGGCACAGAAACAAAAATATAGATCAATGGAACAGGATAGAAAGCCCAGAGATAAACCCATGCACATATGGTCACCTTATTTTTGATAAAGGAGGCAAGAATATACAATGGAGAAAAGACAGCCTCTTCAATAAGTGGTGCTGGGAAAACTGGACAGCTACAGATGTGTAGTGAGGTGGATGGACTTGGTGACTGTCATACAGAGTGAAGTAATTCTGGAAGAAAAAAACAAATACCATATGCTAACACATATATAAGGAATCTAAAAAAAAAAAAGTTCTGAAAAACCTAGGGGCAGGACAGGAATAAAGACGCAGACGTAGAGAATGGACGTGAGGACACGGGGAGGGGGAACGGTTAGCTGGGATGAAGTGAGAGAATGGTAATGACATATACACACTACCAAATGTCAAATAGCTAGCTAGTGGGAAGCAGCTGCATAGCACAGGGAGATCAGCTTCGTGCTTTGTGACCACCTAGAGGGGTGGGATAGGGAGGGTGGGAGGGAGATGCAAGAGGGAAGAGATATGGGGATATATGTATATGTATAGCTGATTCACCTTGTTATAAAGCAGAAACTAACACACCATTGTAAAGTAATTATACTCTAGTAAAGATGTTAAAAAAAAAAAGTAAAGTAAGCTGTAGGCACTCAGTCTAAAAGGGAAATTCTATTTTACTAGTTGGATTAAGGAACCAGAACTAAGGGTGAGAGAGTGACTAAAGGAAAGGATTTGAAAGTCACTGATATGGAGAAACAGCTAAAGAACAGATGGTCCCTTTATGTGCCCTGTTGAGAGAAGCAAGAGACACATAATAAGTGGTAGGAAAAAAAGAAAATGGAGAACACAAGAAGAGAAGCTTCATCTTTTATTATTAGCTACAGCTCTTGTATTTTGTTTAAAAGTCTTCGTATCAAGATTCTATGTTCCTTGATAATTTCTTTATTGATTTTCACATTTTTAAACTGAGACTTCCTATCTTTAAACAGTGTTAAAAATTAATGGATTAGGTAGGTGCTAACTAAGGAGAAATGTCTAAACTAAGATAGCAATCTAAGAAGTTTCGGCCGAAATACTGTCACTGGAAAGTGACAAAGCTCTGAGTGGAGATGTTTGGGTTGCAAATGATGCAGAAAGAATTCCAGCCACTGCCACATATTGCAAAGCACTCCCTGGTGTCCCTGAATCACCACTTTCTCAGCCTGTCCTGAGCCAACATATTGTTTTTCTGTCCAAGTAATTTTCAGTAACACCCACAGAATCCCCAGCAGTGACTGCATTGAACATAACACCTGGCAAAAATTCAACTTAATGTGAGCAAAATGGCATCACAGATTTTATGCTCCTGAATGAAAATCTCCCTCCACATTCTGAAAGAGAGGAAAGGAAATGAACAAGCTCATGGTTATGAAATTAAGCAGTCTTTAGCCACTAATTCCAAGACAAAATAAATAAATAAAACATGCATATTTTATAACCTTGTT
This sequence comes from Stenella coeruleoalba, assembly GCF_951394435.1. Taxonomy (NCBI): domain Eukaryota; kingdom Metazoa; phylum Chordata; class Mammalia; order Artiodactyla; family Delphinidae; genus Stenella; species Stenella coeruleoalba. The sequence goes on from NC_137149.1 coordinate 6,302,193, forward strand.
CCAGCACCACTAAGGAAAGCAAAATTATACAATTCTACCCAGAGAGCATCTGCATGATAGCAGCAGTTTAATAATTAAAACCAAGTCCTTTTCAGAGCAGCTTGTTCCATCAGATTCAGGACACATTCAAGGGGTCTTTCTTATGTTCCAGGGACTATGCTGGTTCCATTCACTTACACCATTATTTCCATCAGAGAAATTTCACCAACTATAGATGATTTGTAAATTTTTTAATTCACTTTGTATCATACCATCATTTTACACTAAGTTTACCATAAATGTATCATTTCTGACAACGCAGAGATATAAGAGAACGAAAACTGTAAAAGTTGCCAAAACATTTGCACTGTTTTGCTCAGGTTTTTATGTATTTATTTATTTATTTTTGGCTCTGTTGGGTCTTCGTTGCTGCACGTGGCCTTTCTCTAGTTGCGGTGAGCAGGGATTACTCTTCGTTGCGGTGTGCGGGCTTCTCATTGCGGTGGCTTCTCTAGTTTTGGAGCACGGGCTCTAGGCACGCAGGTTTCAGTAGTTGTGGCGCACGGGCTTCAGTAGTTGTGGCATGGGGGCTCTACAGCGTAGGCTCAGTAGTTGTGGCGAACGGGCTTAGTTGCTCCGTGGCATGTGGGATCTTCCCGGACTAGGGCTCGAACCTGTGTCTGCTGCATTGGCAGGTGGATTCTTAACCACTGCGCCACCAGGGAAGCCCCTCAGATTTTAAAAATTCAATCAATTGCTCTGTCACATGGAAAATTGGTCACCTAGATGTAGATTTTTCATGCACGAGACTTAATACCCACAAATCCCATTAGTAAATAACAGGATCTACAGGGCTTCGTTTGAAAATGTGCTCCCTTTGGTTTAAGCTGAATTTTGTCATGTGTACTGTTGACTAAATAGCCCAACTGTTAGCCCCATATCCACAAGCTGACATCCCAGCCTTGGCTCTGGTATAATGTTTTATGTTTTGTTCCGTTTGGAGGTACAGTCCTTAATTATACTAGAAGCTATTATAACCCCCTCGCCAATAAGACAGCTTGCTCTTGGTAGGGCCGTTCTTGCTGGACCCCACTGCTTTACGAGTAATGGTTTTTCATGACACTGATGATAGGACATGATCCTCTCAACATAGGTCCTTTTTGTCCAACAGCTGGTGCTGTTTTTCTATTCCACACACAAGTCTAGAACACACAGGAGAGTGTTCGAATAGTTGCAGAAAAGAAAACTTTTTCTCCAAACATTTTTACTTAAGATATTGTTCTATTTACTTTGTACTCTGTGAAAGCAACTCTCTCCAGGATCAACCTGCTTTTCCACTTCTTATGCTAGGATGGAAAAAAAACACTTTAAAAATGGACAAGCTGCACTCACATCGCTCTAAAGTTTCATGTCCAGTTCTGGGTATTAATAAAGCACAGTGGTCAAAAAAGTGACCTATGTCATTAGCTGACCCTGGTTTTGAAACCTGACTTTTTCTTGTATTACCTAGTGACTTCTGGGAAGTGACTCAGACTCTCTATATAGGAGTTTACCCATCTGTAAAGTGTACATAATAATAAATATCTACCTCTTAACGTGTTTGGGGAAGTTAAGGAAATAATGCCAGTATGCATTAGTAGTATATCTGTCACATAACTGCTGGTTATCATTATTGTTATTAGAAGACATTATAAAAGTAGGTAAAAATACATCTTTATATATCTAGAAAATTAAGATAACAGTCCACACCTTTAATAAGTATATAAGTTCTATGGTAAAATTGTACATTTTTTAAAAGAAAGTAACAGAAAAACACACATGCAAAAAAGTGTAGAGTTCCACATTAATAAAAGTGTTTTAATTCTAGCAAATCTTTTCTTAAAACATCTGCTGATACTAGTTCTGCGCATTCTCTCAAAACAGCGTAATAACCAATATTTACCCAAATCATTGATCATGAAGCAAATTATTGAAGGGCATATTGTTCAGAGAGACCTATTTCAGCATTTGCCCCAGGTCACACATGGATATATACTTAAGGGCTCTTCATAAAACTAACATTTGAAAGATCAGAAAGCAATTCCTCCCTGTAGCTCAAATCGTACCTACCAGGAATGAAATAGAATTCTTAGAGGCACAGGAAAACACCTGCAAAGATTATGACACCTAAGACACAATTGTTTGTTCTGATAATGTAACACCAAAAAAAAAAAAAAATCAAAATCACACCTTTTTCAAGGAACTCTGACACGACGTATGAAAGTAATTGGCGCTGCCCACCAATTCTGGCAGGCTAGACCCATGATGGCTTTTCCTGCAGAACGACAGAAGTTTCTAAGATACCCACAACAACTACAGCAGTGTTTTCAAAGAGCTTACGTCCATAGTCACTGAAGCTATACAAAATAAGGCCACATAGAAATTTCATGGCCACTAGTGTTTTTTTTTTTTTTTTTTAAAAAGGTGATATGAATATTTTCTACTAAAAAGAGACCCAGTCAGCCTCTTTCCTGCCCATTTTGAGGGGGAGGTACTATCTAGGGTGTAAAAGTGGTTATGAGGCAGGTACACAGGTTTTCCATATAAGATGCAGAAAAAAAAAACCAATCAAGCAAGAACACCCACCTTCATTCCGTACTTTTACTATTTGAAAAAACAGCCACCACTGCGCTTCCAACACACACACAGCACAGAACATCAGTGGGTTTTGTTTTGTTTTTTTTTTCCTTTTCCTTCCAATTCCAGAAAGAACTCTGTGCCAACAACCTTCTGCAAACAGGGCCTGGGTAAATTCTTTGGGAAGCCCCACAGCCCCGGCCAGGAGAAAGCATGGTTGCTTACACTTAGTATCCCTGCCTGTGCTCTTGTTTGCTATCTCCCTCCCAAACAGAGGGACTTGCAAGCGGGAAGATGACCAGAGCCGGACCGTGGGCAACAGCATTTGGAAACTGAGAACAAATTATATAGGGGAGTTGTTAGAATCAGTGAGAGATCTGAAAAAAGATGTGGAATGGGGAGGTTTCAGAGAAGAGGGATATGCGTAGTGAAGAGGGAATGGAGGGCTTCAGGTTTCCAACAATTCTGCAACTAGCAAAGTGCCCGCAGTTAGGTGGGTTCATATGTAATTCCATGTGATTAACGTCAGGCTTGCGCTTGTAATGGGATTATTTGGAAGCAATTAAGAATAATAGATGTGAGACCATTTCATAAAAATTCAAGCACAATATGAATGTGAAGTTTTAGTTGTAAGTGGTTATAGCTATTTTATCAAATGAAAGGCCTGGGGACATGGAAGAGATTTAAATTAACAGGATATTGATTAATCCATAGTTCATTCATTTTTAAATTCTTTTCTCATTAAAAAAAAAAAGAGGGGCTTCCCTGGTGGCCCAGTGGTTGGGGGTCCGCCTGCTGATGCGGGGGACGCGGGTTCGTGCCCCGGTCCGGGAGGATCCCACATGCCGCGGAGCGGCTGGGCCCGTGAGCCATGGCCGCTGAGCCTGCGCGTCCGGAGCCTGTGCTCCGCAACGGGAGAGGCCGCAGCAGTGAGAGGCCCGCGTACCGCAAAAAAGAAGGAAAAAAAAAAAAAAAAAAAAAAGAAGAGGGTAGTATAGGTATGAAAAAAAAATCCATTTGCCCAAATCCACATACCTCTTCATCTTCTAAATAGCACAGCAACTGCCTCAGTACCTCTTCAAGTCTTACAAACTACATTACCACAGTTGCCTGAAGATTCCTCAAACCACTGGCAATTGAGTTTTTGCACAGGGGTTATAAGACCCAACAGACTTACCCGGCTGATAAGCCCTTCAACTGTGTGGTCTGGAGTCAGACGATTCGATTCTCAGTCTTTTCTCGTCAGCCAGAGATTACACTGGCGTAATAGCTTGCATCGGGGCCCCGGATGCTTCACCTGTCCTTTTATAGGTGCCCTTTGCCACGTGACTTTGTAGCTCCTCCTTCTAGGATACAGTATATTTTCTTTCCTCTGACTTTGGCCTTGGCCATGTGACTTGCTTTGGCAAATAGAAGATGGCAGAAATGATGGTGTAGCAGCTCACTACCTACGCCGCCTCAAGACGCCTTGCAACTTGAAAGTTGCTTTCCTAATCCTCTGCTGTTGCCACGAGAAGGACTCGCCCTAAATATCCAGCTCATTAAAGGGAGATGACAGACCTGTGGGGAAGAACGGCCGCAGATGAGCCCAGTTTAGGTTACCCAGCCCCCAGGTGCATGAGATAAACCAATTCTTATCTTGTGTGCTGCTGAGAACTTGTGGTTGTGCGTTAAGCAGGTTTATTGAAGCAATTGTTAATTGATACACTGACCCTCCAAAGTTAATCACTTCTGCTGGCATCATGGGAGTGAGGTCAGCACCAAACCCTTCAGGCCCCCTTACACTTGGTCTCTTTTTCATTTGTCTCTCTATTCGCTCCACACAGCATCGATAGCCACTCCCCTAATCAATCTGCAGTCCCTTTTTTAAGCCATAGTTAAAAGAAATTAAAGAAAAAGAATGGAAAAATCCATGCATGGGAATATGCAAAACTTCTTGCACAATCCCTTACACCCAAAGGTTTAAATCCAGCATTTAAGCTGATCCGAATGTATAGCCACTAAAACGAAACAAAGCAGAGACTTAAAATCTGCCATTGCATTAGCAATCACACCGCTTGGGATGATACGAAGTAGGATGGGTTAAGAGTGACTCAGCTGTAGAGACACAGATGTAGAGAACAAACGTAGGGACACCAAGGGGGGAAAGCGGGGGTGGGATGAATTGGGAGATTGGGATTGACACATAGACACTGCTGTGTGTAAAATCGATAACTAATGAGAACCTGCTGTAGAGCACAGGGAACTCAGTGCTCTGTGGTGATCTCAATGGGAAGAAAATCCCCAAAAGAGGGGATATATGCATACATACAGCAGATTCACTTCTCTGTACAGCAGAAACTAACACAACATTGTAAAGCAACTATACCCCAATTTTAAAAAAAAAGAGTGACTCAGCTGTGCTCTTGGGTGAGCACAGAGATACCTTTGGAACCAGGCCAAAGCAGGTTACTGAAGGTAGGCACCAACTAAGTGTGTACACTTGGGAAGCTAAGTAAATTTTGCAAGCATCTCTGTCTTTCTTTGCCAAAGCGTGGATAATAATCTATTTCCTCAGCTTATTAAGAGGGACAAATGAGAAAAACATACTGGAGGCATTTATTGGAGTTACAGGCAGCCTCCCTTTTCTAACCAAAGATATGTATCCCGTAGTATCCTTACTATACTCTCCTTATTTTTGTTTAAACAAGTGATATTGTATTTCATGGTCCTTGCTACTACTAAACAGTAAGACGTATATTATTATCTCAAATGGAACTGTGTGAAACTCAGCTGAAGAAGCCCAGGGCACATACAATTTTTTCACCCTTATTCTACAAATCCATGCTCAAAGAATAAACCCCTTGTGTTTTTACTTTGATTTGGGATTCAAATAAACCTGAAAAGCCTATCAAGTTTTTTTTTTTTTTCTATTTGTGACTTTATCTCCTGTATTTCTTCCCTAAGCTCATAGGGATGGCTGAGAAGTCGATACTGCTTTTCTTAACCATCATCACCTGAAAAGTTCAGGATCCTCAATTAGCCTTTGGATCCAAGGACAGACTTGATTCCCACAAAATCAAAATTGGTAAGATTACTGGATACCCACTGTGCACAAACAAAAATTATGTTAACTTGATTGTATAAAAATTAATAAACACTAGTGTATTTTTTAAAAACATATGAGTATAGTGGCTTGTTCTAGTAGTTTAAAAGTGGAGCAAAAGAAATGGGTTACTTTTTTCCATTAGAGCCTTTCCAAATAAGCTAATAAACGTGAATAAATGTATTTCAAGATTTTCTCTGCTACATAATCCCCTCCCACAGATGCTTTCAGACCCTAAAGAAATTTTCGAAGATTAACCTTTGGAAAAAGATATCTTTTTAGAAAAGAATAAACAAAAGGAAAAAAACAAAACAAAACTATGTGAAATTTCCCAGAAAAACTCAATCTAATTTACAGTAATGGGCATGCAGGTCACATGGAAAATTAAACACCAAAATCTAAATTTTCAGGGCAACAGAATTTATGCACACAAATCCTATTACCAGCTAATGGGATTTGTGGGGATCCCCAGTGGCCTATTTAGAAAATTTACCCCCTGCTGTTCAAGATGAATATACCATGAGAGCTAAACCAGAATGCACAGTCCTACCGTTGGCTTTATCCCCAGTCTGTCAAGTGATCCCTCTTTGATTTCTAAAAAATGCTGGCAACCGTATCAGTTCGCATATCTGATTGACACTGCAAGATGACATCTATATTTTCTACCTTAAGTTCTCCAAAACTTGTTTCAAATAATTGTTCAAGTCTTCTTCCTTCCTTTCTCCTTTCTCTCTCCCCTCCCCTCTTCTCTTCTCCTCCTTTTCTTCCTTCCTATCTTCCTATTCTCTTCTCCTTTTCTTCCTCCCTGTCTTCCTAGTCTCTTCTCCTCCTTTTTCTCCTCTCCTCCTTATTCTTAAATGTAGAAAAGAAACAAAGCAAGCATCAAAGCATTAATATTCTCTTTCTGTCTGTACGTGGCTGAAGACATTGAGGCTCGTGTCACCACTGAAACACTTATCACCACTGTGGTTTCAGAACTCTCTCTGTGATACACACATACCCACATTTTTGGGAAACGATTCATAACGGGACTATCAGGCGCTGAGAAAACCAAATCACTGGAGTGACCAAACATGTGGAAAAGTTTGGCGGTGGTGAGATTGTATTCCTCCCTGTATAATGCTCCTTTGGCAAAACACCTATTTTCTCTGGGACGTGGGTTCTCACTACTCTCATGCAGTCCTCTGACTGGATATAAAATCACTCTTCAGATGGCATTGCCCCCTCCTTCAAAAGGGCATGTTTCTACTTACCAGCCAATGAAATATCTATCTCCTCAAAGCAAAAATCTCAAATTCTGTTTTGCAACATGCCCTCTGAAAACAAACATATAAAACCAAATCAAACTAAAGCACAATTGAATTATTCATCCTTAAACATATGAATTTTAAGAATGTTTTTATAACTAAAGGATTAAACTGTTTGACCGTGATGAGATACCAGACAACATCTAAGAATTATCAGGTAAGAAAAGAGTTTGGACATGAAATCCTTGGCATTACTCAGATCACCATACATAATCCCACAGAGACACTGATAAATTAAAGATGGGTAAGACTTAAAGTAATTCAGAATTGGATTCATGTGAAGCCAGTATAATGATATACAATAAAATAAGGTTCTTTATATAAGCTCTTTCTTACTTAACACCAAAAGGTTAGATTACTTACTGTTCAGCACCTGGGCCTTTTAAAACATGTGGAAATCACAATTTGTTTGGATATATACAGTTTATTATTGCATTCTTATTTATTTCATGTAGAAGTTGACTTTTCCTCCAAAATTTCAGAACATCCCTAGCAGATGCATTCTGTACACAATCATCGACTGTTTCACTGTCTATTGATTTGTGTATATCCATGACCTCTTGGCCTCATTCTTTTAACTCTCAGTATTGCTGAGAGTTATTAGACTTCTGGGTCATTAGACTCAATTTTAACTTTTGAGTTTCTTTTTTGAGCATTTTGTAAGGGTTGATATCTCATGAATCTTATTCTTTCTTAAAGATTTCCGAAGTTCAAACATAAAATTGTTAACAGAATAAAGTTCATTCTATTTTGTAATTACCATAAGCGTTCATGAGTCACTTTTATTTTTTAAAAAGATATACTATGTGAAATTAAGGATCTGTTTTTTCATGTCTTGAAATATTTTCGTATTTTGTAATTCTAGACATTATTTCATCTCTACTCTTCATTACACATCAATTTTTCTCAACTATCCAAAAAATCCCCAAATAATAAGAATCAAGAAGAATGATGAAATATGTAGAAGGACAATACAAAAGTGAAATAAATTATTCTTCAGCTCTCTTACTGTATTGTCCAAAGTAATGCATCATCCTTCAAGAAGGCATAAAGGAAATCTGCCTGTCATTATTTTTTGTAATCTGCTTTTAGCTTTCACTGAACACAGTAAAATCTCTGAATTTTTTTTCTGCCTATCTGAGCAAAGAGGAGAAAATTGACGGAGAAAGACATTTCACAACCATTAGACAAATCAGAAGGTGAGTGCAAAGAGAAAGAGAACAGCTCTCTGTACTACGACATCCTGGGGAAACTGATCATGTAAGCAAAATCTCAGACTATAGGTCTTCAGATTGATGATACCTTACAAGAATTTTTCAAACTCAAAATTGATAAGGAAGCAATACACTTCTAAGGACAAAAGGTAATATGGTTTTCTCATCCAGTCAGCCACTCAACAGGAAGAAAGACTTCATAACATAAAAATTTTGACAAAAACCTAGACCATCACATTTTGTTGGAAGGATATATGACTGTATTATTTCATATTTTATGAAGCAACATGCCAAAACTTACTTGATAAAAACAGTAAATGTCTTGATACTACTGTTAATATTTGATAGTTTTGTATAACAAAATTGATGAAAATATTAATAAAAATTAAGTAAATTAAACTTTTAATTTAAAAATTCTACAGATTACTTATAAAATGATTTAAAATATTTTGAAAATTAAATTCTAAGTGTTTATTAGGTCCAGAGAGTAAACAGTTATGATTATTTTTCCTGGCAAATTGAGGGTGAAGCTGCCTATATTCTAAATGAGAGAGCTTGTGTGTTCTAAATGAAAGCATTTTAGCAAATCCAATAAAACTATACTTCCTCATCTGGACTTCTAACGTTGGCAAAAGAAAGGGCTCACAGACTGATCGTTGCTACTCCCGGACCTGCAGGATATGAAAAACTGTAGAGCAAGGAGCCAAAATGAGAGGACAAAGTCCTGGGGTGACCTAAATTTTCTCTGAATGTATTTGCGTGCGCATACTATTTTCCTTATTTATTTCATATGGAACATATTACTGTTGAGTTTGGCATTTGAAAGATCAGCGCCGCTGATCAAATTACCAACTAGGTTGGTTTGAGATATTTCTCCAAAACTTTTGGATCCACCTCCCCAGTTCATCCCAGGCAGCACCATCAACACTCATGGCAGCGAGAGGGTACTATAAGAGGATCCTTTGTTGTTTTATGAGCAAGTGTCAAGCCAAAATTCCCATTGTGCACCTACATAACCAATGATCAAGACCACCATGTCAATTCAACTACAGTGCACTTATGTTTTTCCTTATTTGCAGACCTGTAATTACTTGCATTTAGCTCATACTACTTATCTTAGAAAACAGCCATAAAAAATGTCATTGGCTATACACATACGAGTAGGCCTCGTTTATGCTGTTGAATAAAATCTATCAATCCAATTAAATTAACCTGCAAGCTATGCTGAGTGGCAGAGCTCTCAATATACTGGTTCTTTTGATGATGTGGTAACAAAACACGTCCATCAGGTCCCAGGTCCCACTCATGTGTGTCAAGGACATTCAGCCATACAGACTGTTCAGTTAAAACTCATCTGCTTGGTCTCTATTCATTAAAGTCTCCCAACTGTGAACCATCAGTAGCAAGAATCAATCCAAAGTTTGGGGCAACGCTGCCTCCAGCCTGGCCCAGTCTCTTAGTTCCTATTGTAAAATTCTAGCCTTAACCTTCACGTAGCCCAAAAAATAAGCTTCTTAATACTCAAGGCCATTAGTTTTCCACAGTTCCATCTTAAGAGAGGGAAACTAAGAGTCTAGCCTTAAATTCATGTTCTTTACTTCTCCCCATTTCTCTCAATTATTTGTGTAAATCATAATAGCATTTTCAATTTATTTTTATTAAGACTATTTGTAGAGCAATTTTAGGTTCACAGCAAAATTGAGGGGAAGACACAGAGATTTCCCACACAGCCCCTTACCCCACACATGGACAGCCTCCCCTATTATCAATATCCCCTACCAGAGTGGTACCTTTATACAACTGATGAACTTACACTGACACATCATAATCACCCAAAGTCCACGGCCTACATTACTGTTCACTCTTGCCATTGTATATTCTATGGGTTTGGACACATGTATAATGACTTATATCCATTATTATGGTATTGTACAGAGTACTTTCACTGCCTAAAAAATCCTCTGTGCTCCACCTATTCATCCCTCCCCCTACCTGATCCCTCACAAACAATGATTTTTTCCTTCATAGATTTGCCTTTCCCAGAATGTCATATAATTGGAGCATACTCTACATAGCCTTTTCATATTGGCTTCTTTCACTTAGTAGTAATATACATTGGTTTCCTTTATGACTTTTTATCACTTAAGAGCTCATTTCTTTTTAATGTTGAACAATAGTCCATTGTCGGGATATACCACAGTTTTCTTTTCCATTCACCTCCTGAAGGACATCTTGGTTGCTTCCAAGTTTTATGAACAAGGAATTATGAACAGGCTGCTATAAACACCATGTACAGGTTTGTGTAGTTTTAAGTTGTGAACTCCTTTGGGTAAATACCAAGGAGTGCAATTGCTGGATCATATGGTAAGAATGTTTGGTTTTCTAAGAGGTCACCAAACTGTCTTCCAGAGTGGCTGTACCATTTTAGATTCCCACCAGAAATGAATGAGAGTCCTTGTTGCTCCACATCTTCACCAGCACTTGGTGTTGCCAGTGTTCCAGGTTTTGGCCATTCTAATAGGTGTATAGTGGTATCTCAGTGTTGTTTTAAGTTGCATATCCCTGATGACCTATGATATAGAGCATCTTTTCATATGCTGATTTGCCATCTGTATATCTTCTTTGGTGAGATGCCTGTTAAAGTCTTTGGTCCATTTTTTAATTAGGTTGTTTGTTTTCTTATTGTTGAGTTATAAGGGTTCTTTGTATATTTTGGATAACAGTCCTTGGTCAGATGTGTCTTTTGCAAATTTTTTTCCCAGTCTGTGGTTTGTTTTCTCATTCTCCTGATCCTAATTGGATTTAAATTTTTATTCTCCAATGGACCTTCTATAAGAGAAGGAATGTATAGCATAAAACTCATAAACAGGTTTATATACTATAGAAAACAGTATAGATGAACTTGATTTCTCTGGTTAAAGAAATATTTTAGAGAACCTACTATGCATCAGGTTCTATGCTAGTCTCCTGGAAGAGTTGGAAAAAAAAAATAAAACCAAAAATCTAAACAATATGTTGTGTCACAACAGAAGTTTATATCAGACTTTAGCATTCTATGGAATCAGGAAGGAGAAAGCACCAAGCTTCCGTGGGAGTACAGGGAAAGATTCACAGGGAGGGTGATGATTACTACGAGAATAATATTCTTCCAACTATGTGCCTATCAAATTGATCAATTTGCTATGTCTCCAAGTGATAGTGGACATTCTCTCTCATTGGGCTCTTAGAATCTCCCTTTGTTTTTAGACCAGAGCTGCCTTCTGTGAAGTCATTCTAATAATTCTCTAGTCTCTTGGAACAAAACTTTTATTTCTTTGCAAGACTCCTCCACCTAGCCTCATATGCCCTTCCTAGGAAAAAAATGCCTGTAATTTTGGAGTCTTTCCTGACTAAACTGCTTATTGAGTTAATTGAATATAATTGTTAGTCCCCTACAACTCTCTGCCCCTTGAATAAATCCACATCCCACCTCATTCCCACTTCCTTGTAACGGCCTCTTTTCATCTGTGGCTTCATCCTTTCCAGCAGCTTCTGCTGATTTATCATTCTAAATCCATTTTTAATTTTATAGCTTTTACAACATGAAAGCATAATCCTCAATAAAGCCGGGTGAGAGACGATTACTGTTTGTAAATGCTTTAGGGTTCATCCAAATAGCTCTGTTATTTTTTTTAAATTTCCATACTCTTGATAGGCAAGTTGAATGCATGTTGAATTCACAAACATTTGTATGTGTGTGCGTTTCAGTTTTCAAAGATCTGTGAATGCCATATGTAGAGAAGAAATCACACAAAATCAAGCTAATTAGTAAAAAACAGCCTAGAGGAAACAAACCTGGAATTAATGGGGACTCGGCCAACCTAAGAAGGCAAATGTCATTCTACAGGAAAATCCCAGAACATTCCTTTCTTCTTCTGAGGGTCTTAGGATCAGAGGAACAAATGCCGCAAAGGTAAATAAAAACCCACATAGCCACAGCAAATGTTGTTTGTGTAGACCAGACCCAAATAATCATGTTGGTTCAGAGCAGAGCTTTTTAATTGGAGACCTTTTGTGCCCAACTGAAGATGTCTTAATGAGACAGAACCACAAAAGGGAAGGTATATTAACACAAAGCTTGTTTATAAGTCAGCTGGAAATCATTATTTTCATAGGAAGCATTCCAAATTTTGTTATTTTCTACTAGTACTAGATAACTACTGAGTATTTTACAAATAGAAAATAAGAATAAGTTAATGAACTGGCAATAACAGAGTTGTTTTTTGGAAACTTTACCAAAAAAACTCAGACAAAACCACTCATACATGTGAATAAGCAAAAATCTATTCTTTTTTTTCCCCACATATGCTTTCTTGTTATTGAGTTACAAGATATAAGATGAGCAGCTCCCTTTCACTAGTGGAAGTCCAAAGTTCATTCATCTTGTCAAAGTTCACCTTTGGGTAGATTTTGGTCTTTCCTCTTTAATACAGAGAAAGATTCAAAATCAATTTCATGAGACAAATTAACTACATAGCTTTTTCCCAGTTACTATTCAAGAAAGCTTGTTCCAGTGTGGCTTCATTTGAATAAACAGTCTATTCAATGAATTTGACCTTATTTACTGAGTCTTCTGAAAAAAAGAGAAAGAATCTGGGAGCTAATGGGAGCCACTATAAAGATTTTTGTCCTTCCCACTCTCTTTGCCATTCTCATCTTGAAGTGTATTTCATTAAAGTTTTCTTTTTTAGTACTTTTTCTGCAGTTCTCTATAACGGGAAAATCATTTTACTAATGGAAAAGTTTTATTTTTTTTACCTCAAGGTCCAACTGAAACAAATTTGGAACTAGAATATCTTTGAGAGAGGAAGGGTTAGAAAACTCTGAAATCGTTCGTTGTGTTAACCCGAGGGTACATGATCGCAAAGAGTTTATTTTGGAGCATGTAATTCCTAATAACTTAGGTTGGGAAGTAGAACTGAGGAGTGTAGGGTCTTCTTTGAGTGTACAAGCAGGGTCAATTTATTTAAATTAAAACAGACATTGGCTTTGTAGTTTCTGGGCCAACATATATTATATATGTTATAAGATATATATTATAAATGTTGGATAATGTAATATTAAATAAATACATATTTTATATATATATAATATTCAGTGGTAACAAGGAGCAATATAGCATATTATTCTTGGAAACATCTGATTTTGAATGGACCAAAACAACTCTTCTGATCTGCTTTTTAAATCTAGTTAATCCTCTGAAGCTATGTACTGAGATAGCATAGTTAATTTCCTTTTGTATCTTGCATGTGTTTCTATTACTTAGCATTAAATATGATCTGTTTTAAGAATTGTTCATGTATATTTTATACAACTATCACACCAAATCAACCATTGTAGTAGTAAGATATAATGCCATATACATTTTGCATATTCAGTCTAGCATAATGAATGTCCTTTGACGTCAAGGTGTTTAAGAACTGAGATGAGGTGGCTCTAGATTTTAAAGTCACGTCAGGGTTGGGTAGAGACTTTCTAATAAAAAGAAAACTAAACTATTACCCCTCAAAAACACCACTTCCCATGACTGTTCATTGACATGTACCTGGTCACCCAAGAGTTCTGATGGAGATGTACAATGAGATTAATGTTGTTTCCATACTTACTAACACATTATCCATTCTGTAGCCCATGAATCAAGGAGTAATTTCAGGTCTTGTTATTCAAGAAATACATTTCATAAGGCTGTAGCTGTCATAGATAGTAATTCCCCTGATAGATCTGGGCAAAATAAATGGAAAACCTCAGAAGAGGATTCATCATTCTAGATGCCTTTAAGAACATTTGCGACTCATGGGAAGAGGTCAAAATATCAACATTGCAGGGGTTTGGAAGAAGTTGATTCCAACCCTCATGGATGACTTTGAGGGGTTCAAGCCTTCAGTGGAGGAAGTAACTGCAGATGTGGTGGAAATAGCAAGAGGACTAGAATTGGAAGTGGAGCCTGAAGATGTTCCTGAATCACTGCAAATCTCATGTTAAAAATTTCACAGATGATGAGTTGCTTCTCATGGATGAGAAAAGAGAGTGGTTTTCTGAGATGGAATCTACTCCTGGTGAAGATGCTGTGAAGACTGCTGAAATAACATCAAAGGATCTAGAATATTATATAAACTTAGCTGATAAAGCAGCAGCAAGGTTTGAGAGGACTGACTTCAATTTTGAAAGTTATGTGGGTAAAATGCGATCAAACAGCATTACATGCTACAGAGATATTTTTTGTGAACAGAAGAGTCAATCAATGCAGTAAATTCAATTGTTGTCTCGCTTTAAGAAATTCCCACAGCCACCCCAACCTTCAGCAATCACCACCCTGATCAGTCAGCAGTTATCGACATTGAGGGAAGATTCTCCACCAACAAACGGATTAGGACTCGCTGAAGGGCCAGATGATGGTCGCATTTTTTAACAATAAAAATATTTTTAAAAAAACACCACTTCCCTTGATAAACTTTGAAGTCTTACTTTGCTTAGTTGTTTTTTGTTATAAATTTATTTATTTTATTTATTATTTATTTTTGGCTGTGTTGGGTCTTCGTTGCTGTGTGCGGGCTTTCTCTAGTTGCGGCGAGCGGGGGCTACTCTTCGTTGCAGTGCGTGGGCTTCTCATTGTGGTGGCTTCTCCGGTCGTGGAGCACAGGCTCTAGGCGCGTGGGCTTCAGTAGTTGTGGCACACAGGCTCAGTAGTTGTGGCTCACGGGCTCTAGAGCACAGGCTCAGTAGTTGTGGCGCACAGGCTTAGTTGCTCCGTGACATGTGGGATCTTCCCGGACCAGGGATCGAACCCATGTCTCCTGCATTGGCAGGCAGATTCTCAACCACTGTGCCACAAGGGAAGCCGTGCTTAGTTGTTTTGAATGTATCATAGAACAAATACTGTCTTGATTATATGATGCCATAACTTCTGGGCAATTATTTTCATTATTTATTGGAATTGTAACGTAAATAACTTGGTAAATTGATATTCAAGAAACAGCACATTATAGCTCAAAAAAAGTAAAATTGAAAGTGGATAAAACTTCTTAGCAACAATGAAATACAGTAAAGGAGATTTATAATTTTTTTAACACATACCATTTGGGATGTATTTGAGACAATATGATTTTTAAATGCTTTATTTTTCCCCTACTTAATAGAACTTTCTTTTCCCCAAAGAATCCAATTATTTACTATGCTAAAAAGGTGAAAACCATAAGATAAAATCAAAATCAGCTGAACTATCTCTGGTTTAATTCGTTATTTCTCCCATTCCCTTAAATGAAGATGCCTACAGAAATAGCAACATTTTCATAAGAAACTAGAGACCCCAAAATGAAACCATATGTCCTGTTGAGCTTATTTCCTTAAGCTCAGGAAATACCAATTATCTTCATTGTTTTTTTTTTCTTTTAACTCCTAAAAATGTAGACATGGTTTTGAATTCCAGTTTGGCAACTATATGCAATTCCCCATCAATGTCACTCACTTTTGTGCCTTTTATCTTTTCTTTTTATGTTATGTTTGATGTTTTCTCAAATAATTGTTTTCTGAATGAAAGGAAAAAACTGTGATTTTAGTTCACAGTTTAGTTTTGAATCTTTCTTCACATACTCAAACCAACTCTGAGCAGGATTGGTGGAAACATCTTCTATTCTTTGCTAAAACTGAGTTTTATGGCTGCTGAAGACTGACCTCATTTTTAATTTTACAAGTATTGTATGGACTAGAATGTACTATTGCTTGAATATCCATTTACCATAAGTTATTTACATGGAACTTTTAATAAATAATGAGAATTAAAGAAATGTGTCACTTTGCTGCTTCTCATTGGGTGATATCTTTAAAATCCTCTTTTCTGCTAAAATTTCCTGGCTAGTACTTCTAAATTTACCCAGGAATGACCTATATCTACCATTTTAAAGTTTTCTGGGCCATAACTATGAATTCATCCAGTAAATATTTATTAACTAAACTATGGGATGAGAAACATGGTGGTAGAGCATCTCTATACAGGCTTTCTATCTTGGGCACTAGTGTTATTTGACAGTGAAGGGCTTCATCTTTTTTTTCTTTTCTTTTCTCATTTTCTCTGTTCCACATAAAGCAGCAGGTGGTGAGTGGCATAGTATGCAGGAGAATTCCTTCTGCCAGTTACTCTTCTGTTACCATTAGCGTTTTTCACGATTTAGTTTTCAAACATTTCGAAGTTTTGTTTGTATGTTTGAAATCAATTGTTTAACAATTTGGAAACAACTAAAGCTAATGGCAGTCCCTAATACTGGTAATTTTGTTTGTCTTGCTTTGTGTAGATAAAGCTTAGAGAAAAGAACTGAGATCTTTAATTTCTAGAGTCAAGTGTTTATGTCTAAGAACTATAATTGCAGAAGCGGTAGATATTTACAAAAATGGCAAAATCTTACTATGTCCTGAGAGCTTAACCTGGTAACTGTCAGGTTGGGAGCCTCAAAATATGGCCAGACAGAAACGTGGGTTGAACTCCATTTGCAGCTAGGGTCCTACCAAACTGCTGCCAGCCCTCAGGGGAATCACAATGGTCATTAGAAGGGACATTTGAATCAGATAAGATTAGTTTAAAAGTGCACTTAAAAACAAGAGCTTCCAAATCAAACAAACAGAATGGGATACCTATTTTAATTCGTACACGGTAGCCTCCAAAAGACTTCAAAATAGCTTCATTGAAAGATTCGTTGTAAAAGGCTAATGAGGGCTTCCCTGGTGGCGCACTGGTTGAGAGTCCGCCTGCCGATGCAGGGGACGTGGGTTCGTGCCCCGGTCCGGGAGGATCCCACATGCCTCGGAGCGGCTGGGCCCGTGAGCCATGGCCCCTGAGCCTGCGCGTCCGGAGCTTGTGCTCTGCAACGGGAGAGGCCACAACAGTAAGAGGCCCGTGTACCGCAAAAAAAAAAAAAAAAAAAAAAAAAAGGCTAATGAGAAAATTAAAGATATAAGACGCACCTAAAGCAAAAGACTATACGACGAACATAGCTCCAATTGTTCGCTTCCTTCCTTTACTTGTGCACTCATTCTAGTAATCCTCTTTCCAAATCGGTTTTTTTCACTCTAAAAAGACTACATGACCATAAGCAAAATACCAAGTTAATGGCCTTACAGATACCCCCATAGCTTCTTTCAAAGGAGGACCCCCATATGACCCTCTCCCAAAGCTGATGACACTCTTGAGGGATTTCTTTCTGGAAAACTGCTATGTTATTCCACTTAACACCCAGGGGGAAACTAAAATTAAAAGCAAAATTCCTACCAAAGTCAGCTCTCCCAGATCTCTGTTGGTAGTAGCCAGTGGAGACAGGAAAATAAAATATCTTTTGCACCCGCTTTGGGGACATCTCTTAAGTCCAAGGAATCGTTCAATATTGCCAGAAATATTTACTGGTTGTCCAGCTAAAATATTGACAAGATATTTAAAAGGATTTTTTATTAGGTAGCTCTACGGTCAAGTGTTGCTCAGAGATTGAAAGCTGATAGAGCCCAACAGAAATATTTCTCAAGCTTTCTCCCCTAAGCAAATTGAAGATAATGTAGTTGGATGGTAGATCAACCTATGACTTTCTTTGACTTAGTTGATTTTGATTGGTTTGGGTCTTGGGGACAATGGCTCTGAAGTGCCCCCCAAACACTGGGAATTATTCTGCTCATTATAATCAGAATAATATCCCTGATGCACTGTATTCTCTCAAAAGCTTTAAATGTGTGTTTGCAGCCGCTAACCATTAAGCAAATGATCTCCCTAAGACTGGAACATCAGAAGAGGAATGAAGAGAACCTGTGAATATCACAGGACTTAAGCAAAAACATCATGACTTGTGGATTCCACACAAGGGATCAACAAAGCTTTGAGAATTAGAGTGGTAGCTAAGAGTGGCACTGATGCCTTAAACTTTGATCACATCTCTCAGTTAACCTGACAGTCTGATTATAAAAGTGGGGAATTGGAAAAAAAAAAAAAAAAAGGCCTGAAATGGCATCACTTGTGCTAAGCTCCACATCAGTAAAACAAGACTTAATACCTAACTTAATTGCAGTTACAATCTCCCCCAGGAATGTAATCGTAATTGGCCAGTCTGGAATTTTCCGGTCAGCACCAATGAGGTAATCTGCCACATAGCTCCCTTCCATTCCCCATAGGTACTTTACCTAAGCCTGGAACAATCTACTCTTTTCCCCTTTCTGCCTATCAAAGCCTTCCATTTTGTATAGCTCCTTGAAGCTCCTCTCTACTTCCTAGGTGGGATAGCGCCCAATTCAGGAATTTTTCAATAAAGCCAGTTAGATCTTTAAAATTGACCGGGTTGAATTTTTGTGAGCTTCGTTTTTCTTTTGGTGATATATGATATAAACAGTGATAATATTTGCCCTGTCTTCCTCAGGGATTTTTTTGAGGATCTAATAAACTAATGTGAGTAAAATCACTTTGTAACATGTAAAGTGTCATAAAAATATAATCTGTTATTATAAAGTATTCATATAGTGAGAATTCTGTAATATTCGATTTCTAGATAATGTGTTCATTTCTTACAGTTTCACTCGGAAAGAGCATACTTTTTAAAAATACGATTGTGTCAAACGGAAGCAAACACATTTAGTAATAAGCAGAGCTGAGAAAATAATACAGTCTCCTAGCTTCCTAAAGAAACATACCTTGTGTGTTAAAGTTACTTTAAAATTTAATGAGGGGCTTCCCTGGTGGCGCAGTGGTTGAGAGTCCGCCTGCCGATGCAGGGGACACGGGTTCTTGCCCCGGTCTGGGAAGGTCCCACATGCCGCGGAGCGGCTGGGCCCGTGAGCCATGGCCGCTGAGCCTGCGCGTCCGGAGCCTGTGCTCCGCAACGGGAGAGGCCACAATAGTGAGAGGGCCGCGTACCGCAAAAAAAAAAAAAAAAAAAAAAAAAAAAATTAATGAGTTGGAGTTTATAGTTATCCTTCACTAGAACTCCAACTGGATAGACTAGAAAAAGGAACAACTGCTATCTGTAAACCTGTTTTTCAGATTTCTGTTTCACAAAGCAGATCTGAATCCCTTGCTCTTAATGGGGAAAGAAAAAGAAAAATCTTCCAAACCATCAGCCCCTGAGAGCTGTGTAAAATGAAATGGAGGTGGGAGGACAAAACCTTTCAGGGTGGAGCAGAGGCCATGTAAACAGATGTGGCTGCAGTGAACAGAACAGGGTGAATAGTTGCTTTGTGGCTTGCTTTCTGTTTGTATCACAGAGGGTCCTCTCTATACATATCTTTCTGGCAGATGATGTACCACATAACTCTTACTGCCTGCAGAAACATACAGAACCTGATTTGAGCTAAACACAGGCACCCTCAGCTCTTGGCTCTGTTTATTTTAATGAATGTTTATTTTAATGAATGTTTCACGTGAGACCAAACATTTATGGTCATTGTGAAAGAGAATTTATGAAGAACATAAATGAAAAGCCCCTATCATTTTGCTTTTGAATCTACTGGAAGATAACCATGCATCTCAGACTACACTGAACAAAGAAAATCACTATATATGAGTTTTTAAAACTTGCATGTATAATTGACGGGCATTAAATGACTTTATAGCTAAAGAGGGAAGGAAGGTATGTTCATAGTAAAACTATGAAAAGAAGCCCTGTTAGGAGGGTGTATTATGAACAATGCGTTGGGATGAGCCATGTAAGCTTCACTCTATTTTTAAAGATTTTGGTGGAATAGTACGTGGCAGTGTTGAGGTACTCTACGCATGTCCACTGATCTACTTCATGAGGAACTGTCATTGTTGCCTCCTTGTAAAAGGTCGGACACCAGAATCTGGAAGCTTGCCGAGGCTCCTTTAAATAACCCGAGGGGCCTGGCATACTGTGATCCAGGATGCCTTGTAGGGTGGGTGGACCGTGGTTGAGAGAGGTGAGAGATGCCTGTTCTACCTTTTATTATACTCTTACGTTCATCAAATAAAATCAACACCAGCCTCGAAGGCCAGCAATAGTCTACAGCAATAAAGCATAAAATGTTCCTTCATAAATGTACATGGTCATATTCAACTCTTCCCCTGTAGTAGAGGGTTTTTTTCATATGGAACAGAATAAATGAGTCTCCTGAAAGCTGGCGGATTTACAGCTTGAATGTACTATTCTTCTAGCATGGTGTTAACTTCACCAATAAAAATGTTGTGTCTGCTTTGCAGAAATTCTCCACTGAAACAAATCATGCATACACAGGCACAGGAGAAGGATGCAAGTTCAAGAAGAACAAGAAAGAGGGAAGAAGGGAAACACTGAGAAGGCGCCTTTTTCTCTTGAATGACATACTAAACCCTAATAAATAATAAAAGGCATAATCGTAGAAACTGCAGTTAAGTTGTTATAATCAGAATTCTCTCCTTAATGCCTGTATCCTCGTGTATTATCCAGATACTGTTCTTTCATGAGTTACTTAATTCATGTCAGTGTGTAGAATGATTCCTCACGAGAAAGGAAAAAAGGATGTGGTTTTCTTGAAATGTATCTGTTTTCCCCTTCCATGTTTAAACACGTGTTGCTTGACATACTCTCTAGAGATATTTCAAAGTGTGTAAATAAGACGACTTGCTTTAATTCTCTAATTTCTTGTACTGCCCCACATTCTGACTTTGTCATTAATAAACAAATATGTTTTGGGCACAGAATTAAAAAAAGAAAACAGAGGGAAGGAAAGGTGGGGAAAAGGACACACTGAAAGAAAGAATTTAAATTTGAGGCCCAGGGAGCTCCCTCTTTCTCTGTCTACATGGAGTCGGCACTGTCAGCATCCGTTTGGTCCTACCCGACAGGGCTGGAGGCCCTGCTATACATGACTGTGTCCCATGCATTCATGGCCCGCTCTGACACCACAGCCCCTTTTGTTTGGAGGCAGGTCGTCACTCTCCCTGCTCTCAGCTGCCATATGGTGCAGTGGAGACCCAAGTACAAAGACAGAAAGAGGAATGGAAGAAAGAGCATCAAGAGCTAGCAGATGAAACTGATTTATGTCCAGTGTTGAAGGGGTAAGTAGGCAAGGTGGGGCTCGGAAGAGAGAGGGGAAAGGGCGGGCGGAGCGGATGTTCTTGGAATATGAAACTTCTCACAGATAAGCAACCGGGCTATTTCCTGTGAGACGTGGGCTCTGATTCTTCTCCAAATACGGTGTTAAAAACAGAAAATGTCCACTATGGTTGTGTATCTTCTGTTGTCATCTTAAAATTATTTCTGTTACTCCTCGTGGCCAGGACTTATTTTTATCATAATGATATAGTTAACAAAACAAATATGCGGTGTTTTTATGCATGTGCTCACATACCTGTGCTGTGATCATTTTTAATATTGTGGAAAGTCGATCTCTTCATAAGAAAATTGTAATGTACGCGTGTTTTCTTCCCCTTAGTCAGTAGATGTCCTCCCAAATAATTCTCTGAACATCATATTGTATTTTGAGGACATCTAGGGAGCCTACTGTTTCAGGAGTCTACGGCCAACCTGTTGGGACAAAACTTCATACTTTATTAAAGCAC
Organism: Stenella coeruleoalba; assembly: GCF_951394435.1. Classification (NCBI taxonomy): domain Eukaryota; kingdom Metazoa; phylum Chordata; class Mammalia; order Artiodactyla; family Delphinidae; genus Stenella; species Stenella coeruleoalba. The sequence goes on from NC_137149.1 coordinate 6,323,952, forward strand.
AGGAACACTCCCAAATTATAGGCTTTTGTATCAAGACTTCGATTTTTAAAGTCAAGGTGGCCAGAATACATAATGCTAATGTATTTTGGCACCTCGAAAAAATATTTTATGCTGATTTGCGTGAAACATTTGATTTTCCCGCCATTTATTTTCTGTATAATACAATGTACTGCCGTATTTATCATGTTTCATAATCCAACGAGGCAGAAGTATCGCTCTCTGCCCTAAGAATAGCTTGATAATTTTGATGATTTTCTTCAATGAGTAAGTAGTACAGCAAATAGTGCAGCTGCCCAATACTTCATATTTGACTCTGACCTCATAATGTCTGATAAAATAATGGTGTATGAAAATATTGCTACTTCACACGTCAAGGAGTACTTAAATATCCACAAATTTCAGGGTGATATAAGTTATCAAGAGTTTATCTCAGCTATAAGTATGCCACCTATTAGAAAGAGTAAAGGCTGCTTGAAATTCTGTCTTTAGCTTGAAGTCCAGTCCAGCACATTCTGCTAGTTTTACTGCTGCACTTTGACAGTTACCTCTCAGTACATGTTGCTGATGTTTCCTAATCTCTCTCTCTCTTAAAGTTGGAGTGAGCGAGCTGCTCAAAGTTGGGGTTTCTTTTCATCTCTCTCTCTCTCTCTCTCTCTCTCTCTCTCTCTCCACTTACTCCCTTGGGGATCTTATCTAATCTCGTGCCTTTAAACACCATCCATGTGATGGCAGCACCCACATTCACGTCTCCTAAACTCCACCTGCTGCGTATTTCTAGCTGCATCTCAGCAGTCTTGGGTTCATCTGATAGGCATCTCAAACTTAATGTGTCCAAAACTAAATTCCTGATCTGCATCCACTAAACGTGCTTCTCCCATGGTTTCCCAATCTTAATTACCGACCATTCTATCATGCTAGACCCTTAGGCCAAAATTCTTGAAATCATCATCGACTGGGCTCTTTCTCTCACAACACACATCTAGTACAGTGGCAATCCTTGTTGATTTTATCTTCAAAATACATTAAGAATCCAACCACTTCTCACCAGTTCCATGGCTACCATTTTGGTCCAAGCCATCAGTGTTTCTTTACTGAATTTTTGTGATGATCTCCTTATTTGTTTTTCTGGTTTCATTCTTGTCCTTACACTATCTTCTCAACAGAGCAGCCAGGGTAAACCTTGTATACTTTTTTATGTTGTATCTTTTCCTTCTATGTACAAAAACCTGTGAACAATCTGCCTACCCATTACCTCTTTAATCTTGTCTCAGTCATACTGGCTTCCTTCCTACTTGCAAATGCACTAATTACACTCCTGCCTTTGTACCAGCTGTTCTGTCTTTCTAGAACGCTCTTTCCCCAGATTTCCTCACTTCATCCAAGTTTCTGCTTACCTGTCACCTTCTCAGTGGGAGCTTCCCTAACTCTCCATTTAACATTTTAACCCTCCTCCCAGCACACATCATCCCCATTGCTTGCTATATTTTTTCCCACAGAACGTTTCACTTTCTAACTTCCAAAAGAAAATTTCTTCCTGTGAGAGTAGCAGCATGAGGCACTGGAGTCACTGAAGATATATCAGGTATGTCTTCTTGTGAAGCCTAAATCATAGTTACCATGTCTAGTTACTACCAGAAATAGACCTAGAGAGAAACAGTGGTTTTATTTTTTTCTACCTTATATGATTCACCAAAATATATTTTATAATCGCTTATTTTTTTTTTCTCGGCCATTTCCAAAAAATGAAGAATTGATGTATGTTAGATGCCAGGACCTACTCTTCAGTTCCCCAAACTGAACTGACTTTAAGATACAAGGAAAACTGCCAATAAAAGAGAAATTAAAATTAATACTCTATAGAGAGAAAAGTAACTGATAGAAAAATAAAAGCGGCATCCTAAATTAGCCTAGATATTATCCCTCAAAACAGGTAAATTAAATGAAAAACTTAGGGAAAAACATATGCATTTAAAAACAAACAAACCAACAAAAATATGCATTGCCATAAGAACCGAAACACTTGGTATGTTCTGTACATTTAGTAAATGGTGAGGAGAAAATACTCTTCCGTTTAGAAGTAGATAAAGGTTCTAAGTAGCCTGTTTTTTGTGCTCACTTTTCTTCTATTGCTGCTACCGTGTAACGCAAGAACTTGCTGAAGATAGGTTCTCTGGTGAAAAAGTACTCAAAACATGGAAAGAAGGTCATTTGAATTCATATAACCAAACCAAAACCTCAGAAGTTATTTTTACATGGAAGAGCCTGGGACCTGGAGTCATCAGCACTGGTTAATATCCCAGCTCATATGTGTAGCTGCCTCAGTAGCTTAGTCAAGATACTTAAACATCCTGAGCCTATTGCCTCATCTGTTATATCTGAACGATAGCTATCTCAAACCATTGTGGTGATGATGATAATAAATGCCTCTAAGACACATTCTGGCATGTGTAAAGTACTCACAGCAAGTGCACGTATTATCAGTGTTAATATAATGAAGTATTGAATGATATATAAAAGTTAGAGGTATGGAAATCACTTTCAATCATGTTTCTCCTTTTAAAATTTAGAAGTTCATAATATTTCAATTTAATTTTACATAACCTGCTCTTTATGGTTTTCACTAGAGCAATAAAAAAAGAGAGAAACCCTGATGAGTAATGGGGACACCTGGTACCTTGATCATCACTATCTGTTTCTTCTCAAATGCATCTCAAAATATACAGAATCCCTACTTGATAGCATATAAAGAGAATTTCCTGAGCTCAACCTAAAGCTTGCCTAATAGCCACAATTTGATTTCTTTAATTTTTCAAAAACGAGGATAACTTACTTCAAGGGAATCAGCACAAACTTGTTGTTGAACTCAGAAACTTTGGGGAGCTTCAGTCCATGACATGTTGAGGGAGGGTGTGGTTATAAAATGAGTGCTTATGTTGTGCTTTTGTCAGCTCAGGCTGCCCTAACAAAACACCACAGACTGGGTGGCTTAGATAACAGACACCTATTTCTCACAGTTCTGGAGGCTAGGAAGTCCAAGGTTGAGGTGCCTGCACATTCAGTTCTCTGTGAGAGCCCTTTTCCTGGCTTTCAGGCAGTAATCTCCTCTCTGTGTCCTCACATGGCAGAGAAAGAGAAGGAGAGAGAGCTCTGATGTCTTCCTCTTCTTATAAGGGCACTAACCTCATCATGGGGGCCCCACCCTCATGACCTCATCCTAATCTGAATACTCTCAAAGCTCCACATCCAAATACCATTCACATTGTAGGTTAGGGCTTCAACATAGCAATTTGGGGGATGCATACATTAAGTCCACAGCACACTGCCAAGCAGCAGATGATCTCTAGTGAATTTATGAAACTGGTGGAAAGTATTACTGATTAAAATAGTGATGCTGATTTCCAAGTACAGACTCCGTTCTTAGACAGTTCCTTTCTCTGCATGTCTACCCTTTATACTTGTAGTTGTCATCTAGATTTTGCTTAATTTATACACTCTTTTTATCTGCTGTGGAACTATTCTAGGCTCTGCTGCTGTTTTCTGGCACTTTAAAGCCTTACCACGTTATTTGAAGCAGTACAGTGCCAACTTTTACATTGTCCTCCCCTCTTTCTTCTTGAGATGGTTTCCATTTTGTTCACTGTCTGAGCAGTCATGATCCAAACTGGGCAAATGATCAGTACTATATGTCAAAGATGGCAGATGGGCTAAGTCTCAAGGTTTTCTGGTTGGGCAAACTCTCCCCAGTGTCATATGACATGTACTAAGCTCTGTGTGCAAGATATTAAGCTCAACATTTTTATTGACCTTCCCTCATTTAACATTTGTGTTACCCTGTATGAAATATATTGCACTCCTCATTTTTCAGCCACTGAAATTGAGATCTACAGTGATTAAAATACCTTGTCTCAAATCACACACCTAGTATAAAAAGAGATCCAGCATTGAATACATATCTTGTGACTTCAAGTCCAGGTAATTCCATTACAATAAGTTTACTATCAAACAGGACCCATAGGTGATACAAATCCTATTTCATATCGACAAAATCAGATCTCTCTGTCATTTGGAGAGGTGGATGGTACCAGTATATTACAGAACTTAAATTTGAAGCTTTTGTCTTCTTTCTGTGAACTGTCCTACCACAGTGCATTCTGGACTGGCTTACTAAATATTCATTTCCATCAGTACATTCTCACATGACGTACTGTCTGAAAAACAATGCAACAATAAACTGATATATAACATTAGGAGTTTGAGCTCTGACCACCTTTAATTTCACCTATCATTCATTGTAATCCAAAGACAGGCCACTTGAGTTAAGTCTTAAAATATAAGAAAGGCTTTTCTAGTGAGGATGTGATGTTACTATACAATTTATTTGAGGGAAATGCCCTCCCAACTTCATCTTGACCCGTAGGAACTCTATCTCCTGTTTGTGTTTGTGTGAAAAATCTACCTCTTATTTCTCAGCTGTTACTGGAGTCATCACAATTAGCCCTTCTGCAGTTCTTGAGTACATCCTTCATTAAGGAATGAATGAGTGGCAAGTGAGAAATGGAGCAAAGAAGTTATATGGAGAAAAAAGTAGCAGAGGAGAGGGGCTTGGTACACAACAAAGAACCATGGCCTGGACAGAGAATCCTCTCTGGTTCAAATCCTAGGTCTGGCATTCATTAGCAGCAGGACTTTGGGCCTCTTTGAAATTAATTCCCCTTATGTTCAACACAGGTAACTTAATAGCATCTACCTCAAAGGATTTTTATGAAGCACAAGTTATAGAGCTTGTGTGAATATGTGATTGAACTACAACAGGTACTCAATAATTATTAAGTTCTTTTCTTCATATGTGTTTATTTATTTTCCCAATTAGGGTACAAATTCCTTTAGACCAAGGTCTTCATTTTAGCATTCTTTATCAAACAAAGCTTAGCATGGTATTTGTAATATAATAGTCCCTCAGTAAGTGAAACTACAGAAAGAAAAAGAGAAGAAAAAGATGGCTAGAAAGGAAATGAAAATCAACATATTAGGATATCTTCAATAAATTGCTCTGGAATTTCTCACTTTCTGAGCAGTACTTTGCTTAGTTGAGGTATAGAACAGTTTAAGTGTAAACTTTTCAATCAACAAGATTTTTTTTCACAACTTGCCCAATAATGGGTCCGGTTCAGCCTTTTTCTCAAACTGTGTTATTTTATTTTAAAATTTATCTAAAACCAAAAATGAGCCCACGTGTGCTATTTGTTGAGAGACAAGGATTCCCATACTACATCATGAATCGGTCTCTATCTCACACACACACATACACACACACAGACAACACATACAGCTCAAACTTTCAAGGTGTTGATTAATTCATTCTTCACGAAAATATAAATTGAAACTCAAGCCTTATTGGGGAGACTCACAAATTAACTGAGGTGAAATAATTGTACTCCTTTTCTTCTGTTTTTCTAAGAGGACTGACACCAGCTGTGATGAGGAAATATGACCTCCTACGCATGTTTTCCATGAGGAATATGTTCGTTGCACAGCCACTGAGTTAAAAGCAAGCTTCATTCCCTGGTGCACAAAGGTAATTTGGAAAATGAGCCAGGAGTCAGGACTGCTATTTCTCAGTCTGCTTTAACCAGTGACAGACTATTTTTATACCAACTGTAGAGATATTCAGGTGAGACAGACACCCCAGAGAATATTGGAGAAACACTTACTTCCACATGGGTATTACGTTATGCTCACTAACATATTCTAATAACATAATTCCTGTTTCAAATGTAAACAACTTTTAGACTATTTGGTAGAGTGCCTGAGACTAACCCTTCTTTCACCCTCCAGATTTCTCATATGAGGATACCCACGGAAATTTGTCCTTCACTGTTCTTGAATCCAATTAAGGTAACGCTGTCTCTAGTTTGCATTCTGATGAAATCACTGAGGTATCACTTTCTCTGACCAATACGCAGATATCTTAATGAGGTCAATGTCACTACTTGTCTAAGTAACTTTTATTTTCAGGAATTCACACTCTGGGAGTCTCCACTGGAATATTGATGGGGTTCAGGACATACTACCCCCAAATCTGGCACCTTGGCATGAATAATATTTTAACCTGAAGGGAAGTGAGAAACAGCAAGTGCTGGAAAGGCTCTCTGACCTCCTCCCATGAGGCAGGTCATTAGATCTTCATGTGAGGGGTGCCCTCCCTATACCCAGAGGAAAGGAGCATCCTTAACTCTGAAGACAGGGACACTGAAAGGAATCTAAACCAATAGACTTTCTAGGTTTCCCCCAGTTTACTACACCTAGCTCATACCCCTTGTCCCATCACATTTTCCTACAACCTTCCACTCTTCATCAAACCTAGCATAAAACTGTTCAGGTTTAACTATTTCTTCAGAGCTCTATTTCCTTATGAGGGCCCCTGTGTTAGGCAAAATTTATATTAAATAAGTCTGTGTGCGTTTCTATTGCTAATTTGTCTTTTGTTACAGAGACCTAGCTAAGAACCTAGAAAGATAGGAGGAAAAAGATATTTTTCCTCCCATACAACGTCTTATTGAAAGGAAGTGCCGTTATTAAATAGCGTACAGTAAAAACTATCTCTGTATATGAGCTTCCCTGGTGGGGCAGTGGTTAAGAATCCGCCTGCCAATGCAGGGGGCACGGGTTCAAGCCCTGGTCCGGGAGGATTCCACATGCCGCAGAGCAACTAAGCCCGTGCGCCACAACTACTGAGCCTGTGCTCTAGAGTCCACGAGCCACAACTACTGAGCCTGTGTGCCACAACTACTGAAGCCCACGTGCCTAAAGCTCGTGCTCTGCAACAAGAGAAGCCACCGCAATGAGAAGCCTGAGCGCCACAACGAAGAGTAGCCCCACTCACCACAACTAGAGAAAGCCTGCGCGCAGCAATGAAGACCCAACGTGGTCAAAAATAAATAAATAAATAAATATATATATATATATATATATATATATATATATATATATATATATATCTCTGTATAACTCCATAATTGAGGAAATTGGAGACTTTATATAGTTCTTTTAATGAATGTATTTTAAAATGATAAATTAATGGTCAGTATTTCAAAGAGAATGAATAAAGTTATGTTTTGGAAAAAAACTTTTTTACTGTATCTTATCTTTATTTGTATATTCTCCTTTCTAGAAGCTCTCTGAGTATTCTGATTCAAAGCCCAGGGGGGATGCAATTTATTAACCATAGCTCTTTGAATCTTGGATTACTCAAAATTGTTCTCAAAATTCTTGAGCAATTTAGTGTTTGGAAAAGAAACCTCTAGCCTTAAAGATACTAACACTGAATATGAAAATCTAGACTCTATTGCTAACCATGCGAAGAGGAAAATGTCCTCTGGGTGTTTGAATAATTTTAGTTATCTAGCATTTATTCCCTCTGATTATGTATTTTTAGAGCAGACTTTTTAAAAAGCTTAAATTTAAAGGAAGGAACAAACATTTTCTTTTAGAAGAATGTTAATTATCCCTTGGGTAGGTACTTTTCTTCTTGAACACACAGAAAGGCATTTCTCCATTATACATTTGACATAGTTATATGTCCAGTGCCTGAAACTTCAACATGTTTTATCTAATGGGTAAAATCAGCCACACTAAGGAAATGTAAAAGTGAAGGTATTTTTACATGATAAAAGTCACATTAAGGGTTTGTGCAACTTTGGCAAGCATTTTCACTCTTAACTAAAGTTCATATAGTGAGACTTAAATGAGGCTAATACAAAAGGGGCATTTCTCAGCCTCCCTCCCCTTTTTTTTCTAAAAGACTTTTCAGTTTTGAATATGTCTAATACCACTGTACTAAGCTACTCGTTAAGGGTGGTTCTGCCTTGGTTTCCCTGCTAGTGATTCACTGGTTTATGGCACTTGCAAAAAATACTGTTAGAAATCAAACACCTATTTCATCAATTGACCTTAACCCTAAGATGATCACAGCTATATGCCTGACACGCGATTTTCATCACTGAAAAGGAAGCGATAGTATATGTTTGAGTACACGTACTACGGTATGAATATGTACTTTTCAATTTTATCTTTAAGGCGCTGAAGCTAAGCTGAACTCTGGATTAGCAATGTTGGAGGTTTTAATGATTGAGAGTTTTTTTTATGCCTATTAGCCGCAAATTATTTTTCTACTAGACATTGGGATATGAAACAGACCAACTTCTTTAGATAACTGAAATGATTAAGTCACTTAGGTTCCTCCCCATTCAACCCAAGCAGCAGCCATTCCTGACTAACAACTTCCTCCCCACCTCCTCCCAGCAACTCTAAACCAGACAGATTTTTAAAATATAAACCAATGCTTTAGGATAAAATTTGTTTCTCATATAATACACATCTTCCAGAAATGCTGGACACGGTGGTTCATGAGAAGGCGAATTGTTTTTTCTTGGCCTATAGCGTTTCATGTTAAAACTGAAGCAAGAGCAATTATATTCTTCATAAAACTACAATTTAGTGACTTCTGACCTCTCTCCCATCCGGTCCCCAAGTATTCCTCATTCCAATAGTAACAGCATTAGGGAAATAAAAAAAAAGACCCACATTTACACGAATTTAGCTTCTGGCAAGCATCATTTTAAAGAATTCACTTCCTGGCTCATGGTTTACATGACCTGTCTGTCTGCTCTCGCTTTTTTCTTTCCCTCCGCCCTTCCCCCCTCCTCCTCAGGGCAAGCTGAGTTTTAACTATTGCATTCACCGCGGCTTCCTGCCTCTTTTGCTTTCTATTTTTCCCATCCGTGGGAATGGAATCTGCTCAGAACCATCAGACCAATATCCCCACCTATCACCACTGTTCATGCTACACCAGCCACCATTGACTAGAGAAGTATTAGCATAATTAATTCAGAAATAAAACTACCTCATAAACTATTAGCTGAGTTAACTTCTGTAACGTGTCTTCAGGTATTCTTGTTTTTTTTAAAGCTGTTATTCCAAAGAAAAACTTGATTAATGTTAGGATCTCATTTTCTTTGGGGGCACAAAATATGTAATCTTACGCGTAATTAAGGAATGAGTTTATCTTATTATTTTTAATACCAGTTTGTATTTCTTGTATTTCATTATTTTTTATAACCCTCCCCCAAAACAATTCTCACTCAGAAGTCGTATGTATGAAGAATCAAATTTCCATTCTTTGTTCTATCAGGAAATGGGAGAATCAATCTTGAGGCAAAAATTAAGGGAAAAAATTAAGTTATTGTAACTCAGTTTTTAAAATCAATGCATCCTTGAAACATTAGGAACAACACACAAGAGAATTATACTGGTAAATGTGGAAAAGGTTTTCATTTGTCTTATTTTTAGGTAAATAAGATTTCTAAGTAATTTCTGAAACTTGAGAAAGTTTCCAATTAAAAATAAAATTACATACCTACTTAAAGAAATAGTTCAAAAGGAAAAGAGCAACAAGAATTTAGCCTTACAACTATATTCATTATGGTTTTATTTTATCTACACTTTTTTTTTTAAGTTAGAGTTCAAAAACATCTGTTTCCAATACAGTGGGAGAGGGTACAATTAACTTTTTTTTTTTTTTAAGTGAAAGGAAGCTAACTGTTTCCTTATTCTAGTTTTGTTCATAGGATCATCCTCTTCTCTTGATCTGATTCTTATTACCTATATATTCTTGTTTCTAGTTCTGCTACTACGGAGCTATCCTAACATTTTTCTGTTCAAATTCCGGAGAACGAATATATGACTAACAGCATATCGCCACTTTCCCTCTCAGGGATAGTTTTCTGTGTCAGACAGGACCAGCTTTGCTGACCTGTGGTTTTCACTCTCCTAAAATCAGTGGTCACCTCTTCAAGGGATGCCCTGGGCTCTCCTTCTTCAGTGGGTGTTTCCAGCAGTGCAGTTTCCCTTAGAAGAGTTGGGTAGGCGTAACAAGTGCTGAAATCCACATCTTAAACAGTGGAGAAAATGTGGAGGTAACTATATAGTAATCCATTTGTAATAATATGACATCATTTATTTATCCTCTGATGTAACTATTGCAAAAAGTATGGCAATTGAATTAGAATTCTTAGGTCATAAGGTATGTAAGTTTTAGTTTCTATAGATATTACATACTTCCTTTCAAAAGTAGTTACAAAAATGTAACAGGAGATTTCCCAAATGCTTGCTATCTTTTAAAAATCTTTTCGTATAATGATCAACCATTCTTATTTTAGTCTTCTGTGAATTACCTAATCATATTCTTTGAAACATTTTCTACTGAATCGCTGGCTCTTTCATGCTGAATTATATTTTTTTAATATATCTGTGTTATAATATATTCTCTCAGTCTATGGTCTTACCCTGTTTATACTGTCATTTGTCACAGTAAAGTTTTAATATTAACATAGTCATACTATAATACAGTACAGTCATATATTCATAATAAAGTTACCCTTTTTGTTTTATTTTTGTTGTTGTTATGTGTTAACATCATTGTTCTTTATCTTGATAGCATAAAGATATTTATATACTTTTTAAGAAAGATTTATTTTTAATTCATCTTGAATTTATATTTTTAAAAACAGATTTTGTTACTCCTCTTGAATATACTGTAATTTTGTGGCTTCAATATTTTGTTTTTTACTATTTCTGGAAATTTTTCAACTATTACCTCTCCAAGTGTTGCTTTCTCTTTATTCCCTATTCTCCATCCTCAGTCTCCTATTAAAAATACACTGGCCTTCCATTCTATTCCCTAGATCTCTTCTGTTTTGTATTTCTCATCTCTTTATCTCTTTTTGCAGCTTCTAGATAGCTTCCTCAGATATATATTTAAGTTCAACAACATTCTTTTCCTGTGTTCCTAATCAGCCTTTTGGCCTGTCTAAAGACTGTGTTCATTTGTACATTTTCATTTCTAAACAATTTATTTGGTCCTTGTTTCTCTTGTTAATCTGCCTCTTTTTCATTCAAAGCATTTTGCATTATCATTTAACTTCCTTCTTGTAGCACCTTAACAATTATACATTATAAAGTATCATTTATATTGTTCTATTAGCTCAAATCCTTAGAGAGTTCATCTTGTTACTGTGTCTGTTGAATCCACTTCATGGAATAGTACCTCTTTTGTGGTTCAAAATTTTTACAGAGATAGAACCTCAAAGGATTTCCCCTTTTCTCCTGGCAATCACTAGTGCTCTGGTTGGTGGAAGTGTCCTCTTAGAGACACTGTGCGTGTTTTTTTTTTTTCTGCTAAGTAGCTCAGAATGACCTCTCCTAGATAACTTTCTATGCTTATTCTGTGTGAGTTTTGACGTCATGCAGTACTGAGACAAGAGGGAAGGGGGCAGAGCACAACCTTTAAAAAAATGACAGAGCTATTGAGGATATGACAAAAACCGGTCAGAACCTACTAGGCCCAGATGATGAAAGATACGACTTCCATTTGACCTTAAGCCTCATTATACACTCATTGTAATACATCAGCATGCTAAGTGACACACCCACAGACGCATGACAGGCAGACCATAAAGGGCCAAAAAGTGGGCAGCGGCCCAATTCCTGGACGTCCCCACCCTTTATCCAAGATTGATGTTAGCTTATGAAATTACCCAGCACATAAAAACTAACGACCCTGCACCCTGGGGCCTCTCGCCTTCTGAGATGGTCTGCAGTCTGCCTATGGAGTGTGCATCTCTCTAAATAAACCTGCTTCCACTTTACTGTGGCTGCTTTTGAATTCTTTCCTGAGTGAAGCCAGGGACCTTCACTTGGCAGCGGTCCCAGGAACTTGCCCAAGACTTAGGACAAGACCATGCTCGCACAACACCCTGCTCTCCTGCAACAATACTGTCATTTTAGACCTACACCCATACAAAAGCTTTGGTTTTCCTTTTCACAGGAGAATTTTTTCTATATGGAGCCATGCATAGAAACAGCCTGCTCTTTTGTGGGTCAGTGGGTATTTTTTTCTCGTCCTTTGTTCAAGGAGGCTACATTCATTCCAGCATACTGGCTTTTTGCATGGGTCTCAGTTCCAGACTTCCTTTACTGTTTTGGACCTAAAAGCTGCAGCCCTTACGGTTAAGAGTCCTTATCAGATCAGATAATCTTTGGGTTATTGTGGATTTTACCACTTGTTTAGTAGTTCCTTCTTTCTTGTTTAGTAGTAGTTCCTTCTTTGTCACCTCTGGTAATTTTTTCTTTCTTTAGAACTTCCCTCTTCCCTCTCTCTTCTCTTCTTTTCCCTTTCTCCCCTCCCCCCAATGAGCCCACCACCATTTTGTTCAACTTTTCTGTTTTTGAAGGGAGGTCTTAGGACACAGGACAATAAATTACCAGGTATCCCTTAACTCATTTTGACTGGACCATTTCAATATAATCCCAACATTTATTCTTGTTTCCAGTCTGCCTTCTCCAATCCATAGCATAAACTGATTCAAATTTTCTCTTCGTGACCAATATTCTTACCACGCCAAACACCCTAAACTTATCTTTGTTATTTTCTCTGATCTAATTTGTGAGGCCAAACTTACGATGGGAAGCTACCTACAGAAAGTAGGTATTCTCTGTATTTTTTTTAAGATTTTTTTTTTGATGTGGACCATTTTTAAAGTCTTTATTGAATTTGTTACAATATTGCTTCTGTTTTATGTTTTGGTTTTTTGGTTGCGAGGCATGTGGGATCTTAGCTCCCCGACCAGGGATCAAACCCACACCCGCTGCATTGGAAGGCGAAGTCTTAACCACTGGAGCGCCAGAGAAGTCCCTCTCTGTATTTTTAAATACAGAGAATATTGCATTCCTTAACTATGAAAATAATCATTAAGAGGGCAATGCATTAAGTAGCCATAATAAAAAGAAGGATTATTTATAATTGTAACAGTTGAGATTCTAAACAAAGTAATGATTAGCAATTACTGCCTCTTTGAAGACTGTACTTAAATTTTATTAACTCTCAGGCAACTATTAGGAAGTATCTCATTGGCGACATAGCAGGTCTTGTTTCTAAATCCTTAGAAAGTGATAGATTTATGTTTTTATTATCTATTCTAAAAAAAAAGAAATGACCTACCTTATCTAAAATACTTTGGTTTTTTGTGTATGAGGTTGGTTGATCGTTGGTAACACACAACTCACGTTTTCTGATGATTTTTCCTTCCATCCAAGTTTAAATTAAGTTGCATTTCCTGAAAGTACACACAACCTTGTTAGAAGAAATGAAGTCTGGTCGCATTCTCAACTGAGAAAATCTGCCTTATGTGGAAAACGCTCACCAGTAACGTAGTCAATGAGACATTTATATTCATTAAGATGAAAGTAAGCCTCCTCGACGTAGGCTGTTTCATTTACACTGTGCTTCTCCGGAGCTGTAGATCTCTTTCAAGGCTATTTCACCATTCTACACAGTAGTTTGTATTCTTAAGACTTATTCGTGACTTATCTAGAGAGTTGTACAGTTTTATTCATGAAATTTTTAAACAACGGGGTGCTAGATGTATGGTAGTAAAGTCCTTCTGATTTGTGAATGTAATATTTACAACAATCTTAAGAGTCAGGTATAGCTTTTAGCATCATTTTACAGATAAAGAAACTGGCCCAAGATCACATGGCTGTTAAGTGATACAGCCAGGATTTGACCCAGACGCTTTGCCTGTTGATACCTTGCACTTGACAATTGTGTTATACTATTTACCGGTTCCAACTGGTCATCCACCATGTGAGCAAACTGCAACTGTACTATTGAACTGAATAACTTTGTCTCCAATTTGGATACGGTCTAGTCTTTTCAAAATATTTCTGATGAACAACTTACTGGTGTGACTAATTGCATCTTTGTTATAGAATTATTTTACTATTATTTATTATTTCCAGAAGCACTGAAAAAAATATGTTACCTAAGTAATCTCTTTATTTGGGAAAATAAGTTTGGCATTGCTCTTAAATTCTGACACCAGAGCAAAACTGATTAGAATACTCAGAAATGAATCCATGAATGCAATTAAAAGAGAAAAGAGGGGCTTCCTGGTGGCGCAGTGGTTGAGAATCCGCCTGCCAATGCAGGAGACACAGGTTCGAGCCCTGGTCTAGGAAGATCCCGCATGCCACGGAGCAACTGGGCCCGTGAGCCACAACTACTGAGCCTGCGCGTCTGGAGCCTGCGCTCCACAACAAGAGAGGCCGCAATAGTGAAAGGCCCGCGAACCGCGATGAAGAGTTGTCCCCTCTCGCCGCAACTAGAGAAAGCCCGCGCACAGCAACGAAGACCCAACACAGCCAATAAATAAATTAATTAATTAATCAAACAAAAAGAGAAAAGAGATGGTTAACTGTGTTAATGCACACTCCTCTTTATAACCTGCAGATGGCCCCAATTAATTGAAGAAATAACTTTTCTCTCTCCAACTGGTGAAATGTACTCACCACTCGTTGTTCTTCTTGCTGCAACGCTTAAGGGCTTTTTATTTAACTGACTGTAGATGTTGGGAACTGATGAACCAGTATGAGAAACTCCGCCAGCTAAATGGAAGGAAACATGTTTTCATAAACTTTGCATTCTGAGTTTCATCATACAAATAACAGTCGCTATGCCAAATCTATGTATTTAAAATTACCAACTCTAATGTTTGAAGACATGTTTGTCATTATCATATAACTAAAGTTACATGAAGTACGATTTAAATCCCCTAAGGAAACATTTCAAAATGTGGTATGCATTAGGGGTCTTTCATTTCTCAAAAGGTGATTGGAAGAACCAGGTCTAGAAAAACGGTGTGCTTGGCAGTTCTTTGAGTTTCACACTCCTATCACCCATTTTTGCATTTAAACAGATCATTTACTGGCAGCAGATGGGTAATAGGATAAAAGTTTTCAATATGGTGTGGTGGGCATATATATTTCCAGACACAACACGACAGAGTACAAAGCAGAGTTCTTCAATGTGATTAACAAAGAGCCATGGAATCTGCTATCAATCTTCCTTGTTACTGTCATAGCACTTCCCAGGACTGTTAGAGAAACTTTACAATAGCTGAATGCATGTTACACATACAGATGGGGAAGTGCCTCAGGCAGTTTGGCAAAATTTGCTAGGAGTCCATTTTTGGAATTTCTGCCTTCTGAGTCACCACTTCATCTGAGTCTGACATTTCCATCACAGAAGTCCTCTTACCTTAATGTTGACACGGCTGTATTATTTCATAACCATATTTGCTGCATTTGAAAATTTTTATTAGCAACAATATGCTTCACGGAGACCAACACTAAATGACAAGATGCAAGCTTATTTTAATCTATTTGGGGGCATATTCCCCCCCCCCCCCGCCACCCGTGGTCTAGGGAAATCCTTTTCTCAATTTCAATTTTTCTAATTGTAGAAAAAAAATTAAGGATATGTGTATCATGAGAGTTTTTTGTGAACAACGTTCTAATTGATGTATTATTTCAGTAAAGCAGTGTAACAATTCCTACGAGCGACTAGTTGCAGACTCATTAATTATAAAAGACAAAAGATATAGCAGCACCATTCAAAGTAGTGCCAATGAGAGTTCTGTTTGCTTATTTATTTTTAACTTAATCTTTACTAAAAATGCTTGGCTTTGGAACCTATTAATCTCTGGTTCTAATCAGAACCATGATATTAAAGGGAAGATTTTAAATGGCTAATATTTCCTGAAGAAAGTCTTATAATAATGTTGAATGGATTTTCTATACCCATCAACTATGGAGGACTTCCCTAAGGCTTGCATTACTGTTAGCCTAGGGTCCTATTCAACCCATCATGATTCCTAGTTCCAATTTGGAATACAAAGATGATGAGATTAAGAGCCTGGGTGAAGTGTCTGGTGTTCACTGAGAGAGATGGAAAATGAAAAAAAGTGAGTGACAACCAAGGTACATTTATATGTGAAACAGGAAGTTGAAGGATACTCATTTAACGTTAATCATAAATACAGAGTAGGAGAATAGAATAATTTCAAACTGTGTATGGGAGCTTAGGCTAAAGTTAAGGAGACTTGAACAAGAAAATATTGAAATTGGGAAATCCCAGTTTTCTCAGCAGTGATGCAGACCTACCTGAGGTTTGGTAGCTTGGATTTGTAGTGTATCCAATCAACCTCTTTTATTAGCTTTTTCCAACAGGGCTCAGAGATCAGGAAGAGGGCTGGGGGATTAAATGGCAGTTATGACAGAAAGTCGAGACCATGGAGATTCTGGAGTCAAGCAGAAGTATGGAAGGAGGTCAAGTCTCCGGGATGTTGACTGACTGAGGATAAAATTCAACTTAGGAGAAAATGACAGACCTCAGAATAGTAGGTAGAGATCAGGGAAGGAAATTCTAGACATCCTGATATGAAAAGAAGGAGAGATTGGAATAATGATGACACCAAAATGTGTGGCCTGTATACCATAAATATTGTATCATTATCAAAATGTACAGACACTGGGAAATCAAGGAGTTATAAGGACAGATTATGAGGCCACCATATTTAAAAAAGGTTGGATCTTTATTTTTAAATGTTATACATAGTTACAAAGTTTCAGGACTAATTATCAAGTACATGCTTGAATATTAATTTCACTCAAAGGATATTTTAAGGGCATGAAATTATTCTCAGACATCTTTTTTTTTTTAATCCAAGGCAGAAACCAGCCTGATTCATTTCCTAATAGAGGAGAGAGTCTTCCCAAATTAGGAGACATTAGGTGTAGAAAGATTACTTTCCTCTTCACAAAGGAAGGGACAAGTTCAGACACTTTGTGTGCTTTTTGAAAATAATAAAGTCACCCCTTCCTTCAGTACCTCTTTTACGTATCTTGTTGCCTTCCCCAAAATGTTGGCTGTTACGTTTGCTTTTTATATTCATTAATAACCATTTGCAAAGTAATTCACTTTCCCTTCGTCTGTTTTTTTTCCTTCTTCTTCTTTTTGCTCTGACACTTTAATCCTGCTG
Source organism: Stenella coeruleoalba (assembly GCF_951394435.1). Taxonomy (NCBI): domain Eukaryota; kingdom Metazoa; phylum Chordata; class Mammalia; order Artiodactyla; family Delphinidae; genus Stenella; species Stenella coeruleoalba. Next base: position 6,340,889 of record NC_137149.1, read on the forward strand.
ACATCTTTCAACACATAATGAAAACCAGCTCTGCCTTTTTCTGGTCTCCTCATTTCTGAGTACTATAGCAACGGATGCTAGCTGACTTAGTAAAACTTGAAAATGTCACATTGCTCTTCATTCTTTGATGAATGCACACTCATGAATACAGCTCAATGCAAAAGCAATTAAAGGCAGTCTTAAAAAGCACCATAACCAAAGTCACCCTCAGATGATGTTCCCCAGGTGTTGCATTCAGAGCAAAACATGGCAAGCCATTCCTGGTATTAAAAGGACAAGGCTTTTTGTCTCTGAGAATGATTAGCAACCCCTTTAGAAACATTTTTTTATGAAACACAATGATTTCTGTAAATAAATCTTAATTCCAAATCACTGAATTCACTCAGAATATATTGTTTCCTCCAAAACCAATGAAATCCATTAAAAACACATAAGGAAGAAGAAACAAATAGACAAATTATTTAACACACACATAAATTACAACTTAAACCTAATTTCAGTGACACATACAAAACACACACAAACATACACACACATACAAATTTTAACTTACCTAATTTTAACAAGAAGTTGCAAAATAAAAACATTTAAGAATGGTTTGCTGTATAATGGCAAATATTTGCTCATCAAACAGAGACTGACTCTATCTTTATTTAATAATCTACACCAAATTGGCTATATAGAATTACAATAATAAGAGTAATACTGGATATTTGTTCTTTTAAAGTTTAAATGAAAAATAATTCATTACACTTATGAGTATATGCTTTGTCATTACCTATATACATTGTCTGGTATTGCTATGATTTTTATTGCTGAGTCTATATTAAATCACATGTAGCATCTCATATTTTTACAGGGTGCTATTAATGAATTATATTCACTTACCGTATTACTTCATTTCCATTCCAATTATCTCAATATCTATGCCATCTATAAGTGGCATATTTTATTATTTACATTTTACAGCTGAGGAAACCAAGATTCGAAAGCTTAACATTTGAAATCACAGAGTTTTGAAGTGAGAAAACTAAAATGTTACCTCGGTCTCTGATTTTATATTCGGGGCTCTTTTCTTGTTATCTTACATCCTTTATGTACATGCCTTAATTAAATCCATCTTGCAAATAGTCTATATTCCTTGGGAATATTGAAGCTGTTAAAAAAGAATTTTCTAAAGCAGCCAGCAATGAAGAAAATCAGTGAATTCCAGCCATAACGTTTTGTGACATGTTCCTGGGTTATCAGCACAGAGACATCTTTGAAGTCTGTAAAAATGCCATATCTGAAAGAAGCAGAAGCAAAGCAATGATAAACATACCCAAGGCTTGCTCACAATCATTAATTAATTAATCCTGTTTCATTGAAAGGCACAATAAAATTTGTAATAAAGTTAAAGTTTTGGGGGAAAGCAACATTTCTACATAAATAATTTGAATGTATCAAAGAACGTTATTCTATTGAAAGCCAGCATTTAGAGTACCTACACTAGGGAGCTTCAAGAAAATTTCCTTGTGGCAATTCCCTGTGGTCTAAGAACAGACAACAGGCTTAAAGTGAGTCTATCACAGAAGCTAGAAACTTAGAACTTAGGGCAGCTTTAAAATGCAATCATTCCTGCAGGAAAAGGTCATAAATGAGGTTCGTGTAAGTGAAGCTTAAAATAAACAGTTTGAGCTTCCAAATGGGATTGCATCTTGGCCACACAGTCATACAGGGGGACCTACCCGGAAGCTCATTAAAAAGAGTGCCAAGACTCACTCAAGAAGCAGTAAAGGTGAAGGGGTTAAATGTGTGAACTCTGAAATAGGACAGATTGGGTTCAAAGCTCAGCTCTGCCAATTTCTACCATGTAAATTTAGTAAAATGTCTTCACCTCTCAGGTCCTAGTTCCCCCAGATGTAAGATAGGAATGATAATAGTAACCGATATCAGGGGATGTTGTGGGAAATGTATGTGCTATAAGAGTAAAAGCAAATAAATCATTTACTTGGGCCCCATCAATAAAATATTTTCAGGCTGTGTAACATTCTGGGATTAGTCAGATTAGTAGAGCAGCTGTCAACAGTTGCTATTCCTTAGTAACTCACCACCAGCCTTCAAGGTAACATAGAAAACCATCTATTAGATTGCACTGAATGCATTTCAAAAGTATAGCAATATTAGAAAATATAAAGATTAAGAGGAATTTGAGCATACAGAACTAAATGCAAATGGCTAAAATGTCATAATCAAGATTTAAAAACAGACAATATCGAGAAAGAGAATTTGAAACAAGTAAGACCTCGAAGTGTGAGCATCTTTAATATACAAAATCCATGACAAGTCAGTTAAAATAAAAATAAATTCAAGATATGAACAAGTGTTTCATAAAATCTAGAATACAAATAAGCAAAAAGATAGAAAAATATTCTCAACCTAATTATGAACCAAAGGTAAACGTTAAAGTTACTATAAGAAAGCATTATTTATCATTACAAATGGCAGAATTTTGAGACTAAGAACAGGTAAAAAGGGGACTATAAGGTGTTTTCCTAGCTTGTTGATAGGAATGTAGAACTGACATACACTTTCTAAATGTCAATACGGTAAAATAGGTCAAAAGCTTAAAAACATGCATACCATTTTACCAGGTATTATATTGTTAAAATTTACAGTTAGAAAATTAACAGCTGTGCAATGTTCTTTATTCTGTTTATCATTTGAAGAAAAAGCAGAAACAAAATAAGAGTACTTCAAGGTAGGATTAATTAAATACACAGAAAAAATAAATATTCATGCAATAAAATATGCTACCCTTTAAAATAATGATGGGTATCTGTTTTCATTGGCATGAAAAAATGCATGATTCAGCATCAATTATACAAAGCAGGTTACACAACTGTGTAATATCTCATTTTTCTTTAAAACACACAGAAAGAGGAATGAGGCAATAGACATACAGAAAGGAAAGAGAGAGGGAAAGACAGCAAGAAAAAGGAAAAGAGACAGAGAAAGCAGGTAAACAGACACCAAAATTAAAATGAGTAGATACACGTGATGTATGCTTTCTTCATTGTACTTTTCTTTGTTTTCCACACTTTTAACAGGAACATATATTTAGTTGAAAATAAAAACACTTCCATTAAATGAGGATAAAAAATATTTGGGCAATAGCCTTTCTGGATAAAATAATCTTCTAGGCTGGAACATAGCAGCTCTGCTCCAAACCAAAGAATCTTAATATGATAGCTGAAAAGTAACAGAATAGTTTCACTGTCTTTCAGCTATGAGGCAGTGATCCTTTCAACCACAATATAAAATGGCTCATCTTCTGGGAATGTTATTTTGCTCAAAGATTTTTGAGGAAAAAAGTGAATTTTTGCACTGTTAAAATATTTCTGTAATATAGGAGCATCTTGTGTCAAAAAATATGTATGCTTCTGGATTTTTCCGAGGTGTTCATTAGCATGACTTAGGAAAAAAAAAACAATGGGTGGGTACTCTTCTTTGAAAAATTCATATTTTTAGACATATTGATAATGAAAATGAAATCATTTTAAATGCCTGTTTTTTCACATGCATGCAGGCTTGCATGGGTAAAAATATATTGGTAGGCCAAGTTTTTAAGTAGATTTGAAAGATCCATTTTTCTCACGAAAAGACAAGTAGAAAAAAAACCAAATATGTTTTTAAAAAACTGGCTTAATGTAAATGAAATCGTTTTAATGGAAGAGAGGCTCAAAAAATTATTACATTTAGTGTATTTTATTTTCAGAGTTAAACTATTCTTGCAAGTAACAGCTAACTGCAGAAAATTCAGTGGGAGAGACAGATAAAGTTGATTCTAGGCAGAGGAATTTGAGAGGCTTAGTTTATTTACATATTTAGAAAATATACAATTATCAGTGATCTTTATCTACAGAGAACGTGTTTTGACAAGTATTTCCTTGAAATGAAATAAATGGAGTGACTAGTGGATCAGAGAGTATTTCCTTGTGCTGTAGAACCAATCAATTTCCAGCATACTACTTCCTCTGAATAACTCTTCCACTTCAAAGTCACTTGTTAGGTTTTAGCCATTTAAAAGCTGTTATAAATATATTAGTACACAAATGGCACACCAATGTTGATGTTAGGATCTAGTATTTCAAGATGCTGCTAGGATCATGTTTTTGCCATTAAAATAGGCTGTGCATATCCTCTATGACTCACAAATTCTCTCTCACCAAGGTGACGTTCGTGAGGTATTTGTTGGATGATTTAGTAAGTATGGGCTAAATAAACTACTGTTACCCATGCCCTCCCTACTGCAAACTCATCCTGCTTATCAACCTTACTCCCAATCACCTTCAGCTTTCAGGAAAAGTTAGAAGACCTGGTGTGCCCCAGCTTTCTCACTGGCTGAACGTGGGATTTGAATAAGTTGGTCCCTTTTACTTGCAGACTGTTACATGACTAATTTATAATCAGGAATAACATTAAATTGTTTTTGTCAACCTGAGGATTAGTACGAGGATCTTTTGATCAAGTTTTTCTATTTTGTTCTCTGACACCTTGTTCCTTTCTATCTAAAGTTAAGTATAGCAAGTAAAGTCACTTAATAAATGTAAGCCCTAAACCATTCTTGCAAACAGCAAATACTACTCACTCCACATACTTTTTTCTTTGCCTTTTCCTAGATTTATCATTTCTCTACCACTTGACTTTAAAATCAAAAGATCTAACAATCTGTGAGACTTTAGGCAAGTCATTTAATGATGTTAGGCATCTCTATCAGTAAAAGAGGACTAAGTATGGCCAGATTACAGAGTCCTTAGGAGAATTAAATTGAATAATGCACTTGAAAATACTTTCTAAATTGTAAAGGTCACACAAGTTGGCAATATCATGTATTTCCTACCTTTGCAGTTTCTTTTCATTCCATAATACAAGCATTATTTTCATAGACTTTTACATTTTTGTGGTGTAACACCTGTACACTAAAAGCTAGTCAACATTTCACTCACATATGAGTCTGCAGACAGGATATGACATTTCATTCGGAAGTGCTGAATGAAACGATGCCATCGGGTCCATTTCTGATTTTTCACTTTAGCAAGTTGTTTATTAGAAGAATGATTTCACATGAAAAATGGCTGGACTTTTATCAGTTATTCTTCCACAAAGAATATTTAAAAAGCAGTCCTTTAAAAAATTATGTGGGTTATTTATAACTTCCCGTATTCCTTGCATCTTAATGGCAACACATTATATGATATTTTATAACCCCTGTAATTTCCATTATCAGTCTGAAAGTCTGCATTTCTTTCTTTGTTGACTCATATATTTGCAAATTATTTATTCATCCCAAGATACACCCATGCAGTTGAAAGAAAAGAATAATGTCAAGGCTGAACATGAGTAAAAGTGACTCAGTAAAAGGCACATAAATCTCTCATTTTTCTCTCCATGTCTGAAATTACAGTAGTACCAAAGTTTTAGAATAAGTTTTAAAAATACTGAAAGATGATTTCTGTGAATAAGGGTCCACTTTCTTTTATACCTTGCTGATGTTAATTTCACTTCCTCCTCTATTCCAGGTAATGTTTGTGTTGTAAATAAATGTATTCATCATTTTTTGAGATTTCCCATGGAAGATGGGATTTTTCTCATTTAGATTTTTATTTGTTTTTATAAATTTAGTATTTCACATGGATTATTGTTTCTATAAACTTCCCTAGCCTTTATCTTGTTTGTGTCTTCCTAGAATGACTGGTTTCATTTGCTTATTTTAACTTACTATCTGTGCTATTGAAGGTCACCATCCTCAGACTTACTTCCTTGAGAACTTTCCAGTTTCACATTCTGTGTTTATAAGGCTATAACTGACTTTCTAAAATTATCTAATATTACTAGTAAAACACTCAGTTACAGAGTGTTCAAGGAATACTGGGTCTGAGGATTGTTTCTGTGCATAAGGTATTCTTTGGCAGTAAGAATCTGTCAGCACCCTGACATTGAACTGACTCCAGAACACAAATGAATTAGTCTAACTTGCTATTTATTGTCTTCATAAAAGAGAGCTATATATTTCCTATCAAATACACTAACCTGTATTTGACTATGCTTAGCACTGAGATGACCTCCCTGCATGAAGCGAACATAATTTTCCTGTCACATAGGCAGTCTAAGTGTTAATATATGCATGCCTAAATCAAGTCCATTTTCTAATTTGTAACAAACTGCAAATACATAAGTGAGCAGAACAAAATAAAAACACGTAATTTTAGGATACTAGCTAACTTAATAAACATTAAGGGTCACAACATACATCATAAACTTTCTTTGTGGGAATCACAAAAATAAAGGCCTGAAAGATGGTAAATTTCACATGGATTCCAAAATTAGTAAATGTTGCAGGACAGCACAAAGAAGGAGCTCATCAGATTTAATCTAACTGTTATTAAGCAACAACCACGCACAAGACATTGAACAAGAAAATAAAACGAAAATAAAGATAAAAAAGAGACTGCTTTTGTTCCTAAGAAAGTTATGGGGAGATACAGAGGTGCATCAATACGTTGGACTGAACGTGGTATCATAATGAAATCTAATATGGAGGAACAAAACAAATGCAATGAAATCAGGGAAAGGGAAAAAATTAATTATGACCTAGAGAATCAGGAGATGGACGTTTGGATAAGATGCCCATGGACAGAGATGCAAGAGATATTCTTTTTAGAGACAGTGGTGTGCACACAAGAACAGAACTGACAATGTACAGTGTGCATTAAAGAACGATGAGACAACTTGAGTGCCTTAGAAAATAGTATTTGAAGGACAGGAGGTTCAGATCAGATTACAAGGAAAAACTTCAATAATACTCAATAATACTAGATGAATTTCTATACATAGTATGCAATCAAAAGTTTTGGAGCAGAAAAGTTAACGATCAGAATTATGCTTCAAAAATGCCATTCTGGGGTCCTACAGGTGGGCTGAATGAAACAGTGTGGAAAAGAAACGTATTTAAGGGACGATTGGAATAATCTAACTGAAATAATGACAACTTAGATTTACAACAACAAGTTATAGTGTAGTCAAAGAATTGATTTATCAGCTGATTTTAAATTGGGAAAGAAGAAGAGGAAATGTTTAAAAGTGACTCTAGAATTTCAAGGCTTAAGGACCATATTGGGCAATTAAGAATGCACAGAACATAACAAGAAAAAACAACTTTCGCTGAAATGGTTAGTTACCCTCTTCTTCTTTGTACTAAAGGCTGAAACTATTAATGCCCCTTCACTCTCACTATGGTCATACTACATTATTCCTGGACCAATCCTTACTGTGATGTATCTGCAAATAGCCACATTCTCTAATCTTTACCAATATCTTCAATGATAGCATTAAGTCACCCTCATAGACTCAGGAAATACAGTCTTTGGAATAAATGGTAGTCTCCCATTCTGCTTCTTGAGTTTCATTTGATGCCATTTACTCCAAGTATATAATGTCCCCCCAAAATGCCCATTTTAAAAATCATTAGTCACCACTACCCTTGTCTAGGCTTCTATTTTGTTTTTTGCCCTTGTTCTATTCTGTCTAGAATTTGTATTTATTATCAGAAATCCTATGTAGAGTCTTGAACTCAACTTCAGCACCCCAGTGCCATAATATTGTCTTTTTCTTACCTCTTATTCCTCTAAAAAATGACTTTTTATCCTATGTTGAATACTATTGACTTTTTCTCATCCCAGTCTCTGAGCTTTGCTTACTTTTCTCTAGGTGCTCAATCTGACCTGTATTATTATAGATATCTTTATAAATAGAAAAAAAACTAAACAGAGAGATATAAATTTTGAATGTCTGTGGCTAGTTTACTTTTCTGGGTTAGTCTAAGTATCTGTCAGTACCTTACCCATCTTTGTGTGTGGCTACTGTTCTAGGTGCTACATAAAATATGTTTCCTCCCAGATACCAGAATATGTCTTGAGATTTTATAGATATCATAGGAAGGACGGTGACTTAATTCGGGAGTATACTGATCCAAAGTAGAGGTAGAACAGTCATTCCCAACAGGAAGCCGGATTAGTGGCAAGAGAGCAATAATTTGAATATTATAAACAAGTCCATTGTTAATGGGCTTAGGTTTCAAGATGTCCAACTTGCCCCATTCATTTAACTCCTTAGCCACCACTGAACTGATTGTACAGGAATTTTTTTTTTAAGTCTTAAAGGTCAATAATATTGAGAGAGAATACAACAGAATATAGGATATTTTGAAAGATACATAGCAGACCAAGGACTGTTTTACAGCCGAAAGTGTGAATGAAGAAGTGATGGTGAAATATTTGGAAGTTAGTATAAGAAAGAGATCACAAAATTTCTAGTCTAAGGCCAGAATATTGGAATTTAACTTCTGACAACACAAAATAGAATTTAGGCTTAGAGTTTAGGCTTGTGAGGGAGTAATGCTGAGGAGCAAGACTATAACAAAAGGGATTAACTGGAGGTCCATATATGTAATATAAGTTAATGGGAATTGCCAGAGAGATTACAAATGTCCAAAATAAGATAAAAGACTTAAATGAATAATTCAGGAAGTCTAACATCCAAGTAATTGAAACTTCCAGAAAGAGAGACCAGAGTAAACAGAGGAAGGGAAATTATCAAAGACACAATACAGGAAATTTCCCCAGAATTGAAGAGCATTAGTCTACATAATAAAAGAGCCCATGGGGTGCTCGGAAAAACATGGAATTATCAGTGTTACGGCACAGCTTTCAAATTTGTCTAGGATAAAGGGAAAAGGAATAAGCAATAAATAAATATTTTAAAATCTTCCAAAGATTATTAAAATAGAGCACAAATAAAAGAATAAGGAAGAATGGCATTGAGCTTCTCAATAATAATATTATACCCCAAAGGACAATAAAATTACAATGAAAGGACAATTTATATTAATAAGTAAAATATGACTTCCAACCTAGAATTCCATAAGATAGCAAAACTTTTAAACTATGTAAGGACAGAATAGATTTTTCATATACACAGTGCCTAAGAAAATTTAATATCTCTGACTAGGGACCTAGTTGAGAAAGGCTTCTCATATTCCAAAGAGGAAGCCAGCTTGATTTCATCTGTGGACTTAATCAATGGCTTCCCTGCATCCATTCCCTTTGGTGATATCCTCTCAAGAAGAGTCTTCACTTTGTCATGTGACTTGTTTTGAACAGTGGGATAACAGTAAACTTGATGAAAGCAGGGATTTGAAAGAGCGCTTGCACATTAGCTTTTCTTTGGGTTCTATAAATTGCCCTGAGACCATGTCAAGAGAACAGGGTTAGTCTGCTGGAGAACTGTGAGAGACTTATGTATGTGGGAAACCTGTGAAGGGTAGTTGAGTCAACCATGCTACCTGAGACCCTACTAGACCAGCATGCCCCAAGCTGACCTAGACAACTAAACATAAATATATGAGTGAGCTCGGCCAAGATCAGCCAAGTCCCACACAGTCAGCAGACCCCCCACCCCTCCCCGCCTTAAGAAAAATTTCAATAACTGTCTTTTGGCTTTTTATTTTAAACCACTAGACCACTAAATATATATAACAAAGATATGGCCAACTAACAGAAGTAAAATCTAAAATGGGTTAATTTGGGCAGAGTAGGACTGAGGGGTGCAGTGTATATGCTTTCTCTCATTATAGTCTTTTAGTAGCAAATAAGGTTTTTAAATCACGAGCATGTTTTAAATTTTTTAAATGATGAATAATAGGGCCCTACATAAATCATTCTGTGCCAAAGGAGTTTCAGTGTTTATGTTGTTGCTGTTTTGTTTGATGTGAATGAGAGAGAAAGTAAAAATCGAGGAATACACTTGGGTTGGGGGAATATGAATGCTGTCTTCTAGCCTGAAGACATGAAGATCTAGAATAATAAGTAGCTGACAAGAACCTAGAAACCTTAGGAATAGAGATAGGTTTCTGTTGAGGCAAGATTGAAATTGATGTAGTTTGTTTTCTAAGGAACAGAGCTTCCTGGGGAGCACAGACCATTGTAAGTAAAGGAGTTTTGGAGGCAGTTGACAGTAAGGGACTGTATTTTTGCCTTTGATTGAGAAACTAGGCATAAAAGGTACAGATCAACTTAAAAACTTTGAATACACCTCTGTTTAAAATATTTTTTGGTGTGAGAATTGCTTGAAAACCCCAGGTTTTTCTGGGCTTGGACTTCTGCAGAAATTTTATAAAGAGTTCACATGCAAATGTAAAATGCAGCTCAGACTCTAATTTCAGTATCCCAATACGGAAATACCTGATTCTAAATTAATAAACTGGTGTTTGTACAAGAATGCATGGATTACAGCTGTTAGCCAAGGAAATACTTCTGTCAAGATAGTGAAAATAGAAGCTTTCCCTTTATCTGAGGAGTATGCAGGATGAAAATACATGACTGGAAATTCCAACGTATCATTTAAAAAGACAGTTAGGTTTCAAAGTCTCCTTTAACTAGAGGACAAAACTTTTAAGTATAGTGTGATATAAATGTGCCCAAGTAATCACTGTGCTTTGATGGAGCAAAGGTTATCATTCAAAGTAAACCCGTTTCTTCTTCTGTATGGAACAGACATTACAAGAGATAAATAAGCTAACAACACAGTCATTAAGCAAGGATAAAAATGCTCAGTGATTCTGTATTTAACAAGAATATATTAATAGTAACTTCAAGTGTATCAGCCCCCCATAATCTCCTTGAGTCTCCCTCAAGCACACAAAGAAGCCTTCCAACTCAGTAAGCACAGAAGCATACAAGATCAAGACAAATCAACTAATCTCTGCTGTCCACATTCCCACCCTAAGTACCCACATAGACATTGTTGAATAAAGAGTGATTTCTCTGCTAATCCCCACCCATTTCCAATCACACTGGGAGCCCCAGACCCCTGTACGCATGTATGTATCTATGTATTAAAAACCACTAGTAATCTCTCTCGTCTTTAATTTATCCAAATATGATAGGTCAAATAACTCAAATTGATCTTATATAAATTCTTAAAATAGCCAATGTTCTTCAACAAATAACACTTTGACAATAATGGTATCATCTAGTTAAATAAAGAGAAATTTAAAGGAATGTGAATGATTGCACTGCTTTGTAACATATATCTGCTAACTCGTGATTTCCTATGAGAGTAAGGAAAAGAACCAGGAAGATTGTTTTCTTAGGTGGATGTTTAATGAGATCCTTCCTCCTGCGAGTTGCAGTGGATGCTACAGACTGAATTCAACTAACATGTGTATTATCCACTACTGAAAGAAAATAAAAGATGATCTCTAGTGCTACATACATTAAAGGCAGAACTGATAATATTCTTTTGTTGTGAGAATGTTGAAAATGGTGCCCATAAGAACTCAGGCTGAAAGTCACCAGAAGTCACGTTCAAATATACATGAAAATGCAGAACCAATAATTTCCGTTAATGAGATTGGAAGAAACAGGGCTCATTTAGGTTGACAATTATTCATGGATGTGGAATATGGAAGAGAGAAGGTAGTCTATTATCTAATCACATGACCTGAGTAGAGTTAAGAAGTAACAGATGACCCGGGACACTTCTCAAACCATCAAAACTCAAGTAATAAGTATATAAATTTTAATATAAAATAGTGAAAAATTGTGACATCTTATTTTTGCTTCTGAGATCAGAATAACACACAAATCTCAATTTTGCTTAACATATATTTGAACTTAACATGAATGAGAAGTTTCAATAATGACTATGCTGGGAATTTTTGTTTTTGCCTAATTACATGCATGGCCATAAAGCATAAGTGACTCATTATCATATCATCATGTAAAGGACCTCCTGAAGATCCTTGTTTTCTTGTATATTTATTTTCCTGGATATAATCACCATAGTTCAAGCTCTGGATTTCCACACTTTAAAATGCTCAAAAGCTGCTGATATACTGTTGTTTAATCACAACCTATTTCTAAATGACCTCATAAAAGAATTGACCAAAGAGAACCCTAGTAAGACATGGCTTAATAATTTTAGGTAAAACCTGGACTTGGTTGCCCTTCTTAATCATAATGGCAAAACGCTCAGATTTTCTTTTCAAGGACTAGTTAAAATTATTTTTGAAATTGGCAAGGGTGGAAGAGGGAACCGCTACTGTGCTTGGCTTTGTGAGTGTGTGTGCCTGTGTATGTGGGGAGAGGTTGCCAAATGAGAACATGGGAAGCAAAACTGAGCTTTTGTCTTACAATATACGCTTACCCTAAAAGAAGAGCATTTTTGCACCAAAACATATATACTGTATAAGAGTACATGAGAATATATATTTATATGTATACATACATAGCGTATATTTAGTAATTTCAACGCATACATATAACTTAATTTTAAATGCCTCATATCGTTCTTATTTTTCTAATTTCACCACAGACCAGTAAATACCTGGTCTACACAGTGATGAAGAAACAAATGCAGGTAAATGACCATGTTTGCACTAGTCTTATCACCACTGACACAGAGAAATAGCCCCATTGGCAAATGACTATACCCTGAGTAGATACTACAGTTCTATCAAAGAGTGATACTGTCATATTGCACAGGTAGAACTTGTCACCAATTAGTCTGATATGTGGATATATTACATATATGATCTTATTTTGAAAAAAAAGAAAAAGGAAAACCTTGTACAGTCTGATATGATAATGAGAATGAAGTAGTGAAGATGATTATTATGGGAGAAGTGGAAGAAATATCACACAAGGAATACTCAAAAGCATTGGTTTATACTCTAAAGCACTAGTCTTTAACACACTATTTAAAAATATATCCAAAGATGCCCTAATCTCTGAGAATGCTATCTTAATTTCTATTAGGAATTCCAGACTTGCTATCCTCTGTTTTTCACATATTGAGATCAAAAGTCTGTGAACTGTGTGAACTACCAAACATCTATGTTCTCACAGAGTTCAATGACAGAAGAGGAATTTTGCCAGTTCCTCTAGGCTTGAACAACTTAGGGTCAAAGGAAAAAGCTAAAGGAACTAATTTATATGAGATTATTTCATTAAAAAGTCTAACTTGTCCAAAGTTGAACACTGACAATTTTTAAAATGATTAAATCCTGATTAAAATGTGGGGCTTTTCAGGTGTGCATGAATGTATCTCTCTTCTTCCTTATCTAGATTTATTTGATACTTTCAATCATGGGTTATGGATAGAGAGATTTTAAAATATTGTATCATTTGTTTCTTTTTATCAAAGGGGATGTATTCACCAACACACTTCCCTAAGGGGAAAAAAATTAGCAAGCCCATATGAGAGAGGGAAGAGTATACTACTGACTCAGCCCATAAAAGAGCATTTTAATCATTCATCAGAAACTGGAAACAGTTCTTTCTCTTGCAGTCTTAGGATGTATCATTTTCTAGACTTAATTAATTAAGTTTTCTCTACCAAAAAAAGATAAAATTGATAACACAAGAATCTGTAGAAAACTAGTCAGAGTTTTTCTCTAAATTGCTTTTTTCCTATCTTGCTCTCAAAATACATTCCTCCTGCCTTAGTTGACTACAGAATAAATTGCTCCATTTCTGCAGCTGGAAATAAGAGTTCAGATTCTAAATGTCAGGAAACTTATAAAGTGAAGGCACCTTTAAAAATTCAGTGGTTTTTTAAAAAATATATATTCAGTAATCTCATGATTTTTTCTCACTTTCCCTACTAATCCCTTTCAACTCTATATATTTATAAATACTCCAATAGACCAATTAAGAATATATAAAGACAGGTATAGATATGTGCATTTAGACAAAATAGCTGATAAAGTGATACATATTTAAATGATGAGATAGCATAATCAGGATAATACCCAAGGAACCTCAAAAATACCTTCAGCAGTAAAAGTATTTTATATTAATATCACTGCTTAGAAACCAGAAGCCAGTGAAGTCAAAATGATTAGCACTGTTAGTATAAAATTGTCAATGTAAGCTAGTTACCATATATCAAGTATAATAAATAGATTTCAGGTAATGCAATAACTAATGTGGCTGACTACAGTGCTGAGTTAAAATGGGATGTGAAGCTGTCCTCTTTTTTTTAAATTAACAAGTACTAAGATTGATAAGGAATACTTCACTATAAGAGAGAATAGCACTTCTGCTTCCGATTTGTCATTCCTAATATAAAGTTCAGTTTAGAATGATTTATTATATAGAGAGTAAGCTATCTATGATCAGTTTCTATTAAAAAGGTTTCTGTATTTGCCACAATATTTATTTTCAATGCCTTCCTTTCACTGGTGATTTTCTCTATGCCTTCAAATCTTTGTTGATTCAACTCAAGGAAAAACTTCATTCACCTGAATCTATAGCCCCGTCTTCGAACTTTTGTATCCATCTTAATCATTCTCTGCAGCTCTCCATCAGGTACATCTAATGTGATTTTTCTTTGACCTCATGAAGACTCTACATATTCATTGCCATGTTTATCCCCTTCCTAACCTTGTATGAAATTTATCCTTTTTCCTACATAGCTTAGATGCTAAGATCTCTCATTTCAAACATGATTATGCCACAAGAACGGAGATTATCAGGGAAGTCAGCTGCCTTCCCCATGATTCTGTCCCTTCCCCCAATTTCGGTATTTTGTTCCTTTATATACATCCTCACTTACGTCTTGCTCTTCTGACCCAGAAGAGAACACATCTGTCTTATTCTTCACAGCCTGTTTCCTGACTGTTTCAAATGCCATCCCCTCCCATTTCTCCATGACCGTGTCCTATAAATTTCTCCACTCTTCCTTGTCTCCATCTCTACCAATATATTGCCCTCAGCAAATAAACACTCTTAAATCGACTCCCTCTTAAAAATCACAGCAACAACCACAGAAGTAGCTCCCTAGACTATAAATTTCACTCAGTTATAAGCCTCTCTCTCTCCTTTTTCAGGCAAACTTTTCCAAAGTGGCGTTCACATTCTCCGATTCACAAAAGAGGCAGTGCCTCCCAGGGTTTGACAATAATGAGCCCTGAAGTTGGTGCAGGCTGGAATCCTGTGTGACTTATTCCTTGCGATGTAACATTAGGCAAGTTATTTAAACTGTCATTGAAATTTTCTGTATCCGTAAAAAGAGATAACATATGCTCACTATGGGTATGTGAGGACTAAATTATTTAAATTATGCAAGGAATTTAGTATACAAGAGCGATAGCTTTGGTACCGTCCAGTTGATTCTTCTCTATCTTTCCTCACACCTTTTGTCCACTCCCAGTAGTACCTTAAATCTTAAGACTTTCATCATTTCTCACCTAGGTTACTCAACAGCTTCTTAATTTGTTTTATTGCCTACTACCAACTTGCTCTACCCCATTTTTGTCACTCAACTACAAGAGTGCTTATTATTTTCACAAGGAATCTTCCCCTGTTACTGCCTGGTCAACACTTTTAAAGGATTCTCCTTACCAAGCAGTGTTCCAGAAAGTTTTATCTAATTATTTGCATTAGAATTACCTGGGATGTTGGCTAAAAATGAGTATGTCAAAGCCCTACCTTCTGAATCAGAAGCTTTAGACAATTACATACCACTGCATTGCAGGCAGTGCATTCCCATTTACTTTGCATTAAATATAAGGCCTATAATAATTGCACATTATCCTACATCATACTGAGCTTTTACTGAATTTTCCCAGACATGGACTGTTTCCTCATATTGTATTGCCTTTGTATATGACTCCCCAGAAACATGGAATATTTCCATATTAATTAATTCTTCAAGACTCCCCTGCTTCAAGAAGTTTCCATTGACTATCAACTTCCATCTCTCCTCCCTCACACTTATATGGGTTTAATGCCCTTACTGCCACTTATGTTTATACTATCATTATACGTACCTCACTTTAATGTCTTTCCCATCAAATTGTAATTTTCTTCAAGAAAGAAAAAAGTCTTTTATCTCTGCATCCTAAGCACTTAGCACATTGTATTGTTCATAATAAGGACTGTACGTTGTCTCGTCTCTCCATCACTAACCTAGTTATCTATCCATCTACTTATTTATCTATGTATTTGTAAATACATTTATTTCTTTATCTGTTCATGGATTTATTACAGCAAGCATCAATTAGTTCATTCAATTACATAAAATATAAAATAAATTTATCAGCTATGTAAAGGGAAAAAACAAAGAACGTGAGACAACTTTATCATAGAAGAAACTGTATATCCAAACCTACCCTAATGACTTATACACCTACCTACATTACGACAAATGAGATTTGTCCTTTACACAATAGCCATTGTCCATTAAAAAGTCAACATCATCAAATTGCTCAGTGAGAATTCTCCTGGAGTTCAGAAATACTGAAATTAATAAAGAACACCGTCTTCAATAACATTGTTGCTAAGCCTATGCTATGCTTTAACAGAACTCCAGCTATCTATATTACACAGCAGGTAGATAGAGCCATCTGACCGAGTTCTGTCCAAAGTAATATGGAAAGAAGTAAGGTTTATCTAATCCAGGTATGGCCTCTAACATACTTTTCATGAGACCTCCCACGCTCTCCCCCCTCCCTCTTCTCTAGTCCAGAGGGGGGCATCCAGTGGGGGGCTCTGAGGCTGTCACAGTGAGAAAGCCACTGGATAGAAGGACCTTGAGTCTCTCAATAACCAAACAGAAGGCTGCCCAACTAGACTGAGATGGAAAACATAAGTAAGCTTCTATTGTGTTCAGTAACCAAAAATTGTTTTGTTTTGTTTTTAATTTTATAACAATTAGCCAATTTTAGCTCAAAAAAAATTGTCATGGTTGAATCCCTCAATGAGCTAGTTCCTTAGGATTTTTGTTTTCATAATTACTTTAGCCATAAGATAATGGCCCCCCCAAAATGCATTTTTTTCTGAAGTACAAATACAATTACTAGGTACACAGATTTCTGATGATCTGGTGTAATCTAAGAATATACTTTAAATGTATGGATGACTTCATGGACTGACTATATATTTTTAAAGTAATCCTCACTCGATATATTATGTTTCTTATCCTGGCTTTTGATAAATAGTCTAGAACTGCGAAGTTGTGGGTACTTCTTAAGTTTAAATAAAAGAGTGAATTAATTTAATACATCTCAATTATTTCCCCTGTGGCTCTAGTTAAGAGAATAAAGAAAAAAATTATGGAGAATAGAATAGAGGTCAAAACTTCCATATATGAAGACAAAGCACCTACTTTAAACTGATTTAAGAACAGAATTTCAGGAATGGTTTTTCTATACCTTAAAGCTCTAGCATTAATCTTTCTGCTAATGCTAATTCATTTTTTTTTTTTTTTTTTGGCTGCGTTGGGTCTTCATTGCTGCACTCTGGCTTTTTCTAGTTGTGGTGAGTGGGGGCTGCTCTTCGTTGTGGTGCATGGGCTTCTCATTGCAGTGGCTTCTCTTGTTGCAGAGCATGGGCTCTAGGCTGGCGCCCTTCACTAGTTGCAGCACGCAGGCTCAGTAGTTGTGGCCCATGGGCCCTAGAGTGCGTGGGCTTCAGTAGTTGCGGCATGTGGGCTCAGTAGTTGCGGAGTACGGGCTCTAGGGTGCACGGGCTTCAGTAGTTGTGGTGTGCAGGCTCAGCAGTTGTGGCTCATGGGCTCTAGAGCACAGGCTCAGTAATTGTGGTGCACAGGCTTAGTCTGTGGCATGTGCGATCTTCCTGGACCAGGGACTGAACCCGTGTCCCCTGCCTTGGCAGGCAGATTCTTAACTACTGTGCCACCAGGGAAGTCCCTCTGCTAATTCTAATTCCAACTATATCCTTCGTGTAAGCTCTGAAATGCCCTGAGGATATAGAGTGACATTAAATGCAAATCTAGCTGGTGACGGGTGAAGATCAGGTTTCTCTTACACTAGTAATCCTAATGGTATTATGGATATTTAAATACGGGTTAAAAATCACAGAAACAGCAATATCTTTACGTTATCTTCGTCTAAGATAGTTTTACAAGGTGATTTGTATGTTTTCAAAGATACTGGTAACTGAAAACAAATATAGAGACACACTTCTCAAATATTCAATGGAAAAGGGTACAAATCACAATTGAAGTTGCCGATAGGTAATTCTTTCAAGGATCGGTGATTGAGCTCAATATGGATGGGTATGGACTAAATTTTACATTCTTATTCAAAGCATTTTCACCACAACCATCACGTCTTTGACCAAAGTTAATGCTGTAATTCTCTCACAGTTCTGATTTTCTCGTGATATTTTGAGCACTTCCTGCTTATGGTTAATAATCTAGAGTGTGTGGTAAGAAATTCTTCCCAGTGTTTTCCCCCTATTTTCCAGCCAAGGAAGGGTGGAGGCATGTGAAAATAAAAACTAATGGGGAAATGAATGCTAACAAATATTTGCTATGTTTTGAGTAAAGGACTGGGTCAATTTTCAGGTCATTCTATGTAAATCTCTCCTTATATTTGAAAAATTCAACTGCAAGAAAGGGTATGGAATTACAATATAAAATCCAAGTTTACATGACAGGACCTGAGATTCTAGCATCATCTTCATTTACCAAAATGAAAAAAAAAATAGCTTTTTTTCTTTTAAAAAAACGTTGTATCTTCAATTACTTAACTAGGTCGTATTTAAGTTGTGTATATAAAGTTGCGAAAGTAGTTTCCATAAACCATCCATAGAAAGCAGTCTTTTTACCTTTGTCTCACTGCCCTTGCCTAAGGGAATAAAAGCATAGCTACAAGTCATCCTACCTCTTGTCCATTTTAGGTACCATGTATGGTCATTATTTTACCAGTCTTTCTCTCATTTGCATGCATCTCAGCCTCCATTTCATTAAGCTGTCAGTGTCAGGCTGAAAGGAACTTTTCCTTATCTGAGCTGATAGATAGCAGTGAAGCTTGTTCCCTTGTGTCCGCATCTTTCAGTGAAAGAGCAAGATTGGGAAACAGATTTATAACATACACGGATGCACTGAATTAGAAAAGACAGTTTCAGAGCAATGACATGCTTTTTTTCTCCTCTGGTGCACACTCCACTGAGATATGTCAAATACACTGTATTAAAGCTTTACACGTTTTAAAAGGTTGGAAACCTTTTCCAACCTCTTTCTTTTGTTGTTTTTGATGTTTTTTTCAGTCTTCCTTTTGTTTTGTTTATATTTCCTCTGAATTAGGAACACACTTTCTAGACTGCTATATTGGGAAGAGGGTTATAAGTGATAGTTTCCCCTCTTACCTTCTGTGCCTAATTGTTAAAAGGAGACCAGCAACTAAATTTCTTAAAGGAAAACCTTACAAAAAAGTAAATCTGTCACATCAGCAGAGCAGCCCACATCCATCAATGAAGGATGAAGTTCTCCCCATTTATCATAAAGAGCCACTGCTGGAATAAAGATGCTTTGAAAGTCATTTCTAAGGTGAAATTAATCCCTTACTTGAAGGAAATGAAAATAAATTCAGTAGCTTTAAGTTTTTAATCATTTAAAAAATATTTATTTATTTATTTGGCCGCATCGGGTCTTAGTTGCAGCACGCACGATCTTTGTTGCCACGTGCAGGATCTTTACTTGCGGCACGCAAACTCTTAATTGAGGCATGTGGGATCTAGTTCCCTGACCAGGAATCGAACCTGGGCACCCTGCATTGGGAGTGTGGAGTCTTACCCACTGGACCACCAGGGAGTTCCAAGTTTTAAATCTTTACAGCCAGCATAATGAAATAATGTGACTCATGACAAAATTGTATGTAATGTTATCTGAGTCCACAAGTTCTGTCCATGTATCAGGGTTATTCAATCCTTATATGTAATTAATGAGACAATAAGTGCTATATTTTCAGATTTTATTTACAGATGCTGTATTTTCCTAAGCAAGATCAAACTAGGTAATAAGTTTGTATGTGTTGCCTGGGAATTTTCCTGAGTCCAATATTCCCTCTAATATATGGACCTTTTCTATCAAATCCCAGAAATACAGCACACGCAGCCTGTTTTTCCACTCGCACTATGGAGCACTGTTAAATTGAAAGGGAGCACAGAGACTTACAGCATTCAGATGGCTGTTTGGTTGATAATGGACTTCCTGTAATATTCATTGTAGACCCAATGCATATTGAAATAATGCAACAAATGTCATGAAATTCACCACTCCTAACTCTCTGTTACTCCTCTAAACTCAAGCACATTCATTCTGAAACACTTATTAGAAGTCCACTGTGTTTAGGAATGTGGTAGGTACCAGGAATACACCGGTCAACAACACAAAGCTTACCCTACCTTGAGGAACCTTACGGTGGTCTAATTTGGGATGAAAAGTATATGTAGGTTATTACAAAATAATGTGACTTAATGTGATAATGATATGTATAGATAGATATGAGAATACATATGGAAATGCATTTTGTGCTGGGATTTCTGGGAAGCTTTCTGGGAGAAAATGATGGAAAATCAGATTGCTAAGCAATGAGTAAGAATCAGGAAAGTGAAAAGATAACACAAGAAAGAACCAAAAACATGACTGAAACTCAAATCTAACATAACTGTTGTGTAACTGTGCTAAGTACAAGGCTTCCACATTTATTCTTCTCAACAGTCTCACACAGTAAGAACACTTAAATCCTGATTATAGGTAAAAAAACTAAGGCTCAGAGATATAAACAGATTATTTATGGTCACACAGCTAATGAGTGGAATATCCATCCGATGAAAACATTTCTCCTCCATTGGACTGTAATTTCCAGGAATGACAGAACCACCATACACAGTGTGCACTCAATTTTTGATTGTTAAAATTAATGAATGTGTGAATGATTCCAATGTCATCCACTTATTTTTATAGTACGCTTTTATTGTACTAGGCAGAGACAACAGTTTGTATAAATGCCTGGAGGCCAGGTAAAATACGATGGATGCTTTTAGAGATCTGAAAGTGCACTAGCCTAACCAAAACTTTTATTACTTATTTAAAAATTCCCAAATGTAATACAACACTTTTTTTTTTTCTCTAAAATTTTATCTGCATGGCATGGTAAGACAGTGGCCTGTTACATATTATTAGGTGTCTCCCTGTAAATGTGATTTAAAAAGTAAAACGTTAGATTTGAGTTTCAGGGGAGACATTTACTTGATGTGTGATCATGGAGAAATAAAAATATGAACGTTTTCCCATGTGTAAAATGCCATAAAAATGATACCTTTCCACCAGCCTACTGTAAGGTTTAAATTGAACTGCCTATATATGGTATCTATCACAGTACCTGTGACACTGAGTACTCAGTAAATGTTAGTATCCTTTCCCTTGCCCAATTTTTTAATTGAATTTATTACTTTTCATGAGTTGCTACTATTTTGTTATATCAATCTGAAAATCAGGTTTTTCTCACCTATACAATCGTTAATATAAAGGCAAAATCTTTTGGTGGTAGAAAATACATTATAAAGAATCATTCTTTGTAGTATGTTAAATTTAACATTTATTTACCTAATCATTTATTATCTAATCATTTATTTATTTGTCATTTATTTGTCATTTATTTGAAGGGACGCTCCAAATGTTAGTTCATGTTTCTTTGGAAAACAAAGACCACAAATGACAAACTATACAGCCTCTGTGTGCCATTTACTCAACAACTATATGTCACGCCTAATTTGTACAGGGCACTATACAAGGTGCCCCAAGGCATAAAACTATGTGTGAGCCTATAGCCTGTCAGGGGCCGATGATAACTAGGGTAGTGTTCGAAAGGAACGATAAGGGAAGGAAGGAAGGGAAAGATACTCTGGAATTTATAACAATATTATTTAAATACTGACTCGCTGTGGTTGGTTTGAGAGAGTAAGAAATTAAATATGACTGAGGTTTTACACCTGAGACTATAAGAATGGGGGGGGGGTCATTAGTGGAGAGAGGGAACTGAGAGGATGAAAGATTTTAAGGAGGATTCTCAGCTTAGCTCTGTTCACCTTGGACTATCTGTTCGGGATAAGTGATGTAAACTGTACCGAAAGCCATCTGGAGTTTGATCTAGAAATGAGAATTTCAAAGCTGCTTGCAAACTGATTAAATGGCAAAAGGAATTCCCAGGGAAGAAAACAGATAATTGATTAATAGCTAGCTAGCTAGCTAGCTAGCTAGATGATAGGTAGGTAAATAAAATTTTAAAAGTCAAAGATAGAACCTAAACCGGAGGAATATTTGTACTTTGAAGGAAGAAGCCTAAAGAGAAGACAGCAAAGGAAAAAGTGAAGGGTTAATAAAGAAAAAAAAAAAACAAAGAAAGAAAGAGAGAGAGGTAGGAGGGAGAGAGAGAGGGAGGGAGGGAGGAAGAAAGGGAGAGAGAAGAGAAGAGAAGGGTCAAAAAGAAAGGATTGTTATTAGAGTTTAATTTAAGGTGGTAGAAAATTCTAAGTTAAAAACTAAGAAGGGACCACTGGGTTTGGCAAATATATTTTTGTTCATTATATCGTACTCAATTTTTCCTGCTTACCTAGAACTATTTAAATTATTAAACATACCAGCCTAAGGGAGATTCAGAGACATTTGCAAATGGCAAAGAGTAAATAATCTTCTTTATTAGAGGTTTTCTGGCTTGTTTATTTCACATCTCCTAACTAGACAGAGATTATTAGAGAAGATCCTGCTTACTCTCATTGATCTGACTTTTGAAAACTTAGAAAAAACTTTAGAGAATTATGTAGAACAGTAAGTTTTTTGGTAGTATGAATTCACTGACATTTTTATATTAATTTATTATGGATCAAATCATATTTTTATTACAATATTTTCTCAATTTCGTATTTTAAGATACAGTAGAAGGAAAAAGTAGTAAGACAGCACAAAATCAGGAGAAACTCTCTTAGTTAAAACTATCATGTTAGTCACTGTTAAAACTTTTAATACATCTCATAATTAGACCTGCTAGCCAAGGTAAGCTTTTTTCCTCTTGTAAAGAATCAAGGTTTATGTAAACTTGATCAGTGATCACAAATTACCTCATTCTATTCTATTACTTTGGCTGCTTAGCAAGATTTTTCTTCCCATTAAATTAAGTTTTTCAAATTTTCTAAAAGTCTCCCCAAAATTCTTTCTTTCAGGAAACTATTGTTTTTCATTTGTTGCTCCTGTACTATTAATGCTTGAGGATTAATTCAGATAAGCAGTTTAGAAGAATAGATTTTTTAGCTAAGTATTTTTGAAAATTATGGTTTATTTTAACTATAATCCTTTGGTTTCTATGGAAACTTCCATGGGTATGAATTATGATAATTCCAGTTGTTCTCACTGCTAAATTACCAGAATTCTTAAAAAAAATTGTTTCAGCTAATGTTGGCAAACTAAGAATTGACTTCTTCTACAATCCAGAATACATACACGGCAACTGATATATATATATATTTATTTATTTATTTATTTTCGGTACGCGGGCCTCTCCCTGCTGTGGCCTCTACCGTCGCGGAGCACAGGCTCCGGACGCGCAGGCCCAGCAGCGGCCATGGCTCACGCTCCGCGGCACGTGGGATCCTCCCGGACCGGAGCATGAACCCGCGTCCCCTGCATCGGCAGGCGGACTCTCAACCACTGCGCCACCAGGGAAGCCCACGACTGATATATTTAAAATGAAGAAATGTATGTTTAGTATTAGGGATATTTGTTTCTTTTATGCAAACATCAGAGGCAATATACACATGAACACCACAGCCTATATAAATTAAAAATAGCAATGGCTGCAATGGTTTGATGAAGAACCGAATGCATTGTTCTTTCATCTCTCATTTAGTATCACTGAGTAAGTAATGGAGCATAACTAGTTGATATACTTCCTTGTCTCATGGCTAAGTTCAACCCAAGTTGAACAGATTTCCTAGAGGCTGAACCAGTTTTGTCACCGTCCAGGCTCAAAAGGTAGGTCAGATTGACCTGGACCCACCTTTCTAGGATGTGTAAACCCAGATCTGCTGATTCTGAATGTCTTAGAATGGCTGGCACATTTCCCTCAGTAAGTCACTGAAAGGACACTACGTCACATCATGGCCATTAAGTGCTCTTTCTTCTTTTCTGAGCTTTAATTTTGGGGAGTCATGCCTCCTCTTCCACTCCATGTGGTTCTCCTAGGATTAGAACACAAGGATATACCTACATCGCCTACTACCGAGGTGGGTTTATATCCTGAGGTGGGGCAAAAAAATAATTTGAGAAGACTTATATGTACCCTGTGAGAGAGAGAGAGCTCCTTTACTTACCCTGAGATCAGTAACTATGAGCTTGGATTGGCTAGTGATCTTATTGATACCAATTATAGAGATACTGTCTGAAAATGAAGCCAACAGAGAACATAAAGAGAGAGAGAGAGAGAGAGAGAGAGAGAGAGAGAGAGAGGTGGGGTGGCGGGGTGGAGAAAAGGAAGCCAATAGTGTTTAAACCTCAGATTCTAGTTTGAGCATCATTCCTTGGCTTTCTCAGATATAAGAACTAAGAAATTACACTTTAGTCTAAAGTACTTGGAGTTGAATATACAAAACTTGCAGTTGAAAACTCCTGCCTTATTTTAAGCATATTAGATTTAGTTTGAATTTTTCTTAGAAACCTTGTTGTATAAGAAGAAAAGGGAACATGATACTGAGCCATTATTCTCAAAATCCTCTGAAAGTCCAGAATGAGTATCATTTGGTAGGTATTCGTTTACTCGCTGACTTTTTATTGAGTGTGTATTTTGTGCCAGGCATTGTTCTAGGAAATATAAGTATGGTTATGCCCTAGATAAAGATTCTTAAACCTCTAGTGTGGAGTGGTACACATTAAACACACACATAAATAATTTCAAGTAGAAATAAATGCTACAAATAAAAAAACAACAACAGCTAATGGGCTATTAAGGGAAGGATAGTTAGGGAAAGCTTCTTTTTTTTTTTTTTTTTTTTTGCAGTATGCGGGCCTCTCGCTGTTGTGGCCTCTCCCGTTGTGGAGCACAGGCTCCGGATGCGCAGGCCCAGCGGCCATGGCTCACGGGCCCAGCCGCTCCGTGGCATGTGGGATCTTCCCGGACCGGGGCACGAACCCATGTTCCCTGTATCAGGCAGACGGACTCTCAACCACTGCGCCACCAGGGAAGCCCAGGGAAAGCTTCTTTAAATAGAATCTTGAATGATGAGGCAGCTTACCACACCATGAGCAGGGATAACACAAAAATGTAATGAGCTGTCTTGTTCAAAACACTTAAAGAAGGCCAGTACACAGAGAAGCAATGAGTGAGGGGGAGAGCAGTCGGGGGTGATGTCAAGTGCTAGGGTCCTGTTGGCCAACCTAATGAGTGTGTATTTATTCTCATTTTAAAGGAAAATAATTGGAACATTTTAAATAATACAGTGTTATGATATGTATTTTTTAATTACTACTAACTGTTCTGTGGAGAATATATCAAGAGAGAAAGGGTGAAGCAAGAAGACCAATGAGAACACTGTGTTGCAGCATGGGAAATAAAAACAGTACATGGAATAAGGTAGCAATGGATATAATAATAAGTGATGGGCTTAACTATGTATTTTGGAAAATAAAACTGACCAGTGGTTGGGGGATGCCGGGAGAGGGGGTGGTCCATAACAAGAGAAAGATCAGGGATGAAACTTACATGCTAAGAGGAAGGAGAAGATTGTATTCCTCCACTGCCCTTGTATTCTCAGGATTAGAGATTCTTCTGGCTTACAGAAAGAAATAGCCGTAGTGGTTTAAGTTTTGCTCTGAATTCAGAAATGGCTGATTTCAGTTCCTAACTCTACCATTGCTTAGATTTGCGACTCCTTATTCATTCATTCAACACTCAGGCATACATTTGTTTCTGTTGGCAGGCTAAGCGTTGGAGAGGCAAAACTGACAAAGACAGATCTTCTTTTAAATCCTAGCGGAGAGGCAGGCAAATGCCAAGTAAACAAATACATAGATAAAATAGTTAGACATCATAGATCAGTGCTATACAGGAAATAAAGAAGGAGTAGCGGAAACTGGCTTTAGATAACATGGCAACCACAAAAGGCCTCTCAGATGAGGTAATATCTATGATGAGATCCCACTGTTGGGAGGAAACAAATCAAGCAGAGATTGAGGGAAGAACAGTCAAGGAGTAGGATACCCTTCAAAAGAGCCTTGTGGCTTCAGTTTCTTCAGCTGTTAGAGAAGGATGATAATCTTTGTACACATTTTTTTTTTTTTTTTTTTCCCGTACGCGGGCCTCTCACTGTTGTGGCCTCTCCCGTTGCGGAGCACAGGCTCCGGACGCGCAGGCTCAGCGGCCATGGCTCACGGGCCCAGCCGCTCCGCAGCATGTGGGATCCTCCCGGACCGGGGCACGGACCTGTGTCCCCTGCATCGGCAGGCGGACTCTCAACCACTGCGCCACCAGGGAAGCCCTCTTTGTACACATTTTTGAAAATTAAATAATAGAAAGCATAGGCAGGACTCAGTACAGTTCTGGAGGTGCAGTAAACATTAAATAAAGGATATAAAACTCTCCTAATTAATAGAATTGTTAAAATAGGAAGTTAGTATTGCATTGGTGTTATGAGCACTGGTTTGATTTCAGACCAGTGGATTTTATGAAATCCACATCTTCCATACACAAGCTTTATCATCTTAGGCAAACTGTTTTTTAAGATCATAGAATATCAGAATGGGATCAGTCCTTGGAGACCAGCCTCCCGGGCAGGTTAGACAAGGACAGAGACAATCTGGAGGACCCAAAGAAAACAACCAGCACAAGGTCATTATGTCATCTCTACACATTAAGGGACTGTGGTGAGAGAGTTCGCATAATTACTGAGTCCTAGAGGCAGAGTCTGAATCCAAAGACTACAACAGATAACCACTCATTGACTGTGTATCTTGACATGTTAAATTCTCTTTTAAAGCTGAGAACTATATAGATGACCCCGTATCCATTTAGGAAACTTAGAAAGTTTTTCCATGCTTTAAGACAGAAGTTCACAACCCGGGATAGGGGCTCAGAGGGGTCTCCTAGGAGACATTTGGCAATATGTAAAGACATATTTAATTGTCACGGTGAGGGTGAGGAGGGGAAGGGTTGCCACTGGCATCTAGTGAGTAGAGGCCAGGGATACTGCTAAACATCCTACAATACTCAGGACAGCTCCCTATAACAAAGAACTATCCTGCTCAGTATGTCACTAGTGCTGAGGTTAAGAACTCCAGGGTTGGGCTTCCCTGGTGGCGCAATGGTTGAGAGTCCGCCTGCCGATACAGAGGACGCGGGTTCGTGCCCCGGTCCGGGAAGATCCCACATGCCGCGGAGCGGCTGGGCCCGTGAGCCATGGCCGCTGAGCCTGCGCGTCCGGAGCCTGTGCTCCGCAATGGGAGAGGCCACAACAGTGAGAGGCCCGCGTACCACACACACACAAAAAAAGAACTCCAGGGTTAAGATAATTAAGAGGTACATATTCTATTAATTATGGAAGAGGTGGTATATAAAACAGCAACAAAATTATAAGTATACTCAAGGGGGTGAGATAAAAGGATTTGGGAAGGACCTACTGTATAGCGCAGGGAACTATACTCAATATCTTGTAATAACCTATAATGGAAAAGAATCTGAAAATGAATATATATATATATGTATGATAACTGAATCACTTCACTGTACACTTGGAACTAACACAACATTGTAAATTAACTATACTTCAATTAAAAAAAAAAGATCCAGGAATATACAGAAAGTAATTTCCTAAGCCACAATAGACAAGAGTTTTTTTGCTTTCTCTGGAAACTGTAATCTATAAGAATGGCATGAGGGATGGCCTCTATAAATAACTGCTTTTTGATGTAACTTAGCCTTGGAAATACAATATTGCTTTTTAGAAGTTGCAATATGGAGGAAGGAAATGCGTTTTAAAACCTAGATATTTTGCAAGCTCACAGTTCTTATGTATAATTTTTGTAGTATGTGATGACAAGTAAATGAAAGATCAATGAGTTCTCTTTCAGGAATGAAGGATAAAAATTCAGAAGGCATACATTAAATCTTATTGATATACATGCTTCTGATGAGGAATTTGAAAAATTTAATAAGAATCTTGTTTCCATCCTGCAGCGGCTCTTTGTCAGTTTTTTTGTGTGTGTGTGGGGGAGGTTTTGGGGTTTTTTTTAGCCATCCAGTAATTGAAAATTCTATACGTTTACATTTCGGCAGCACATCTTTTGGTGTGATCCATCTATTTCAAACATCGTGGGCTAGTAAGAGGAACATAGGTGGGCAGCAAGAGTTGACTGACTCCATTAAATCTGTGACTCATAAGAATCTATTCGGGTGTCTGACAGAAAGGAGGAAGAGTCTCATTTAAAATGGACATCTTCTCAATTTGAACTGAGGCATGGTTAAGAGCATGAGCTCTGGAGCCAGAATTTCTGGATTCAAATCCAAGTACCTTTTACTATCTGCTTGCCTTTGAGTAAATTACTTAATAAGAATCCTACCTCATTCTCTTGAACATTAAAACGGGCATTAATAATAGTACTTCCGGGCTTCCCTGGTGGCGCAGTGGTTGAGGGTCTGCCTGCCGATGCAGGGGACACAGGTTCGTGCCCCGGTCCGGGAAGATCCCACATGCCGCGGAGCGGCTGGGCCCGTGAGCCATGGCCGCGGAGCCTGTGCGTCCGGAGCCTGTGCTCCGCAACGGGAGAAGCCACAACAGTGAGAGGCCTGCGTACCGCAAAAATAATAATAATTAATAATAGTACTTGCTTCATAAAGGTTTGGTAAGGAACAAATTATATGTGTAAAGTTACTAGCAGAAGGTCTAATATATTTCCACACGTGTTGTCTTTACACGGAAGTGGGTGATCAGCCAATGAAAAAGAAGAGTATTTCAATTCATTCCATTGTAAGACCACAGACCCCAAACATAGCTCCTCATAAGGATGAATCCAAACTATAGCTATTGAGTACATTATTTTAAGAATAGCTAAAGAGAATTTGTTGAGATTTAACAACATATTCATCAACAATGCAAACAGAAATCTTTTCTAACACATGGAACAAAAATAATACCATTAAATGATACTTATTCTGGGATTTATATAAAAGTTACCTCCAGGACCTAAGGTAATGTGGTCTCAACTTATTTGAAATACAGGGCCCTTAAGAAGAATGATGGAGCAGGTAAAAAAGAACAATGGCAAACTCTAACACAGGCCTCTCCTCTGGAGGCTTTCCTTACGTGCCCTGTGAGGGGTTCTTCTTCCTCTGAATAGAGGACATGAATTTGCTAAGTAACAAAGAGATGCTTTTTGGAAAGGGATGGGACCTTTCTCAATCACAGGTGGGAGAGGTTATGCTTTGCACTGTGGAGAAAAATGCTGTGGGAGAATTAGATCCTGGGACTAAGCTAAGAATCACCTGGGATGGAGAGGGTCAGGCTCTCTTGTCTGTTCTTGAGTTGGGGAGCGATCTCAGGTTATTCCTAGCTGAGTTGGGGGAATTGAATATTTAGTGATTCAAATGCTGATAATTAGCTCTCTCTTACTCTCTCTGCCTTTGGAGAAGAACATGGGAAGTCTGTGAACATCTCACACCAGATCAGGCACCTCCTTTTCATGACACAGTTGGCAAAGAGGAGAGAATTCATTATCTTCCTTTTGAAAGAAGTAATACTCCTTGGGCCCATTACAGAGGATTGGCTCTTTGGCCTTAATTTTACCATAATGGGAAAAGAAAGTCTTATCTAACACTGAAGACAAGAAAAGGGGTTAGCAACAGAAGCAATAAGAGATTAGCAGAAAAGGCAGAGAATTGAATTCTGAGAGGGAAGACGGTATCAGCAAGTGTAGGAGCTGTGCAGCCAGTTGGAGGGAGAGCATAGACTCACACAGAGCCTACTGGATGCAGTACAACAGGCTGTGCGTTTTAGTTTAGTGGCTACCCAGTACTCAGCCTCGTATCTAGAATTAGTGTAAAGGGTTCTGACAACAGCACAGTAATGAAACTAGTGCCATTATAATGAATGTTATTTTTCTTTTGGTTTTCTCTGAAATAGAAGGAAAACAGGAATGAGCAGTGACTCTGTGATGAATATAGAACATCACAAAATAACCTCCCATCTGCTAGCTAAATAGACAAATAACCATAAATCTTTTAAATGATAAAAACAAGAAAATGTAGTACAGACATCAAGAAAAATCTTTGACATCTCCTAGCAGAAAACCAAGAGGAGGTATTTGTTTAATTTTTAATGTGCTGGGTTTTTTTCTTTACAGTAAAATTAATGCTAAGTTAACATTAAAAAAAAGAAAAATACTATTGATCAGTGGAGAATTTCAAGTTTTATTCTAATTGAGATACTCTCTAGGAGAGATGCTTTTTGACTGACAAAGGTGTTTTTAGTTCATGGTTATACTGACAATTGTAAATAATATTTCTATTTTTTTAAATGAAATACATTAAAAGTTTTATATTATCTCTTTTCTTACGCACTGTATTTTTAAGTCAGATTTATTGAGGTTTAATTTACATAACTTTCACTCTTTTAAGTATGTAGTTTTATTAGTTTTAAATATAGAGTTGTGTTTCATTAACATTTTAATACTGGTTTCTAGAATCTTTGGTGAGAAAATTGTCAATAAAAGACAAGATCCTAAATTTCCAACTTTTAAAACTGATTTGAAGCTTGCTTAAAAATACTTAAGAGAAATTCAAAGTCGAACCTTTGAAAGATTGCATATACATATGCAGTTCTCTCATAGAACTGTGGTGAGAGAAAATACATGTGGACACACTAATATTAAAAAATGTTTTAGTGGTACCATAAGCATAATGCTTAGAAAATAATCACTAATTATTATATTTTGACTTTAAGGCTACACAGTTTTTAACCTTTACTACCACAGTGTATATTATTAAACATTTTTATAATATGACAAGAATTTAGCGTCTTAACTGAATACACATTGCCCTAAGGAAATTGTATCTTGTTTTAACAAAATATTGGTTCATTATTTTCCCAATATCCTTTAAGTCGATATGTTAAATATTCAGTGCATGTGTATATAACTTAAAAATATCTTTCATAGCTTAATGGTTTTAAGAAAAGGACACATATTCTTTATTAAGATCCACAAATGATAAAATTGATAAAATTTTCAAATGTTTTCGGTCGGTTGCACAAGAAAATAATGATAATGATATGATGTTAGAATAATGTTATATATTATGGCAAACTAATAACCTCCAGCGTGCTCAACTGCAATGAAATTCATTTCATATCTCATCTATTATGGAGGGTCTGTGAAAAATAGTTTACTATTCCCCTTCTGAGATATTTGGCAATGCAGGGCTGGCTCATGAAAGCAAAGACATTAGATATTGTCATTTTCAAAGGGTAAAATATGTGAAAGCTGTTTTCTAATTCAAGAAATGTCTGTGTGATAAAAATCCCTCCATGCAAATAACATGGGAGGAACAAAACCCAGTCATTTTCCTCAGCTTTCACAATAGATGTATTCCTTTCATTTTAAGTAGTACACGTCTCAGAGGGCTATGTCTACATACGCACAATCAGCTATAGATGCTCACACAGGTGATGTTTACTTCTTGAAAGCATCTACCCTTGGAGTTGTGCAGCCTTCTTCAGAGAAAGGTGTTGAGCCTTCCACATTTAGGAATTATCATCAGAATTTTAAGACTATGTTGTATCCAAAGTTCTAGCTGGGTAATGATGAAATCCACATAGAACAAAGAAATTGTTTAAACGTTCTCATCTTCCTTTCCTGTTTTCATTTGATTCCCACTGCCTATCATCAGAACTTATTTATGGCTAAAGGTCCTCTGTGAAACCCTGAAACGGTGTGTAAAATATTACCTGAAGGGCATATGTGCATGAGAAGCAAAAGCTTTCATTGCATCAGCAATGGCAAGGAGTTTTTAACCAATATAATACAAATGCCTTTTAACAGGGCCTTCAGAAGTGTTTAAGACCTTCCATATTTTCTTTTTGGCCCGCATTGCCAGTTTTATCCCCTACAAAAGGCACCTTCCCTGGAACTTGCCCTCCCTTGTAATATTCTTGGGCTCTTGGTGATTTTCTTTTGCTTCATCTTCACTTGTATGAATTCTCCACAATGCTCGGGCTCCAGTTTATCTACGGTCTCATCCATTAGTCTGTGACATTCCTAAGAATTAAACCTCTGTGCTCCTACAGCTGCATTTCCCAGCAACGGTCTGATTCAATACTGTGTTCTGTGTTACTCTCTTATGTACATCTCATTCCCCTTGCTATAGTGAATGTCTATGAAGCCTTGTTCATTTTGTGTCTCCAAAAGTCTAGTCCAAGCCTTGCACAGAGTGAGGCACATGTATTGACAGAAATCAAATCGAATCCCCAGTTATTTCCAACCATCCACTCTCCATGCGTTCCATGAAGAAGTAAGCAGAGGAAAAGAAGTAAGAACAGTCTAATCTGAGCAATCCTGATTTACTAAGCTTTCTGAATTATTTGTGTCTTCATCCAGAAACTTCTTTTTTTTTTTTCCCCCTTCTGCCATTTTCTCTTTTAGGCAGCAGTATAGGAAAGCACGTTTTTTGGAATTCCATTATTTTTTTCCTATCTTCTAATGTCATTTATGGAACAACATAATAACAATTCATGGAAATGTAACATTTGGCAACCTTTTCATTCCTTGAATTCAAAATGTAAGTACAAGATAATTCGGTTTTGTAGATTTTCTTTCAGAATCTCAGCAGATGTGAAAATGCAAAGAAAACAGTACAGAAATTCTCACCCATTTGTTACTTTCCTGTCACTTTCACGACCACTGTGACACAAAAGGTCTTCTTTCCAACTATGTATTTCTTTATGTGTTATCTCTGTATTTCTGGGCTTTTCTTCACAGATTTGAAGACGATATTCCGCCAAAGCCACAGACTCCTACTAAGCGTCCTCACAGCGCACGTCTCCCAGACAGTTCTTTCCCCATTTCATCATTTTATGTTGTGGCCATCCTGCTCCACGTGCTCTGCTGCTTCTCACGTCCTTCCCATCTTCCACTCTCTTCATTGTATTCCCTTCCCATGTGACAGGGAAATAGCCTCATATATTTCCCAGGATGGTCCCCGAACTTCCTGGGCATAACTATCGCCGGCATCTCCCTTAAAGTTGTTGATTCTCTTACAGACTCCTGGAGTCTAGAACCCTAATTTTCCTGTGACTCATGTACATCTGATTAGGATATAATTTTTTTTCTTTTTTTAAAATAGATCTTTATTGGAGTATAATTGCTTCACAATACTGCGTTAGTCTCTGTTGTACAACAAAGTGAATCAGCCATATGCATACACCTGTCCCCATATCCCCTCCCTCTTGAGCCTCCCTCCCACCCTCCCTATCTCACCCCTCTAGGTCATCGCAAAGCACCGAGCTGATCTCCCTGTGCTATGCTGCTGCTTCCTACTAGCTATTTTACATTCGGTAGTGTATATATGTCCATGCCACTCTCTCACTTCGTCCCAGCTTCCCCCTCCCAACCCAAGTCCCTCAAGTCCATTCTTTATGTCTACCTCTTTATTCCTGCCCTGCAACTAGGTTCATGAGTACCTTTTTTTTTTTTAGATTCCATTTATATATGCGTTAGTATACAGTATTTGTTTTTCTCTTTCTGACTTATTTCACTCGGTATGACAGACTCCAGGTCCATCCACCTCACTACAAATAACTCAGTTTCGTTTCTTTTTATGGCTGAGTGATATTCCATTGTATATATGTGCCACATCTTCTTTACCCATTCCTCTGTCGATGGGTATTTAGGTTGGTTCCATGTCCCGGCTACTGTAAACAGTGCTGCAATGAACATTGTAGTACATGTCTCTTTTTGAATTATGGTTTTCCCACAGGGTATATGCCCAGTAGTGGGATTGCTGGGTCATATGGTAATTGTATTTTTAGTTTTTTAAGGAACCTCCATACTGTTTTCCATAGTGGTTGCATCAATTTACATTCCCACCAACAGTGCAGGCGGGTTTGCTTTTCACCACATCCTCTCCAGCATTTATTTTTGTAGATTTTTCCGATGATGGCCATTTTGACTGGCATGAAGTGATACCTCATTGTAGTTGTGATTTGCATTTCTCTAATAATTAGTGATGCTGAGCATCTTTTCATGTGCCTCTCAGCTATCTATATGTCTTCTAGGAGATAATCTTGATACTCTCTTTGAATCACTAAATATCTTCTTTGAGGCTTATTTAATTTGACTATACTGTAAGTTGTTATATTATTGTCTCTCTTTATTGTTTCTATCTACAAATACTCCAATCCCTCCCCATCATTCACTGAAATCTTTGGTACCTTGTACCTTTGATTCTTTTCTAACCAAACTCCTTCCATTGCTATACACAATTTTTCGTCTCTATGGATGTACTCCCAATACTAACTTAAAAGTGCCCTGAATTTCTTTAATCACCAGTCCCTTCTAACTCAAAGATAGTATCAGTCTTGCAACCAGAGACCTACCATAAAATATCAATAAGATCTTGGCTATTTCACCAACCCTTCACATTTATTAAATGGGATATAGATACTTGCTCTGCCCAGCTCTTCCTACTTATGAAAAAATCAAAACATATAACCTATGTGAAAATGCCTTGTACACCAAAAATCTTCGTAAATATGAAGTAATATGACCTTGAAAACCATCCTTCAGTCTGGCATTCATGATTATGGAAGTATATGATATGAGTTTAGATGGTCCATGCAGGAACTTTCAGTTTTATTTCAATGATCATGTGATTTATTTGTTGAATTTACAACCTACACATACCTTTAAGTCAAACTAGAGATCTAAACTGAAAACAATGGTGCGCCGGTATTGTAATGGCACTGCCTGGGAGCATGTGGCCGACTCACGAATTCTGAAAATCAAAATTTTGAACTACGAAATCACCTTGACAATCTTCTCTCATCTGAGAAAGCAAACACAGCCTTTCTCTGGAAAAATATAGCAATATCTCAAAATTTTGAACTACGAAATCACCTTGACAATCTTCTCTCATCTGAGAAAGCAAACACAGCCTTTCTCTGGAAAAATATAGCAATATCTCAAAAGCCATATTTAATTGTCATTTGGTTAGTTATCAAATCCAAATCAACACAGTTAGGAGTGAGATTAATACAGATTCAGGGGAGTAAAGGGGGTGGTTATTATAAAAAAATATATAGAAATTTGCTTATGTTTTCAAAAATATGGTGAAAACATGTTTATTCTTTCATTCATTTACTTAAAATATTTTCAGCATTTATCATGAGTTGGGCATGATATTAATCGCTGGAGACAAAATGATATGCATAACCATTCCTAATCACTACCTTCTTGAAAGTTAGACACTAACGGAAGAGAAATTCGTCAAAGAGTCTCAAAAATGAATGAAAAATCGCTAATTTGACAAAAGCTAACTAGGAAAACCTATAATAGGGCAATGTGACATGATCAGAGAGATTAGAGAAGACTTCTTTTAAAAAGTAATGCTCCAACTAAGGTGTAAAGAATGATCATTAACTAGACATAGAAAGGGGGAAAGAATATCCAGGTAGAAGTCATGATAAATGCAAAGGCCATGTGATGAGGAATCATGAAAAGTACACAGAATTGAATGACATCTCCCTGCAAAAGAGAGTGAGGTGCAGCATAATGAGGGAATAAGGTAGAAGGGTAATTAAGGCACAGACTATGCAAGGTCTTATAAAAGTCCATGATAGAGGGACATTGATGTAATCATCATCTTATTTTTTTATATCAAAATCATGTATTGTTTTCATTAGGTATACAAATTTTTTTAATATATAAGTAATTTCGTTTTCCAAATTTGGTTACTGTTTGTAGTAAAAATATACATTTTCCTTTTTTAAAATTTTTAAAGAAAATATTGAGTCAGTTTGAAGAAAATACAATTTTGTAAATAATAACAGGTGGTGCTCAGATATGGTAAAAACCATATAGGTGTTACATGAATGACTAAAAAGTTTGTGAAACACTACTTTAGTCTAATATCTGAATTTTTTTAAGGGAAGAATTGAGCTTTACAGAGATTGCTCAAAATGAAGTTTGGAATTTTTATTATAATCAATGTAATTTGTTGCAGGAAAGTGAAACAAATAATAACAGTAATGCTGATACCACTTTAAAATATTTTGAAATCATCTGTAAATAGAACTTCCAGAAACTTTGTTTATCTTATGACATATGAGATATGGGACCAGATATTGATCCCTCTGTGTTCTCAGAGACACTTTGTTGCATAACATGTACTTTCCTATGAAAATATTTGAATGAGTTCTAACCTGAGGATCCTGGCTTATGACAAACCCGAAGAGTGAGTTTGATCCTTATGCATGCTACTTCTCGTGAGGATAGAGGAGAGCGTTCACAGATGTCTAGACTCTTCTTTACAGGATCAGTGTTTGGGATAGAATTTTCCAGGCTCACTAAAGATCATCCAAGTAAAGGAAGGAACAGTATTAAGAAGAGCTTCCTCAAAATTAAACCCTCTCCACTCTTGGAAGCTTGTCCTTCAAATCTGAAAGATAAGCCATCGACCCTCATTAATGCCATTTCAGAATTGGAAAACCAACCGATGGGGCTTTCTCACTGTTTTAACTAACGTGGTGGCCCAGCTCAGAGCCCAAGTGTATAAGCCTGAGGAGTTGGAGCATTTCTAAGAACATCTGGTGTAAATGTTTTAAATATCCTCTGATCCTAAGGCATATTTTATTTAAATTAAAATTTATTTTTGAATAGTTATTATGAATATAAGGTTCAAAATTCAAAAGGCACACACAGAAGTTCATACCAGTGATTCACCAAGTCTCTTATGCATCTTTCACTGTCTACCAATAGGTTTCCCCCCAAAAGAGGCAAAGCCCTATTACCAGTTACTTGTTGATGTTAACAGAGATATTCAAAATATACACATATGTAATAAAACACTATTAAGCAAATGATAGCACACCAAAGATAAATAAATAAATAATCCATCTCCTCCATGCATTCTCAGTCTCCTTCTACATTGTACTCTCTAATAATTCGTTTCAAAAACTTCAATGTAAAGAATTCATCCTAGTTTAACTGTGGTATCAGTTGCTAAGTGCTGACTAGGTGTCAGGAACTGTGGTAAAGTCTACAAATTCATTATCTCACTTAATACTCAGAGCAAGACGATGAGGTTGGGATTTTATCATCCCTATTTTAAGATGGGAAGATTGAGAATCTTCTCTCTCTCTCTCTCACTCTCTCTCACACACACACATTTCCACAAACTCATATACACACATACATACATAAACATGTATAGGAATACTCATTCAGGCATTTATAAAATTATAAATATCTGGAAATAATATAAATCAATGTCTTATACATTCACGACCTTGGTGATTAAATGAAAAACATAAAGAAGGTGCTTAATTGATAATAAATGTGCTTCAGCTCTCATTTGCTATTTCACTCCCTTGTATTCCAGTTACTCTGGGGTCTATTTCCCACATATTAATTACACAACATTAAATGTTTGTATGTCTACCGACCAAAACACAAATATGGGCACCAACAGCCTGGAGATTCCTTGTTAGCATGTAAATCAATAAAAGATTATAAATTCCTGGTACTTGTAGACTGTATGTCAGATTCAGGAAGGACATTTGCCAGAAAGCCACAATGCTTGGAACTATTTCTGAATTACTGGCACTGGATATTGCTATATCGATTTATTGATGAAAAAACAACAATAATCTGCAGGCCTAAGTGGCATCTGAAATAAGTCAGTGATTTTTGGTGCTATTAATCGTGCAAGTAGAATTTTTAATATAAAATTATTACCATGCATTATATTACCATGAATTATTACCATGAATTATCTTTTGGGGTACTTCTTAGAAAAGCTCTAAGGGGCTTCCCTGGTGGCGCAGTGGTTGAGAGTCCGCCTGCGATGCAGGGGACACGGGTTGGTGAGCCGGTCCAGGAAGATCCCACGTGCCGCGGAGCGGCTGGGCCCGTGAGCCATGGCTGCTGAGCCTGTGCGTCCGAAGCCTGTGCTCCACAACGGGAGAAGCCGCAACAGTGAGAGGCGCGCGTACCGGAAAGACAAAACAAAACAAAACAACAACAACAACAAAAAAAGAAAAGCTCTAAGGATTGACCTGAAACTTTTTACTGAATTTTTTTTTCATGAGGGCTCTTAATCAAACATAGTCACAATACCATTATTACATGTTTTAAAAATATTAATATTATATTTTATAATTAATATTATAAAAACTTCACAATTGTTCTATTTTTAAAAAGTTTACTTTGTCCTTGAAATGTAAATAAAAAGAAGGGCCATATTTTATGATTAAGTAAAATGTCTTTCAATGTAGAGTTTACCACTTCATCTCTCTCATTTTTCTTAAATTTTTGTTGAAGTTCTAGGTTATATTTTCTGTAGAGCTTTGGGGTTTGCTGATTGCATCCCAGTAGTGTCTTTAGCATGATTTTCTTTCTCTGTATCTCCTGTAATTTGTGAATCTGGAGAATTGATCATATTTTTAAAGGGTTGCTGATGGTCTACTTTCTAAGCCGTGGTGTATATTTCCATCAGGAGGCCCAGCATGTCTATGGTTGTCTTTTTGTGATATTACCAGTCACTGATAATCACTGCCTACACCCTTTATTTCATTACAGATTGAAAAATGATGATTCTAATTTTAACATTCCTCTTATTTTATCTGATAGAATTGTTCCTAAAAGGAGGAACGACCCCATAACAACTCTGCTTAACTAGAAGTAGAGGTTATTTAGGAAAGGCAGAGTAAGTCCCAATTCTTTCCCTCTATTTACAAGATATTTGGATTTTTAGCATCTTTAAAAAGTAACCAATAAAAATTTTTATTATCATTGTGAATTCATGGATTTAAACAATTTTTACATATTTTAATACATTGCCATTATTATCCTTAATGATGCTAAAATGATTCCATATTTAGCTATAGTCAGAGTCTATTCCAGTTTGCTCCTGAGTCCTAAAGACATTATCCTTCTAGGCTTTGCCAACATTTTTCTGTTACGACAAGATGTCTGGGCTCATCTTACACATTTCCTGTCTCAGAGTGAGAAGCAACCATTTCTCCAAAGAACCCTAGATCCTTTCAGTGGAAAATGGTATTGAGAGACCATAGTTAGGGCACTAAAGGAACTCATTCTTATTGCTCATTGATTCTAGGTCTTTTCATTTGCAAGATATAGGACATATACGTATGAATTAGTGTGTATTCTTTTTAAATAAAATACACACGTATGTTCCCTTCATGTTATTTTTCATTTTAAAAAGTTGCTTCTATTTTATAATTATAGAATATCTTGACATTATTCCAAAGTTCAATATATAAGTAGGATAGATACAAAGAAATTCACCTTCTCAGCTATAACCCATTCTCTCCCACCTCCATTGATAAGCTTTTTAAATCTGGGGGGATAATACCTCTGACGTTTCACAAAGTAAACCCACCCACATTTGGGCATCCAAACTTTCTTAGATAACCTGCAGCGTAGTCTACGTAATTTTCTCCATACCCTGATGGCTGCTGCATAGAACGGCTACTCATTCCAGCTGCACAGTTTTACACAGTAGGTGTTTTTTTATAGTTTACTCAAGCAGTACACTATTGATAGGTGCTTGAGTTATTTCCAGTTTAAAATTATTTTTATTTTTTTATAACTATACATAGTGCTTCAATGAAGAGTCCAAATAGTTTATTTGGTGGTACCGCCATTCAATTACTTTTTTTTTTTTTTTCCCAGTACGCGGGCCACTCACTGCTGCGGCCTCTGCTGTTGCGGAGCACGGGCTCTGGACGCGCAGGCCCAGCGGCCATTGCCCACGGGCCCAGCCACTCCATGGCACGTGGGATCCTCCCGGACCAGGGCACGAACCCACGCCCCCCGCATCGGCAGGCGGACCCTCAACCACTGTGCCACCAGGGAAGCCCCAATTACTTGTTTTTATAACAATCATTTTAAGGTAGGTAATTACTCTATTTAATAAAGAAAGATGACTATTGATCAGAAAATGAAGTGCTAAGAAAATAATTTTAATCGATTGACCAATTGATTGATCTGGTCAAATAATTGTAATGCATACTGATGAAAGAAACTAGGACAGAAAGAGGGTAATGTCTCTTCACATTTAATTTGCCTGAAGGTCAAATTTCAAATCAGTGGCAAAACCTATGATAAATCAGAATACCCTGGGCATGGTGTCCATCAAAAATCTGACCTAGTCAGACTCTTACCTCTAATTCTCTGATATCAGGCCTCTGTTTTCATTGTGTTCATCTGTTTATCTTTTTTTAACTCTTGCCCCTTGCCCTTTTCAGTCAACTGTCCTCCATAATACACCATTTAAGAGAAAAATTAATGTTTAATAATTTCAGTAATAGAGCTATAGAGTTAGGTATCATTTTCACATTACTCAAGTAACTTGGCAAATGTTTAAGGTATTAAATAGTTTTCCAGGCACTCCCCCATAGTGATGGGAAAAAAGAAATCTCTTTCACTCTTTAAAACTCTACCTTCTGCCAACCCTATTCACCTGGCCCAGCCTAGACAGCCCATCTCCCTTACAAGGATGGCCTAATCCAGTTTCCTCAGAAAACTACTCTGCTTAAATTCATGTTTCTTTGGGCCACCTGGCTTCCCAATTTGCCTCTGAGAGTTCTTGTTGTTTCCCCTTCCCAACATTTTAAATTATTTAAAGTGTAACATTTGTATTGTAACACATCCATCACCATTTCTCTTCAGGATTGCCTCTGAATTGACAGTTCATTTTTCAGGGAGAGCGAAGGTGACTTTTAAGCCAGAAGCAAGGATCTGATTTTCATACTGTTAGAATGGTTGCCTGGAGAGATGTTAACATCATAGATGAATGTCTGAGTCCTGGCTTTTCCTTGGTCAAGAAGCAACTCATTATTTCTAGAGAATCACAAAAGGCAGGATCTGTTTCCAATTTAATGTCCTTTTTTTTTTTTTCGGTACGTGGGCCTCTCACTGTTGTGGCCTCTCCCATTGCGGAGCACAGGCTCCGGACACGCAGGCTCAGCAGCCATGGCTCACGGGCCCAGCCACTCCGCGGCATGTGGGATCTTCCCGGACCGGGGCACGAACCCGCGTCCCCTGCATCGGCAGGCGGACTCTCAACCACTGCGCCACCAGGGAAGCCCCCCTAATGTCCTTTTTTTAAGGTGGAGCAGCAAGTAGCTACTGTTTAATGCTGGTGTTTTGTTATTTTTTTCCTTCCAAGATACAATTATTTATACATAATTTGTACTCTTACATGAACCATTAGAAGACAAAGGATTGTAAGATAGAAAAAGTTTAACAGAAGTGCTTCTATTCACCATGTCCTCGTCTCCCTCCATTCCTCCACTGCTAGCTCTCCCTTCCTGCTCTCCTGCAGATGGTCACGGCCCTTCCCCTGCTATTTCCTCACCATGACCAGTGTCCTACAGGTGCCTCTTCCATTACTATACTCAAACCTGAAAAAAGATATAAATCACGCCAGTTTTGCATCGAATCAGAAGTCAGTTTGTTTGTTTCAATATTTTATGAATAATACGGACATAATCTTCATAGTCAAATTGATCATTTTTAGAAAGAGTTGACTGAAATGATTCTAAACGTTGATTGCATAGAATAATCACCTGGGGAACTTTTCAAACTACCCAGGAAGCAAGACAGATCAATTAAGTCAGAATCTCTAGGGGTGAGATCCAGCCAACAGTAGATTGTAAAGCTCTTCTGGTGATTCCAGTGTCCAATCAAGGGCAAACGATTGAAAAAAATGCTTTTCTCTAAGGCTCATACATTTGCAATTGAGAATCACTACTTAGTAAGCAACCTTGGCTCATAAGGAAGGCTGTTAGGACACTGAGCAAAAAAAGTTTTGCAAATCAATGTTACCAGTCTGTAAAACAATCATTCATCAAAAACCTCATTAACCAATCCAACAGCCGATCTTTCAGCAGAAACTCTGCAAGCCAGAAGGGACTGGCAGGACATATTTAAAGTGATGAAGGAGAGAAACCTACAACCAAGATTACTCTACCCAGCAAGGATCTCATTCAGATTTGATGGAGAAATTAAAACCTTTACAGACAAGCAAAAGCTGAGAGAGTTCAGCACCACCAAACCAGCTTTACAACAAATGCTAAAGGAACTTCTCTAGGCAAGAAACACAAGAGAAGGAAAAGACCTACAATAACAAACCCAAACAACTAATGGGAATAGGAACATATATATCGATAATTACCTTAAATGTAAATGGATTAAATGCTCCCACCAAAAGACACAGACTGGCTGAATGGATACAAAAACAAGACCCATATATATATGCTGTCTACAACAGACCCACTTGAGACCTAGAGACACATACAGACTGAAAGTAAGGGGATGGAAAAAGATATACCATGCAAATAGAAACCAAAAGAAAGCTGGAGTAGCAATTCTCATATCAGACAAAATAGACATTAAAATAAAGACTATTACAAGAGACAAAGAAGGACACTACATAATGATCAAGAGATCGATCCAAGAAGAAGATATAACAATTGTAAATATTTATGCACCCAACATAAGAGCACCTCAATACATAAGGCAAATACTAACAGCCATAAAAGGGGACATCGACAGTAACACATTTATAGTAGGGGACTTTAACATGCCACTTTCACCAATGGACAGATCATCCAAAAGGAAAATAAATAAGGAAACACAAGCTGTAAATGATACATTAAACAAGACGGACTTAATTGATATTTATAGGACATTCCATCCAAAAACAACAGAATACACATTTTTCTCAAGTGCTCATGGAACATTCTCTAGGATAGATCATAGCTTGGGTCACAAATAAAGCCTTGGTAAATTTAAGAAAATTGAAATTGTATCAAGTATCTTTTCTGACCACACACTATGAGACGAGATATCAATTACAGGAAAAGATCTGTAAAAAATACAAACACATGGAGGCTAAACAATACACTACTTAATAACGAAGTGATCACTGAAGAAATCAAAGAGGAAATCAAAAAATACCTAGAAACAAATGACAATGGAGACCTGATGACCCAAAACCTATGGGATGCAGCAAAAGCAGTTCTAAGAGGGAAGTTTATAGCAATACAATCCTACCTTAAGAAACAAGACACATCTCGAATAAACAACCTAAACTTGCACCTAAAGCAATCAGAGAAAGAAGAACAAAAAACCCCAAAGTTAGCAGAAGGAAAGAAATCATAAAGATCAGATCAGAAATAAATGGAAAAGAAATGAGGGAAACGATAGCAAAGATCAGTAAAACTAAAAGCTGGTTCTTTGAGAAGATAAACAAAATTGATAAACCATTAGCCAGACTCATCAAGAAAAAAAGGGAGAAGACTCAAATCAATAGGATTAGAAATGAAAAAGGAGAAGTAACAGCTGACACTGCAGAAATACAAAAGATCATGAGTGATTACTACAAGCAACTCTATGCTAATAAAATGGACAACCTGGAAGAAATTGAAAAATTCTTAGAAATGTACAACCTGCCAAGACTGAATCAGGAAGAAATAGAAAATATGAACACACCAATCACAAGCACTGAAATCGAAACTGTGATTAAAAATCTTCCAACAAACAAAAGTCCAGGACCAGATGGATTCACAGGCAAATTCTATCAAACATTTAGAGAAGAGCTAAAACCTATCCTTCTCAAACTCTACCAAAATATAGCAGAGGGAGGAACACTTGCAAACACATTCTATGAGGGCACCATCACCCTGATACCAAAACCAGACAAGGATGTCACAAAGAAAGAAAACTACAGGCCAATATCACTGATGAACATAGATGCAAAAATCCTCAACAAAATCCTAGCAAACAGAATCCAACAGCACATTAAAAGGATCATACACCATGATCAAGTGGGGTTCATTCCAGGAATGCAAGGATTCTTCAATATACGCAAATCAAACAATGTGATACACCATGTTAACAAATTGAAGGAGAAAAACCATATGATCATCTCAATCGATGCAGAGAAAGCTTTCAACAAAATTCAACACCCATTTATGAAAAAAAACCCTTCAGAAAGTAGGCATCAACA
Source organism: Stenella coeruleoalba (assembly GCF_951394435.1). Classification (NCBI taxonomy): domain Eukaryota; kingdom Metazoa; phylum Chordata; class Mammalia; order Artiodactyla; family Delphinidae; genus Stenella; species Stenella coeruleoalba. The sequence continues at coordinate 6,385,029 of NC_137149.1, forward strand.
TAATAAAGGCCATATATGACAAACCCACAGCCAACATCATCCTCAATGGTGAAAAACTGAAAGCATTTCCACTAAGATCAGAAACAAGACAAGGTTGCCCACTCTCACCACTCTTATTCAACTTAGTTTTGGAAGTTTTAGCCACAGCAATCAGAGAAGAAAAGGAAATAAAAGGAATCCAAATCGGAAAAGAAGAAGTAAAGCTGTCACTGTTTGCAGATGACATGATACTATACATAGAGAATCCTAAAGATGCTACCAGAAAACTACTAGAGCTAATCAATGAATTTGGTAAAGTAGCAGGATACAAAATTAATGCACAGAAATCTCTGGCATTCCTATACACTAAGGATGAAAAATCTGAAAGTGAAATCAAGAAAACACTCCCATTTACCATTGCAACAAAAACAATTAAATACCTAGGAATAAACCTACCTAAGGAGACAAAAGACCTGTATGCAGAAAATTATAAGACACTTATGAAAGAAATTAAAGATGATACAAATAGATGGAGAGATATACCATGTTCTTGGATTGGAAAAATCAACATTGTGAAAATGACTCTACCACCCAAAGCAATCTACAGATTCATTGCATTCCCTATCAAACTACCACTGGCATTTTTTACAGAACTAGAAGAAAAAAATTCACAATTTGTATGGAAACACAAAAGACCCCAAATAGCCAAAGCAATCTTCAGAACAAAAAACAGAGCTGGAGGAATCAGGCTCCCTGACTTCAGACTATACTACAAAGCTACAGTAATCAAGACAGTATGGTACTGGCACAAAAACAAAAATATAGGTCAATTGAACAGGATAGAAAGCCCACAGATAAACCCACGCACATATGGTCACCTTATCTTTGATAAAGGAGGCAGGAATGTACAGTGGATAAAGGACAGCCTCTTCAATAAGTGGTGCTGGGAAAACTGGACAGGTACATGTAAAAGTATGAGATTAGAACACTCCCTAACACCATACACAAAAATAAGCTCAAAATGGATTAAAGACCTAAATGTAAGGCCAGAAACTATCAAACTCTTAGAGGAAAACATAGGCAGAACACTCTATGATATAAATCACAGCAAGATCCCAGAGAAATGGAAATAAAAACAAATATAAACAAATGGGACCTAATGAAACTTAAAAGTTTTTGCACAGCAAAGGAAACCATAAAAACGACCAAAGGACAACCCTCAGAATGGGAGAAAATATTTGCAAATGAAGCAACTGACAAAGGATTAATCTCCACAATTTACAAGCAGCTCATGCAGCTCAATAACAAAAAAACAAACAACCCAATCCAAAAATGGGCAGAAGACCTAAATAGATATTTCTCCAAAGAAGATATACAGATTGCCAACAAACACATGAAAGAATGCTCAACATCATTAATCATTAGAGAAATGCAAATCAAAACTACAATGAGATATCATCTCACACCGGTCAGAATGGCCATCATCAAAAAATCTAGAAACAATAAATGCTGGAGAGGGTATGGAGAAAAGGGAACACTCTTGCACTGCTGGTGGGAATGTGAATTGGTATAGCCACTATGGAGAACAGTATGGAGGGTCCTTAAAAAACTACAAATAGAACTACCATATGACCCAGCAATCCCACTACTGGGCATATACCCTGAGAAAACCATAATTCAAAAAGAGTCATGTACCAAAATGTTCATTGCAGCTCTATTTACAATAGCCCGGAGATGGAAACAACCTAAGTGTCCATCATCAGATGAATGGATCAAGAAGATGTGGCACATATATACAATGGAATATTACTCAGCCATGAAAAGAAATGAAATTGAGTTATTTGTAGTGAGGTGGATGGACCTGGAGTCTGTCATACGGAGTGAAGTAAGTCAGAAAGAGAAAGACAATTACTATATGCTAACACATATATATGGAATATAAGGAAAAAAATGTCATGAAGAACCTAGGGGTAAGACAGGAAGAAAGACACAGACCTACTAGAGAATGGACTTGAGGACATGGGGAGGGGGAAGGGTAAGCTGTGACAAAGTGAGAGAGTGGAATGGATGTATATACACTACCAAATGTAAAACAGATAGCTAGTAGGAAGCAGCCGCATAGTACAGGGAGATCAGCTCAGTGCTTTGTGACCACTTAGAGGGGTGGGATAGGGAGGGTGGGAGGGAGGGAGATGCAAGAGGGAGGAGATATGGGAACATATGTATATGTATAACTGATCCACTTTGTTATAAAGCAGAAACTAACACACCATTGTAAAGCAATTATACTCCAATAAAGATGTAAAAATAAAACCTCATTAACCAATTTATTATTTATAATTTAAAAATAGCTAAAGTAAAGTAGTATTTTGAAAAATAAAATATAAACTGTCTCTATATTGTAATCTTTTGGTAAAAGAGTTAAGTGATAATATTTAAATCACTTATTCAGGAAACAGAATAAAACCCTAGGAATATTATTCAGCTTGCCCATGGAACGTGATTAGTGTAGCATTAATTACAGTTATCCACCAAATCTATTTAGACTCTGATATTCCATTTTATAGAGTTTTACTTTTATCCACATGCAAACTTCCTTAATGGAAATTGCCCATATGCCATACAAGTCATGGTTGACTTATTTCACATTTGCTTAACAGCCTTAGTCCATGATTTAAGGGGACATTTGTAAGAGCAAAACAGTCAAAAGTATCTTAATAACATGATGGTTTTCAAAGGGCACTCAAAGGCAAAATGTGAATATGACATTTCAACACTGATTAGTAACATGAATATAAGGCAGATATTCCATCTAAGACTAAATTCAGCACATCAACTTTGTTTGTGACATACACAGATTATTCCTAAGTGAATGAAAGATTTTATTTTTTATAAGGAAAGTGATTTTTTTTTCACACAGGAAGAATAAGGTAACATTTGCTTATAGATGTGTGTTAGAGTTTGAAAATTCAGTTTACTTTCAATTCCCATTATAAAAATATTAAAAGTAGTACATTTTTAATTTCTAAGAGGTAATACCAGCTGCTTCATTTTGCAGCATTGTATCTGTTCAGGGATTTAACTCATGTGCCTGGGAGCATATGCTTTTTAGAAAACATTTTAGTAAACATTTGGATGTTGTCAGACTTACAACTCTGGAGAGAATGTGCACTCTTATTTTAATTATGTTTTAGCATGCGGCTGTATGCCATTATATTTCCTTTAAGATTATATTGATAGATGACTATTAGATATAAGTAATGAAAGTATATAAGTATACATACATATCTATATGTATACATATACACTCATATTAGAATCCTTAGAGAAAATACAGCAAATATGTTTGCTATAATGATTATATGCAATTCTTATTTCCTTTAGCATAATAGCGATTTAACCAACTACTGAAATTGACTTAATATCCTGGCTTATAGGTTTATTTTAGTTACAATAAAATGATATCTGAAACATCACTAATATGATTCACAAAGAGAAGATACGATTTGTCGCTTTTGAAGATCTAATTGCGTTAATAACATATATGCTGGTGTTCTGTTATTTTTAACAATATTCCATACTACAGACTTGTGCAATACTTTAAATAGAATTTAAGTACTAGTTGGCATGTGTTCAGTTTCTATGAAGTTCACATTTTCTGCAATGCGCTAACAAGCAGAAATATTGCTAAAATCTCATTTATGTTATGGACATGGGTTAGCATGACAAGCAAGGCTGGGTTAAATATGTGACAGCACAAGGCCATGAGAGGAGAAAATCTGTAAACAAAACCTCCTTCTGCAGCAGAACAAATGCTAGGAGTCTCCACCAGAGCATGGAAGGAAGAGTCGATGCCGTGCACAGAACATCAGAGGGTCTGGCAGCAAACTACAAACTATCGCTCCCTGAGCACTTGGACGCATAGCATGAGATCATTGGTAACAATGCTGACCTACTCTCAGGGGTAGGTGGTAGAAACAGTGAGGGTTCCAGGGGAGATTTCCAAAGGAATATCAGCCTCACCGAATTTCACCAGCTGATAAAACGCAACAGCCAAAAATGTTTGGAGCAGGATTGAGTTATGTGGATTTGGAATGGCAGGAGAATAAAACTAGCAAGCCCAAGGAAGATCCGAAGGTCGACTATTATAATTGGGACAGTAGGTGAGAATGACACATCAGGTATAAGGAAAAAGTCTAATTAGAGCCAGGGACCAGGCTTGGGGTCAGACTCAACGAAGCATCGATGATCGGTGAGCACCATTGTTCATACATCCTTCCTGACCCAGGACACGATTGGTTCCTGGTACACTGGGGCAGACCTCTGGGGGTACAACGGGTGGGGCTCAAGTGGTCTGGGATTAGAAAGACTAGAGATACAAAGGTTGTGAACCAAACTGCATTTCATAGGGGTACCAGAATTCAAAACGCAAGTGTCATTCCTGTGGATGCAACTTTTAAAACAATCTGCAACCATGCTTCTGAAAAGTAAAGTGCACTCAGGATTTGGTCTACAACCTTACTGTGAGAGCCTATATGGGCACTGTTTGTACCAGAGATGTTTATATTAGATCCCTAGCATACAGAAATAACTTCAAGCGTCTTATTCTAAGCTGTCAAGAAATTCTAGATGCATAAACTTTCTTAATGAAGTGTTATCACTTATACCTAGATAAGATATGAGAAACCTAGATACTTTCATTTTGTGTGAACAGTCTGGGTGCAATGCATTTTCTGCAATTCCACTACACATTACCTATCTTTCAAACATGAATTATTACAAACAATAAGCATTAGAATACTTAAAGTTTTTTTCTCCATTCACATGATGGTGAGTTTGAATTATATCACATCCCAAGTATTTATTTTATTTTCTCCTGTGTTTTACTTGTGAAGATGTGTATTTTGAAGGGCAGTATAGGATGACATATAAAGTTATGTAATTTAAATTTATAATAGATTTATACTTAAAAAAAGTATATTCTTAATGCTAAATTAAAAAATATATACATATATTAATGAAGTTGTATGTTTTGATTTCTGGAATACAAAGGAAAAGCAGTATAGTCAGAATCAATAAGATTGTTTCCCGTCTCTAAAAAAATGTGAAGTTCAACAATCGCAAAATTTTTCAATAGTGCTATCACAAATATAATTTTTTCCTCAACTGTAGTCATCGGAGGAAAGTTTTGCTTATTTGCAGAAAAACAGTTTTGTAAACTTTGTCTTTCACAACTTAATTTTTTCATAAAAGTACAAATAAGACTTCACAGCTGTCACCACATAACACAGACTTCCCAGCTTTTAACAGCCTAATCATTCTTTTGTTGTTTCAAACAAAGAAGCTTTATTCCACTTGAGCCAGATTGTTTTAAATGCTTCTTTTTCAAAATTAAGTTTTGCCTTTAAGAGAAGGTGTAGTTTTTATATCACTTAGTAACAAGGAAGGAGGTTTTCTTTTAACCTCTTTGTAGTCTACCTACCAATAAATGACAGACTTCTGCTATTTAATCTAGAAGAAAAGCCATATATTATCACCTCAATCTGGCCCAAGATAAACTTGTTAATAACTGCAGTTTATGAATATTTATCATGAAACAAGTAGTTAAAGAGACAGTACAGCTTTAATTTTCAGGTAGCATTTCTGAGAGCCCTGCAACTTAACACTGATTAATCAGACTGACCGAGGCTTTAGAAATACAGGCTTGCCTGAATTTCTCATATCTTCTGTGAATTTTTTGTTCCTTGCATTTCAAAATGCTCTGATCTCTACTGAAAATTACTCAAAACCCTTTTGGGGACAGATTTATTCTTGACCAAAGCTTCTGCAGGACGCAAAATCGGAGCTGGAATCAATGAGGACAGCTGAAATCACGATCGTTAACTGATCATACTTTCTTAACTGAAAATACTAGGAGACCGAACATAGGCCTTTGAAATATGACACCGTCTTGAAAGATGTGGCATGCTATTATAAAGTAAAATAAAATTGCACATTCCAGAGCCTCAGTTCCTTCCAGGTGCTGGTTTGGGTCCTTAGCCATCCTTCTGCCCCTTCTCGCTCCCTCCTAGTGCTGTCCACCGTGTGATCTATTTTCCTGAGAAAACTTTCCACGAGATCTCTTGAAAGCCTGAGAACTCTTAAGTTCAGATGAATGATAATGAGCATTGTCAAAGCGGCAGTAAAATTGAGTCCTCGGTCCTGGCTGCGGAGCGGGAAGCCACAGGAGTTAATTGTGTGAATGGTAATGAGACCAGGGAAGCAGCAGATGCTCGCGTGCCTTTACAATCCGAATCCCACCAACAAATTCCTCCCACAGAAACTGTGAGGGACATCTTGGCACCCTGGAGATGGAGCTAGACCCAGCCATAGCCTCATGCCACCTGCTAGACCTTTTGTTTAAAAAAAAAAAAAAAAGCTTATTACAATAACAAAGTTGTTTGCTGTCTTTTGCAATGACTTTATGGCACCAGTTTTACCACAGTAGAGGAATGGAAGGAAAAGAAACATCTGATTCTTTACAGAGAAACATTTGCACCCAAAACAGTTGACTTACATGGAAAGACTGATGTTTGTTATATGATGCCTACTCTCCTGATACACCATGCCTGCCTTTTCCTCTTGTAAGTCCCCCCAGGCTGTTTATTCAAGTGAAGATTTACAAGGCCACATGGTTTTTCATGACAGGAGGAGAAAGGGCCATGTTTGTCCCTACAGAAGAATCAAAAGAGAAAAAGGATGTAGAATTGTTACCCATAATATTCATTTCTAAGTAAAAAGTAAAAATCTTTCTAAATAAACATAAAAACTCTTGATCTTTTGAATGGTCTCAGCCAGAATGCCCTGTGAATGATGTGTCTTTATCGAGTTAGAATTTTACTGATGATGCAGTAATTGTATTTTTTTAAATGTCTAAGACTGGGAAGTCCAGAATGCCCTACCTTAGAAAAATGAATGATCACAATAGAGACAAGCAAAATTAGAAGAGACCCTCACATACTGGGCATTTAGGTTTGTGGAGCAGTGTTTTCCATATGGCAGTTTAGGGCTCTCCCTGAGGACAGTAAAATGGTATGAAACTGTGAGAAATTCTATTATATATTAGCTACCTTTACTTTTTTTTTTTTTTTTCCAGTACGCGGGCCTCTCACTGTTGTGGCCTCTCCCGTTGCGGAGCACAGGCTCCAGACGTGCAGGCTCAGCGGCCATGGCTCACGGGCCCAGCTGCTCCACGGCACGTGGGATCTTCCTCGGACCGGGGCACGAACCTGTGTCCCCTGCATCGGCAGGTGGACTCTCAACCACTGCGCCACCAGGGAAGCCCGTTACCTTTACTTCTGAGGACGTTTTCAGAAATCTTGGTATTATATTCCTTGTAGAGAAAAGGGGGTCTATTTCTAGTACTGGAAAATAGGGTTAGTTTCAATGGCGACTGCAGATATGGTAGATCTGTCATGTTTATCCTGCCCTAGAAGACAGGCTCAGGTGTCTCTGTTCGGGTTAAATAAAAGCTGCTTCACTTCTCACTTTTTGTTCAGCTGGTTGACCCTCATTATTATAAAAGCAATTAGTTAGGCTGGAATTTCTGAATCCATTGTAGACAGCCTTTGATGATCTTGCATTAGTCATACAGATTTGAGTTAGAAATATCTGTATGCTTTGTAAGTTGATTTCATTGTTATCAGTGCAGGTTTTGGATTGCATAAGCTCTATGGTACTAGATTTTTCTGTTTGTAAAGATCCAAGATTCTATAGTAAATAAAAAATTGTGTTCTTTTCATAATAATAAAATATGTGCTTCTGATTTACTGAGAAGTCAGAGATGGAAGCATGTGGGAGCAATATGTAAATGCCAAGCAAGCTGTTTATACTGGGATCTGCTCCTGCATAATAATCATAATCCAAGGCTAGCAGAAACCTTTTGAATTTAAAACACTGTAGAGTTCCAGCAAAACAGAAAGACCCACAGCAAATGTTGTAATTGCTGATTATTTCTGAAAAAATCTCAAATATATTTACTTTTTTTTTTTTTTTTTTTTGCAAAGCGGGGATTTCTATAAGTTTAATATTATCCAGCAAAACCATTCTAAAACAATTTCACCGTGCTTTGGTGAACTGCTCTGCATAAAAATGCAGGGGGAGGGTTGGGTATCGAGATTTGCTTTCTTGTATTTCTATTACTGGAAGAACACATTAAAACAGAAATGCACAGCCATTTTGTCTAAGCAAAGTTGTATTGGGAGTTGTGGAAAAAGTGCATCTTATTTTATTATTTAATTTAATGTTAGAAATTCAGACCTTCTGTGCAGACTTAATGATGGGCAGTCTATATAGGCTTCTTAAAATTTAAAGAAAGGTTTTTATTGTTTTTATTTATTTAGATGGTTAAGTTCAATACTTTTGGCTGAGAAAGATAAAGCACATTTTCTTGCCTTAAATGATGTTACTTTCTTTGCCAGGAATGTTAGTGTCTTTCATATAGGCTCACAACAGAAAGCAGAGTTTCTAGAAACGTTTGTCAAAATAAATAATATACTCTTGCGTACTCAATGTAAGCAGGATATCCAGGTGCAGTTTTATGTCTTCCTCCTGAATTTAGGATTCTACCCTTTACACAAGAAAATATTTGCAGAGAGTGACTTATCACTGGGAAGACTGGTGATGTTATGACCAATGGTGCAACATCGAAGAGGCCTTGCGTGGGAAGTGGGTTCCTTTGATCTCAGGTCAGTTTCTCTTGTACCACATTATGCTTCTCCCTTGTGTCAGTCCCCTGGTTGGCTTTTGCTCAAGCACTGGAATATTTCTGATTATAACATAAACAAGAATCTGAATGGCTACTCGCCTTTTCTCAGTTTCCCAGACTTTCTAGTTTCATGTTTTAATCTACAAATGATTGAATTGTGTTCCTTTCTAGATGAGCCTGGTTTCAGAGAAACCCGGATACCTGGGATATTTAGAGTCGGAAGAATATTACCTCTACCTTTCTTTACCTCCTCCATTTTTCCCAGCTTTGCCCAAGAATCGCTTCAATTAATCTTGTAGCATTAATAATTTTCAAGGATACCATCCAAAGGACAAAACAGTGATGATTTTTTCGTTATTGCAAGGATTACAATACTTTTCCATGAGATAATTCACTTTGATGGGTACTGATATCTTTCCCCACAGCTTCATTGTTTTGAAAAAAAAGGAAGAATTCAAAAATGGGACAGACTTTTTCATTTAACATCTAAGAAACAAGTAATTATTACTATATCAGAAGTAGATTTTGGATGCAGATACAAACATACAAATTCAATATCAACTATGTATTAGCTGTGTAAAAACTTACTTAAACTTTCTTTACCATAAAATGGTTCTAGGATTAATGTGGCAGACAATACCTGCTCTCCACGCAACAGCCACTCCCTCCTCCACTCTGTTAACTGAATCCCAATATTTTAGCACTTTATATAAACTGAAGGAGCTATTCCTGGACCCCAGGGCTAAAATTTTGTTAGTCTAGGCCAATCATGACAATTCCCCTCTCCTTGCTAGAAATTCAAGTATCATCATGGGACACAAATCTGAAAAGAGCTTTAAGAGGATATCACTGGAAGGCTCCTGGAATATATTTTCTTCCTTGATGAAAAAGACTCTATAAAGAAAATACTACCTTTTTGTAACTCTACATTCAGCTGAGTGGGAAGACATTTCCTAGAATTGTAACAGCCATCTTGGGAAAGTGAAGGAACCCATGTCACGAAGGATAAGGCAGTACATTCAAGATTCAAGAGAAAGATAGGAGAAACATGGTTCAATGATGGCATTACTGAGATGCTTAATTATTCAATGTCAGAAGTGTCCTATCTCTGTACATCTTGTGTTTTGAGATAATAAACTCCTTCCTGTTGACACTTTGCTTGGGTTCTATTACTTGTATCCCACATGTTTCTAGGAATTATAAACATTTCATTATTAAGATTACAGTAAGAATTAAATGAGGAAATATATATAAAGCACTTGGTACATAGTAGTGGTCAATAACTATTACCATTATTTTTATTATGTCCCAAGACCTTGACATTTAATTTCCATGTGAGATATGACTATTTTAGATATTTTTATATCTAAAATATTTTATAGTATTTTTTATGACTAACTCATTCTCTTAAACTCTTAAATCTGCCCTCTTAATTACATTTTGGAGTAGATACTTTCTAAAATGTTTTACTGTTTTCAGGCAGATCTTTTTAAGACGTTTTACTGTTTAAAAGAGAATCTTCTTTGGAAATTAACTTCCTGTGGATAAAGAATATTGACTATAATTGGCTAATTTATTATAATTAATTTATCCAAATTCAAAATAAATGCTAGAGGATAATAAAGAGGCACCATGTTGTCACAAATGGTAGCCTGCTATGTGCCTAATAGAAACTAGGCATCATATTCAATGAAAGCCTAGCACATTTCCTCAGTTTTGTTCCAACTGTAACATTTTCTGTATAACTGACATACATTCAGACATTTATTATGTAAAATGTATGTACAAACTGTTCGTTTCTTTTATAGGTTATAAAGGAATCAGAAGTACACACATTTCCAGGGACCACCTATATAGCTAGGTATCTGCTACATGGTCTAAATTTATTAATCACTGATTTTCTCTATTTTACGAAATTTTAATTATTCTTGACAAACAGTGCTATTTGACAATACCTTGAACTTTGCCTTTTCCTTGTGAAATTAAACATCCCTCAATTTGATAACTTTGCTCTTGCTGCACTACAGATCCTAGATCGCTCCTTCTAAAAGTGATTCAACTGGTGGATGGTAACTGTGAAGTGAATAATTTCTCACAAATTCTAAGTGAATAAAAAACGGGACATTGGAGCTGCAATTAAGCTAGCCATATTTACTAACAGTTTTTTTACAATTTTGATGGTAATAGATATTATTTTATAATTTTGATGGTAATAGATACTATATTAAAACCTCCTTTCAAAAAGCTTTATATATCCTAAAATAGCATGGATTTGATTTTCATTATTTAAGAGGATGTTAATACTTCTAAGTCATTTTAGTTCTCCTTTATACTTTTAGAAACGTTTTCTTAAGAGTAGACACCAGTCTATGCAGAGGGGGATACTCTTAGTTGGAAAAAAAATGGTTGGATGAATTAGATATTTATTAGGAACACTCAGAAGTATTACATGTGCAATGGATTTTAATATGAACACAAAAGATTTAAGCACTGGCAATAAACTTTTTGTCTCACTTCAATTTCTTTATCTTGAGCTAGAAATAGTGAAGGATAAATAAACAGTGTACTGAAGATTTGCTTTCCCATACCACTGAGTAATGAAGGAAGATTGGCATGAAGAAAACAGAAAGCAAATGTGCCATTTATGTATACTTGACAGATGCAAAACACTCAGAGATTCCTAACCATATACATATGTACCAATATACATATATATGTTGACATTGGAAATATTTTTGCCTTCAGAAATAGCTCTTCAAAAAGAATTAGATCTCTTTTTTTGAAAAGCATTTCCCTCCCAAATGAAAAATGTACTGTCTAAATAGATGAGGACGAGAGTAACTGGTATAAAACACTGGATGCCGGGCTTCCCTGGCGGCGCAGTGGTTGAGAGTCCGCCTGCCGATGCAGGGGACACGGGTTTGTGCCCCGCTCCGGGAGGATCCCACATGCCGCGGAGCGGCTGCGCCCGTGAGCCATGGCCGCTGAGCCTGCGTGTCCGGAGCCTGTGCTCCGCAGCGGGAGAGGCCACAACAGCGAGAGGCCCGCGTACTGCAAAAAAAAAAAAAAAAAAAACAAACACTGGATCCAGAGAGAAGCTCGGTTCTCTCTTTTTCTATGAATTTAACTGAACAGAGAAGTTTTCTTATATCCCTTCTACTTATATTCTTGAATAAATGGAATCTCAGCCTTGGCCCTTTCTATGGTAACCTTCACCACATGCCAATTGTCTAAACTCCTTGGAGGAGCAAAATCTCACAGCACATAGGACGTGAGAACCATTATGTCAGGGTTTTGACCACTTCGGACAATAGATTACTCTTCGTAGAATTGCGTTGCAAACTTTTAATGTGCACAGGAATCAGCCTAGGATCTTATTAAAATGCAGAATCTGTTTGAGTAGGTCTGGGGTGCTGGCTGAGATTCAGCCTTTCTAACAAACTTCCAGATAATGCCCAGGCTGCTGCTCTATGGACCATACACTGTACAGTAATGCTTTAAACTAAGAAGTCAGACTCAACTGACTTAAGGGCTGGCCCTCCCCCTGAGGCCCTCAAATCTTCTCAGCAGCAACTTGTGGAACATAATTTGTAGGCTCAGTTTCTGCCTCAGGATACTGTCCTGATGAGAAGGAAATTTAAGAGACTCATAAGCCAACTTTGCTGCCATCTAGTTTAACTCTGTGATCCTTCCCAAATTTTGACGAGGCTTCCAGTATATGCCCATTTTCAGAATGCTGGATCTTAGGTCTTGTTCTCTCCGTGTTAATATCGAATTTCATAACCTGTCTGCCTCAGAAGGCTTGAAGTCCTAAAATGAATGGCAGCTTACCTATATACCTAGCATCTGGACCCAGCTGATCGCCTGTCGCCAGCCCTTAAGTCATCTGCTGGAACTTGGCACTCTACCTTTGGCAGGACATCCCAATACTGATTGCCCACTCAGACAAAATTGGCCTAGCAGCTGTCACTGCATTTCATAGACTCCATCTCCTCTTGGCCTCCCACCGATGCTATGACTGCAAAGCTATGACTCCAGGTGTGTGGCCCTCCTGTGGGCATTTATCCCATTGTTTTGATCAGAATTCTCCTAAAATCTATTTCTGTTCTACAAGCCTCAGGATAATGTGGGATCCATTCTCATTTCCCAGCCCTAGATCTTATGTTGATAACTCTGTCCCAATAAAGAGTTCACACTGTTTCGCGATTTTATAGAGCATATTCTTGAATAGATTAGTAAATGGAATACAGGGAGGTCAACACGAAGAGATGTAATATGCCTGACAAAAGGCCTAATAGTGTTTTTTTAATTTTTATTTTTTTAATTAAAGTATAGTTGATTTACAACGTTTCCGGTATCCAATAGTGCTTTTTAAATTAAAATCTTATTTGAGAATTTTTATCTTCCCTTGTCATTGACAAGACATCCTATCAAATTACATCCTGCTGTCCTAGCAGTATTCTGTGACATGACATTAAAAAAAAAAAAAAAAGACACTGCTTATCACAAATGATTTGATAACAGGCAATACTAGATGTGTATCCTACCAAATATACAAGATACTTAAGCACCTGATAGACTTCTTTTAACTGTATTAGATACGCTTCCATGGTTTAGGGGCTGGAGGTATACTTAAGTATATTTAATGGATCTTGTGGAATTTTATTCCGTGAACCAGTACGTTTTCAAGATCACCATAGATCAGTACCGCTAGTTTTGTCAATTATGGTTCACAAGTGACCTTCATAAATCAAAAATGCAGAGAGCTTCATCTTTCCAGCATAAAATTATACAAGCATTTAAACCAAAAGCTTGCAAAGGAACAAGGACTGTGGTTATAATTTATGTTTTTTTTTTTTTTTTCTCTCTTGAATGGATGTTAGGAAGAAAACAGACACACAGAGGCTAAGAAAAGGAAACTAACCTTTGCTGTATGTTTACTCTGGGCCAGCCTCTATAGAAAGCAATTTTTAAATTCTTACAAGAATTCTTTATAGTAAATAATGATTATTCCCACAGGACTGGGCAGATGCAGAGAAGGTAAATAATTTGTTCAGGATTACACAGCTACCAACTGGTGGTACCTGCATTTGTACATGTGTTGGTCTCTGTAAAAAGTCAAGTGTTTTTTTTTTTATCTTAAACAGTTCCAGAGTACTGAGATTTCTTAACTTTACCAACTTTTGTCTGGTAAAGCTCTTGCTCTTATCTAATTTCCGAAGATACATGGTAGAGTAATTATTCAGGCTTGTTGCAGCCATTTGGTGTCAAGCAAGACCATGAGTTCCTCCTATAAGACATCTCACAACAAATGCTATGAGAAAGGTTATGATTGTATGTCAATCTGCAAGAAGATTCTGAGATCCCATATTAGTACAAATTAATAACTAAGAATTTTTAAACAAAATTCACATCTGCTTGTAAGAAATTTTAGTGACTGTAATTTTGTACTCCGGTACCAAAAAAGTCACTATCCTTCATGTAGTAGAGATAACACAAGCTTTACAACTGAGTCTTACATTTCCTTTCCTCCTCAGTAGGAAAGAAAACAATAAAAATTTAGAACTATAAAGCTTTGTTTTCTTTAAAACAAAAGCAATCACAATAAATGGCACAATAAAAGTGTTATTAGAGGTGACAGGATATATTGCATATGCCAGCTAGTATCTTTTCTCTAAGTTTAGCAATTTTCAGCCAACTTGGGCTGACGTGGCAAAAGGAGATTCGTGAATAAAATATGCACAACAGGAAGGAAGCAGCTGAGATTCTCCTCCAGGAGTTCAGTACGTATCATCACCTAGAGTGCCATAGTCCTCAAGAGGAGAAGCCACCTCCTTCTGGTCAACAAAGGCTGCCATATCAAAGGTGGACAGATTTTAAGGAACATACCATCACTGCTTCTTCAGTAAGATGTCTAAGAAGTTGTTTTAGAGGGTCTACCCCTTCTTCATGACTTTGTAAAATTCCAGAAGAAAGTTCAATCCAATCATTGTTAGATAACAACTAACAGAAGTTTATCCTTTTTTTCTCTCCTGATACAAACCCTCTCACAAACACCAAGTGATATGGAAGACAGTTTTTTTTTAGTATTTTCTGTTCAGAGCTACCAAATAAGGACATTTTGAATTGCTGGAACTAATCAAAAGTTCGAAGGAAAGATTTAGTTTCTATTCTGTACTTTTTGAAAACAAGTTTGAGAAACCAGAGTAGTATATATTAAGGAGAAATCAAGAGCAAAATACTATCATGCAGGCATATATGATTCCTCAGGGAGAGACTGGCCAGCTGAAAATGAAGCAATATTTGGTAAGGATGACAGAGCAAGCGAGAAAAGCCCTTCCGCATGAAAGGATTCAAAGTTCTTTAATGATTTCCTCATGGAAACACATTCCTTATGAGTTTACATTAATTTACAACCTATTTTAAATATTTCAGTAAGTTACTTCTGAAGCTCTTTTTCACAATAATTAATTCTGTTCAAGCTCACTGTCAGAAATAAATGAAAGATTTTAAAGATATTTTTACTTTTTACGCATAGGGGAAGATGTCTTTCACATTAAGGTAATCAAATCCATTGCTCTTGGGGTTTTGGGGGGTAGACTTAGCAAATCCACAAAGAAAACTCTCCTAGAACTAATGGAATTAGATTACCTTTGAATTCTCACCCCTACTTCGAATAGTCACTAATTCCTTTCTTTGCTCTTTTGGTGTTTGCAAAGGGGTTCACTAAAGCCTGAATCGATACAATTTTTGGCTCAGATCGTGAGAGGTCTATGCCGGATGGCTATGGGTTTCTAAAATCCCAGTTGCTTGTGGTAGTTTTCCCAGTTTGCCTATAGGGTTTGGGGATCAGCAATTTGAAAGGGCTACAAACTTGCGAAACAGTTTATGCATGGGGGCAGAATGTTCATCAGCGTGACCCAGTACTAAATACACACATTATAGGCATTTCTATTCTGCACAATTTGCCACACAGCACTAGTTTCTGGGGGTGTGTGGGGGGAGACAATGGCTTATAAAATGCTTTTGAATGCCTAAAAAAGAAGGAGAGGTTACGCTACGACTCCGACTCCTCTGCTTTCTTTTTTGGAAAGAACCATCTTAGTTACTTTAGCTGAGCTCTGCCGAGAGTAAGCAAAGTGGAAAAATCAGAAAATTACTTTTTTTTTTATATGTTTCTGGGGGCAAAAGAGAGAGTGGGAGAAACTAAATGGAAAAAAAGTGACAGTGAGATTATGTGAAAGAGCAAATATGCAAGTGGATGAAGACAGCTGAGGAATAATGCAAGAGGTATGAAAAAAAGCAGCAAGGAAAGAGCCATGATGATAAACTTAAAGGGAACTGCAGAGCAGAAAGAACATCATAAATAATCACATTTTCAAATAAGACTAACATATCGGTTTCTGTGACCTGGGTAGAGCACAAACCTCCCATGATATTTCCTTAGCATTTTGAGGCACACAAAATGCAATTTTCAGCTCAGGCATTTTATTCTTCAATGTAAACAAGCTTTGGGTTTTTAAAATACATATCCTAAAAGTGTTTTCATACAGAATACATATATCATAAAAATCTGTCTTGTAAACTACCGAATCCATGTCCCCCCAAGTATCCATCGTGAAGACTCACCACGGATCGATAGTACCTTATGGTAGAAATTGACACGCTACAGCATGAAATGTCTGTTACCAAAGGCAAATAGGATTTTTTGAAGTACAGGACAAAGAAACATCATAGCCAATTTTGCCCAAACTCTAGGAAGGAAGTGTTATGAGGTAGAACTATATTGTTAATTAGTTTCAAATGCTTTGGTGTTCCTTTAAATCTTGCTAATTAAGAGAAATCAAGAGTGGAAAATAGCCCCTTTCTTATCTTCAAGGAATAAAGATGAAAGAAAAACAGAAAATGAAACCTCTTTTCTTGTTCTGCTCTTTAAAACAGAGCCCCAAGAAAATCTGCTTGTGCTCACAGGAGAAAGCCCCAAGTATTTACAGAGGGGGAGGGGAAGGAGGCGGGCTGAGAAGCATAATTAGAAGCAAGTTTTCACATTTTATTAAATTCCTCCACCAACAAAATGCACTTAGAGGTATTTTAAGTTAAACCAGTACTTAAGGACTATGAAAAGCAAGATGATTGCATGTTTGTGGAAGAAGAAAGGGCAATTAAGAAAACCAGGCCAATTTAAAATGCCATATAAATAAAGGCGACCAGAAGTTGATTTAAAGTTTGTCTTCTGTAATTTGTCTCTCCTTTGTCGTGGCACGCTCAGAGAAAGTGAACGCGGGGGACGGAGGGGGGCAGGGGAGGGGAGGGGTGGAGGGAGGGAGCCTCTCGGACCCTCCTCCTTCGTCTCGCTCCGTCTCCCTCCCTCTCCCACCCATCCGCCCTGCCTTCCCTTTGCGGACTCCATCGGCTTCTGATTTGGAAGCACGCTGATTGGCTGGAAGCGATTCAACGCACGCGGGGCAAGAGAGCTTTGTCTGAGTTGAAGTGAAGTTGTACAGATCTTAGACTGGAGTCAGCAATCACGGGCGCTTGGTCTGCAGCCGAGCGGAGAAAAGGAGAAAGAATCGCTGGGGAAAGAGCCACTGCAGCCTCCGCCGGCGCCCTGCGATAGATGGACGCCGACTGCACAAGGGGGAAAACGCGGACGTGACACTCTTTCGCCTGCCAAGAGGACAAACAGCCGCACAAATGCAAGGACTGGACTCCATGCCGATTATATCTGGAAGTCGTGACACGGTGTGTATAAAACAAAAGTTTGCGAGCTGTTAATTGCTGTGCTGTGTTATTAAGAGACGCTTTCAAGTTTCGAGTACCAAATGTAGCCTAGCTTTAAGTTGCCAAAGGAAGCTGAGGGAATTGCTTTGCTGTTTTAACTTGCTCTGTGAGAGGAATCTCATAAAACTGACCGATGTACCAAATGAATGCTAAAATGCACTTTAGATTTGTTTTTGCACTCCTGGTGGTATCTTTCAACTCCGATGTACTGGGCAAGAATTTGAAATACAGGATTTACGAGGAGCAGAGGGTTGGATCGGTAATTGCAAGACTATCAGAGGATGTGGCTGATGTTTTAGTTAAGCTACCTAATCCTTCTACCGTTCGCTTCCGAGCCATGCAAAGGGGAAATTCTCCTCTACTCGTGGTCAACGAGGATAGCGGGGAAATCAGCATAGGGGCAAAAATTGACCGCGAACAACTATGCCAGAAGAACTTGAACTGTTCCATAGAGTTTGATGTGATCACTCTACCCACTGAGCATCTGCAGCTTTTCCATATTGAAGTTGAAGTGCTGGATATTAATGACAATTCTCCCCAGTTTTCAAGACCTCTCATACCGATTGAGATATCAGAGAGTGCAGCAGTTGGGACGCGGATCCCTTTGGACAGTGCATTTGATCCGGATGTTGGGGAAAACTCCCTCCACACGTACTCTCTCTCTGCCAATGATTTCTTTAATATCGAGGTTCAGACTAGGACGGATGGAGCGAAGTATGCAGAACTCATAGTGGTTAGAGAGCTGGATCGGGAGCTGAAGTCGAGCTATGAGCTTCAGCTCACCGCCTCGGACATGGGGGTGCCTCAGAGGTCTGGCTCATCCATACTAAAAATCAGCATTTCAGACTCTAATGACAACAGCCCTGCTTTTGAGCAGCAGTCTTATATAATACAGCTCTTAGAAAACTCCCCCATTGGCACTTTGCTGCTAGATCTGAATGCCACTGATCCAGATGAGGGCGCTAATGGGAAAATTGTCTATTCCTTCAGCAGTCATGTGTCTCCCAAAATTATAGAGACTTTTAAGATTGATTCAGAAAGAGGACATTTGACTCTTTTCAAGCCAGTGGATTATGAAATCACCAAATCCTATGAGATTGATGTTCAGGCTCAGGATTTGGGTCCAAATTCAATCCCAGCTCATTGCAAAATTATAATTAAGGTTGTGGATGTTAATGACAATAAACCTGAAATTAACATAAACCTCATGTCCCCTGGAAAAGAAGAAATATCTTATATTTTTGAAGGGGATCCTATTGACACCTTTGTTGCCTTGGTCAGGGTTCAGGACAAGGATTCTGGGCTGAATGGAGAAATAGTTTGTAGGCTTCACGGACATGGTCACTTTAAACTTCAGAAGACTTATGAAAACAATTATTTAATCTTGACAAATGCCACGCTGGATAGAGAAAAGAGGTCCGAATACAGTTTGACTGTAATCGCTGAGGACAAGGGGACACCCAGTCTCTCAACAGTAAAACATTTTACTGTTCAAATCAACGATATAAATGACAATCCGCCCCACTTCCAGAGAAGTCGATACGAATTTGCAATCTCAGAGAATAACTCGCCAGGGGCGTATATCACCACTGTTACAGCCACAGATCCTGATCTTGGAGAAAATGGGCAAGTTACATATACCATTCTGGAGAGTTTTATCCTGGGAAGTTCCATAACTACATATGTAACCATTGACCCATCTAATGGCGCCATCTATGCCCTCAGAATCTTTGATCATGAGGAAGTGAGTCAGATCACTTTTGTGGTCGAAGCAAGAGACGGTGGAAGTCCAAAGCAACTCGTAAGCAATACCACAGTTGTGCTCACCATCATTGACGAAAATGACAACATCCCTGTGGTTATAGGACCGGCACTGCGCAATAATACCGCAGAAATCTCCATCCCCAAAGGGGCTGAAAGCGGCTTTCATGTCACAAGAATAAGGGCAATGGACAGAGACTCTGGTGTGAATGCTGAACTCAGCTGCTCCATAGTAGCAGGTAATGAGGAGAATATCTTTGTCATTGATCCACGATCATGTGACATCCATACCAACGTCAGCATGGAATCTGTTCCCTACACAGAACGGGAGCTCTCACTTGTCATCCAGGACAAAGGCAATCCTCAGCTGCATACCAAAGTCCTTCTGAAGTGTATGATCTTTGAATATGCAGAGTCTGTGACAAGTACAGCAATGACCTCAGTAAGCCAGGCGTCCTTGGATGTCTCCATGATTATAATTATTTCCTTAGGAGCAATTTGTGCAGTGTTGTTGGTTATTATGGTGCTGTTTGCAACCAGGTGTAACCGAGAAAAGAAAGACACTAGATCCTACAACTGCAGGGTAGCGGAATCAACTTACCAGCATCACCCAAAAAGACCCTCCAGGCAGATCCACAAAGGGGACATCACACTGGTGCCTACCGTCAACGGCACTCTGCCCATCAGATCTCATCACAGACCATCTCCTTCTTCATCTCCTACCTTAGAAAGAGGGCAAATGGGCAGCCGGCAGAGTCACAACAGTCACCAGTCCCTCAACAGCTTGGTGACAATCTCATCGAACCACGTGCCAGAGAATTTCTCATTAGAACTCACCCATGCCACCCCTGCTGTTGAGGTAAGATCATACCCTCCACCTATTCACTGACAAAGTCAGCTGTTAGTGATCAGAAGTTGTGTGTGTGTTAGTTCTTAAACGTTTCCATTACTAAGTAACAATACTAAAGATATGCAAATTAAATAGGATACCAGTTACGTTATGTAGGTATAGCAAGTATACACACCTTTTGCATACTGTCTTAAGTTTTTCATAAAGAATTTACTTGCATGTACCATGTGTAATATTGAAAAGTAAATGTGAAGCTAGCAAAGGACTATCTAATTAGAGTCCCCTTATCCTCAGATTATGATACTTCAAGCTAGAAATAAACAGGCTTGCTATATTCTCAGTAGTTGTGGTCTCTAAGAAAAATAAAAAACTGGGGTCTCCAAAATCCCATCTCAGTGCACGTGTATTTGTTCAGCTTTTGAAACGTTTCTGACATTATTTTAACTACATGTGTTAGACTGTATTTTACAGCATTTTCCATGCATTTTTATAACTGATCACTTGAATCTGAACTATAAGATAGAAGGAATCAATCAGTTTTCTATAAAGGAGTCCTCTTTCAAACAGAGAATGTCAGCTGTACAAGAGCATCCACATTTCTCTGGGTTGTATTTCAGTTCTGTTTGGTGGCTGGCTACATGGTCCTTCAGAGTCCAGCATATGTAAATCTTTAAAACGGAGATAGTATTAGAAGACAGAATTAGATAATTAGCGTGAACTAGTGAGTAACTGTATTTGCTTGCTTCAAGCTTTTGAGTACTGGGGGATTTGTTTCCAGGAATCAGTACTGTCTGTTTCGTTTCCAGCAGGTCTCTCAGCTTCTTTCAATGCTTCACCAGGGACAATATCAACCAAGGCCAAGTTTTCGAGGAAACAAATATTCCAGGAGCTATAGGTATGAATTTCCCTTGTGCTACCTATTAAGTCTCAGACAACACGAATGCTGAAGACTAAAAACTATACTTTCTCTGATTTCTCTTTCTAGATATGCCCTTCAAGACATGGACAAATTTAGCTTGAAAGACAGTGGCC
This sequence comes from Stenella coeruleoalba, assembly GCF_951394435.1. NCBI lineage: Eukaryota > Metazoa > Chordata > Mammalia > Artiodactyla > Delphinidae > Stenella > Stenella coeruleoalba. The sequence continues at coordinate 6,406,178 of NC_137149.1, forward strand.
GTGGTGACAGTGAAGCAGGAGACAGTGATTATGATTTGGGGAGAGATTCTCCAATAGACAGGTTGCTGGGCGAAGGATTCAGCGACCTGTTTCTTACAGATGGAAGAATTCCAGCAGGTAAGAGCGTGGTGATAGATAAATCCTTATTTTCAGATCGACTACACCAGTGAAGTGAGCAATTTCTCCCGTGCTTTTATTTCTCCTTTGTTCTTTGCACTAAAGTATCTGTAATACACACACCATTAGCCGTGAACATAGACTGAAACAATTTTAAATTGTTTAATTAAAATTCATAGTAAACAGTTGGTAGAGAAAGGGAATAAGCAGGAGAGCTTAAGAGGACAAGAAGGAAGGAGTGGGGAGAGGAGGAGAGAAAACGACCCCACTCCCCTCCTCTCTCTACCCCATCTACTACCGCCATAAGACACTCTTGAGCAACTCTGTAAAATTACTGGGTGGTTGTTTTTATTCAGAGAGCCTGTTTTGGTGCCTAGTGGTGAACTGGACTATAATTTGGAGGACACATTTCCTGTGATGGGAACCAACTCGCATAATCAGAGATTAAAATACACCAGGGAATGGTACACTTTAATCACTAAAAATAGGAGAAAGAATGCATCTTTGTAGGTGGTAGGCATGGAATAATTTTGCCACCTTTCATTTTATATGTCCACTGTAAATGGACGAGGAACAGAAGTCCAAGAGGGGAATTTATAACTACACAGCTAGATGGAGGAGACCCTATTAAGTTACGAGCTATGTTTTCCTTAGACTCCCTTCTCTCTCATCGTGCAGTAGAAACTCTCAGATCCCACAGAGTAAATACTGACTGCATCACTGTAGCAACCCTGTCACTAAAGACTGTAATAATATATCAACCCTTAGAAACATATTCCTTTGGCTACTTATGTTTCTAAATTCCACGGAATGTTGATCAAATAACTGTCACTTGACAAATGAATAAGTGAAGTGATAAATGAAAGAAAGGCAGAACAAAACTATATTACCTTGCTGAGTCCGTGGAACAACTGCTGTCTAAGTACAGATAAATAAGAGAGTTTAGGAAATAGACATGGGAGAGCTTCAGAGAGCCAGAGAAATTCAGTGGAAATCAGTACATAGGAACTCTCTCTCTCGTAAACTGGAGTAGTAGTGGCGGCAGTAGCTGCAGCAGTATTAATATTAGTCCTAGCAGTCGCAGCAGTGGTTACCAGCGACGCCCTAGTACTTACTCTGGGCCCATGAGGAATTCTATACCTGAACAACCTCTTGCAACACTTTGACACAGGAATTAATGGTGGCGGTAATAACAGTAGTGTTCATATTTTCTTTTTAGATTTGAAAACTGAAGCTTATAAAGGTTAAAAAAAAGTATCCAAAATCAAGCAATTTGTACATGATAGAGGTGAGATTTGAACCTATCCCTCTACTCATTAAACACTAATCTATCAAGAATAATATAAAGTAACAGGTTTTTATTTTTTTGTAGTATGTTGAATGTCATGTTCTTACATTCTAAAGTTTTACAGTACTACTGTCTGTAACCTATTAAATGCTGCTTATCTAATTATGCTATTACCGTAATAGATACTGCATTTCTGGCAGGATGAATGTATGGGAAGGACTTCTAGTGGCATGAAGGGCTATAATCAATGTACACTGAGAGCCGAGACACTTAACAGTCACCCATGGTGTCTTTTTCTTTTTTTAATGCATAGACTCCCTAGACCCATTTAAAGAGAAATCCTTGAAAACCTAGTGGAATACCTATGGCCTAAGACAACGTGCTCAAAGAGAAACAGTTTTATCTTACCCATGAAATGAAAGAGCGGGCTGAGTTCCTATGATTCTGTGATCCTGATAGAACTCTAATTTTGAATACTGATCCCTAATTTTGAATAAGATGATGTCCCAAATTACATTATTTCATAAAACATAACATCATGGGTATAATATCAATTATCTCATTATATATGTTATTTTTTCAATGGTAGAAAGTTGACTCATTGACACAATTCTATCAGTATAGTTAAAAGGAGAATAACTGCTCCTACTTAGATAACCTTGCCATTTCTGAGCCTAAATTATACCTTAAGTCCTTTTATAATTCTGAGATTGTATAATTCAATAGCTAATCATGGTCTAATTTTTTAAAAAAGGGCACGACGCCTCTTTCACTCTAGCCTATATTTTCAAAGTTACCACCACCAGCTATGTTTACGGCAGGAGAGTGACCTAATGCTTGAATTAAAGTAATTAAAATAAATGTTAAAGAATAAAGACATCTGGGAAACAACAGGTAGACATTGATAAACTCTAGATAATAGTGAGTCTTATTTAGTGAGTAACTTGAGTCTCCTCCTAAGTTACATTTCTTTTCAAAGTTAGAGGCTTACCATTATATTATCACCAACACCAGTGAATATATAGATAATTCTTTACAAAAAAATTCCATATTTACACAATCATACTTAATCTGGGTGTGTGTGGTGGGAGAGCTGGGGTATGATGTACTGCAATAGATTGTATCAGAGTACATACACTTCTGCCTGACTAGCAACCTGTCTCTGTGTGGGGTGTTGTAGAAAGTATTCTAGAGGCATAGAGCACCAGGAAATCTCCAATGATCCATAAAATATCTTAAGCTTTATGCATGGCTGGCTATTAGAAATGTGCATAATCAAATATCTGTACAAAGATAACCATCCCTTAATTATGAACAACATTCTGATGATACATCACCCATATTCTGGCTTATTCTTCCCCATGGCAGCTTCTGCTGGTACATTAGGGTGTAAAATTTGTGATTTGTAAACTTTATATTCCCAGGAACTATCCCAAGTAGAAAAAAAAAATAGTAAAAAAAGTAAGTCCACATCTGAATGCCATTAACAGAAATCAGCACAGTTTTTCTAAAGCATGAATATTTTTAGAACTTCAGTGTCTTATTCCAACAATGTTTTTCCTGCATTAGACTGTGATCAAATATAGATTATGTTATGGTGCTCTGCCTGCCAACAGGGTCATTTCTGGTCATTCATGCTATTAATTCCCACAGGAGGATCCTGCATTCTGAGCAGTAAAGTCAGCGCACATTTTTGTCTGTTGGCTCACGTTTGTCAACATACTTTCTTCCTTACTCAGTCAACTTTGAACCACAACACTACATACACGCTTGCAAAATCTCGCTTTTCCCAAAGTGTCAGCTGCACCAGGATGTTCTTGTGATACTCCTCCTTGACTGGGCGCATTCCATTTTTTTATCATTGTGTCATCTGTGATTACTTAATGCAAACATTTGTCTTTAATTCTATGTCCTCATCATTCTCATGGCTGGTATCCCACTTCCGGCCTTTCTTCCATGGCTGGTTTTCTGTACCAGCACATGAATTGATATTCACTCTCCAGTAGCTTCTGTCCTTGCCAAATCTTTCTTTCATACAGCTTGAACAACGTTTTCAGAACATTTTAATTTATACTTTTTGTTTCAAAAGCAATAATTGACTTTTGTTGCCTGGAAACACCTAATTCAGCTATTTATCTGGGCATTCCAAGGCCAATGAAATCCACTCCTAGCTTATTAACTTTTTTTTTTTTTATCTTTTGCAACAGGCAGAGCCATCTCTTCAAGTAACACACCGATCCTTTGCTCATGTCACCTTTCTCCCTGAAAAACTGGCTTCTCTTCACTTTGTCTTCTATTCATCTCTCAAAGTTTGTTTCAAGCTGCTCTTTCTTTAACTACTTCAGCATCCGCCTCTACTCTTTTTTCTTTTCTTTTTTTAAATTTTATTTTTACTGAAGTAGAGTTGCTGTACAATATTATATAAGTTATAGACGTACAATATAGTGATTCACAATTTTTAAAGGTTATACTCCATTTACAGTTATTATAGAATATTGGCTATATTCCCCGTGCTGTACAATATATCCTTGTAGCTTATTTATTTTATACCTGTTTGTACCACTTAATCCCTTACCCCTATCATGCCTCTCCCCACTTCCCTCTCCACTGTTAACCACTAGCTTGTTCTCTACCTCCGTGAGTCTGCTTCTTTTTTGTTATATTCACTAGTTTGTTGTAGTTTTTTAGATTCCACATATAAGTGACATCGTATTTTTTTTTCTTTTTTTAACATGCCCTCATCATTGTATAGTTTGGCACTTTAACTGGGCATTTATGACCTCATTTGTAACACTTGATTATTCTTATACCAGAAGCCATTTGAGGGCAGGAAGCTATCATAGCACTTTACATATGGCAGGCTCTTAATAGATAATTGATTGATTACTCAATGACTAATGGCTTGATAGATGTTAGGCATACGTTTTTCTCCTTATGTCCCATGCTTGCTTCCTGCCCTACCTATAAGGTCTAGCACAGGGGCAAAATTGGCCATCATGCTGTGGGAAAAAAGAGTTCTCTATTTCTCCATGACTTTCCCTTTCCAGAGGAAATTTAACCACCTGACAGAGTTTTCAAGGAGCAACAGGAAGGTTGGCCACTTGCACCACTAGCCAACAAGTTCTGGTTCACTGGATATGGTGTGGAACATCTGTGGCACTAAGTTACATGTACACTGAGGATGATTTCGAACAGTTGAGTCTCAGGAAAATGGTTGAAAATACCAATGAAATTAAGAAATGCCCTCTTCTGTGTCACTGCTCTTCCATCTCTATTATTTTGGCCCTCCTTCTCTCCATTAGTCTTTATTCATCAATTTTTCATATTTTTTGAATTTTAAAATTTTATGTTAATTAACTTTTTTATTACTAAAGCCCCATTAATTTACTGTGAAGTTATAAAATAGCATTCCCTGTCTAAAAACTCCTATGACCAAATTTATTTTTAATATGAACTGTTTGAATCACCCAGATGGTACTGATGGTTATTTTCATTATGTTCAGCTCTCTAGAAAGTTGATCATGCTCAGAATTCTTAGAAGCTTGTGTAATTTTTCCCTTTTCCCCCTGTCATTAAACATTAAAACAAAACAAAGCCAATCAAACAATTAAGTCCTTCCCACAGAATTAAAGACCAGAAAACAAATGATGAGGTGTCATCAGGTCTGTTCCCCTTCCTTCTAAAAGGATGTGAGTAAGATAATATGGACAGGTCTTCTTTCCAAATTCAGAGACTCAGGGAATTAGGAAAAAAAAATTCATTACCACTTTGATAGTTATTTCAGCACGTAGAAAACCTCACTGCTACGAAGGTATTCCAGTTACTTTCAACACATTTTGGTTTTGTCCACATTTAAATGATGAACAACGATAGTTGGTAAATATTTCCAAAGAGTAATAATGCATTAAGTCCGCACATCTAAACATCTTTTTATTCTTGCTTATTTAAATTTAACCCTTCTTCATAGCAAAATGACACAAGGATTCTCAATATTGCTGTCTCTCTCTCATGCCCTTGTGATTCCTATGGGATTGGCATTCACACTATCCAGCATCTTCCCTACCTTGAATTTCTAGCCTTCCTGGCAAGCAGACGTTTATTCTCACAGTTCTAGCTCTCATTTTTGTCCCTCAACTTACCCCTTCTCTATTAAAAATTGAGGCCCAGAATGGATGAGGTATAAGGACAGAATTATCTTCAAGGCTCAAATGATGAAAAGCAGTGACTTCCACACCTTTGAACAAAGTCCTTTACTTCTCCTTTCCTGAAAGGCAACATTTATTCTTCACTTTTCTTTTTTGTGCATAAATCTTTTCCAAAATTTTGTTTTAAGGCATAAGAACACTAAATATGGGATCTACCCTGCTAACAAAGTTTTAACTGTACAATACAGTATCATTAACCGCAGGTACAGCGTTGTACAGCGGAGCTCTTGAACTTAATCTTGCTTAACTGAAAATGCATGCCTGTTAATCAGCAATTCCCCATTTCCCCCTCTCCCTAATCCCTGTTAACCACCATTTCACTCCTGGATTCTATGAATTTGACCGTTCTAGATGCCTCATATACAGGGAATCACGCAGTTATGTGTCCTCCTGTGACTCGCTTATTTCGCTAAGCTTAATGTCCTCAAGATTCATCCACATTATCACATATGAGAGTTTTCTTCTTTTTTAAGGTGGAATAATATTCCATTGTATGCATATACTACACTTCCATTAAACATTCAGTGGACATTCAGGTTGTTTTCACATCTTGGTTATTGTGAACAGTGCTGTAGTGAACAGAAGAATGCTAATATCTCTTCGAGATGCTGATTTCAATTCTTTTGGATAAATATCCAAAGATGGGATTACTGGCTCATATGGTAGTTCTCTTTTTTAATTTTTTGAGTAACCTCCATATTATTTTCCATAGTGGTTGCACCATTTTACATTCCCCACAACAGTGTACAAGGGTTCCCAAGTTTTCCTCACCTCCCCCTCACTTGTTACTGTTTGGGTTTTTTGGTTTGTGTTTTATTACAGCCATCCTGTAAGAAAACTGGTTTGAGGTGATTGCTTATTGTGCTTTTCGATTTGCATTTCCCTGACGATTAGAAAATATGTAGCGAATGCCTACTCTATGCAGACACTTTAGACCTTTCCCAGGTGCTGTGGGTACACCAATAAGCATACTGGACAGCTAGCTTCCCCTGACCAGGGATTTGGCATTGTTCAAGAGTCAGCCTTTTTTTTAAGCAATAACTTGGGAGGAAGAGAAATCTTTCTTAAGTAGCCAGATCTACAGAATTAGCTCTGAATATGTAAGTATGGCTGATATCAATCCAATTTTCATTCAAATCTAAGATAATTACTTTGCATTTTCTGAATTCGGTCATTTGCTCTCAAATGAAGTCATGATATTGAAGAGACCTAAGCTGTCACTGAAAAAGATGGACGGTTTGTGGAGTATGTTTTACATCTCCACATTTCTTGGTGGTTCTGTAGTTTAGTTATCGCATTTGCCAAATTTAGAGTTTTACCCTCTTCATTCTTCTGCTTTTCTCATATCATCGATTATTTTCTAAGAGTGTAACCACTCACATTCCAACAGTGCATCATAACATCTGGAAGAACTAACCAATGGTTTTTCATATTCTTCATCTTTTGATGACTTTTCCAACTCTTTGAATTTCAAACCTCTAAAAGACTTCTTAACAGGGTAACTGCAGATGCCTGGTATTTGAGGATAATTTGCACTGCTGTTTTAAGGAACAAGTCGATAAATAATCCAGCATACTTGTAAGAGAGATTGATAAGTATAATTACCTGATAGCTTATTATATTCTCAATGCCTCCATTAAAAGTAAAATAGGTCAGATAGACCTCAATATCTGGAAGGTACTCAATGGTATTATGCAAGGTTTATCTGGTGGCATTCTAAAGTTATGGATTTCCCCTTACAGCTCTGGGTTTTTATAGAGTTTATGTTCAGCAAATATTTCATCACCCACACCTTAGCTCTTTTCCAAACTTCTTCATTAGTAAGTTGCCAATCCATTTTCTCATTACATGAGTAGCAGACGATATCCCTGAGAAGTACATGAGTCATAACCCTCCTTTGCTTATCTGAGAAACAAAAATATATATATATCCCAGGTTCATAAAACCAGCAGTCAAATCAAAGTTGTAACTGTAGTCCACCTCATATGTATAATAATGGGTTAGTATCATGGTCATAGTTTAAAATTGTCTTATTCGATGTTTTAAAAAAATAAAATGATAATTTTTTCTATTATTTTGAGTCACACGAAGTATAATAACGAATCCCCACTGCTTTCCTTGAGTACAGCTATGAGGCTGTGCACGGAAGAGTGCAGGGTCCTGGGACACTCTGACCAGTGCTGGATGCCACCTCTGCCCTCACCTTCCTCTGATTATAGGAGTAACATGTTCATTCCGGGGGAAGAATTCCCAGCACAGCCTCAGCAGCAACATCCGCATCCGAGTCTCGAGGATGACACCCAGCCAGTAGATTCTGGTGAGAAGAAGAAGAGTTTTTCCACTTTTGGGAAGGACTCCCCAAACGATGAGGACTCTGGGGACACCAGCACGTCCTCTCTGCTCTCGGAAATGAGCAATGTGTTCCAGCGCCTCTTACCCCCTTCCCTGGACACCTATTCTGAGTGCAGTGAGATGGATCGATCCAACTCTCTGGAACGCCGGAAGGGACCTTTGTCAGCCAAGACTGTGGGTTACCCACAAGGGGTGGCGGCCTGGGCGGCCAGTACGCATTTTCAAAACCCCACCACCAACTCTGGCCCCCCGCTTGGAACTCATTCCAGTGTGCAGCCTTCTTCAAAATGGCTGCCGGCCATGGAGGAGATCCCTGAAAATTATGAAGAGGATGATTTCGACAACGTGCTCAGCCACCTCGGTGATGGCAAACATGAACTCATGGATGCCAGTGAGCTAGTGGCTGAGATTAACAAACTGCTTCAAGATGTCCGCCAGAGCTAGGAAATGATAGCAAAGCATTTTTGTTTCCATATCTGTGGAAACAGGGGACAGCGAAAACCCTGAAAGAACTGGCATTGCCACATAGTTGCATTTATCATAAATGTGTCTGTGTATATTGAATATTAAATACTGTATTTTCGTATGTACACGATGCAAGTGTGATTATTTTAATCTGTATTTTAAAAATACATTTGTACCTTATATTTATGTGTAATTTAACAAATTTTATTTTTTTACTCCCATGACAAACATGCGTCTCCTAATCATGTAGAGAAACTAGCCACTGTTCAAACCTGATATAATATTCAACCACAAAGTATAAAGGCACTGCTTAGATTAGTTATGTTGGGGAAGAAATTGTTATGCTGAAGGAACAATCCCACTAAAGCATTATTCAATTCTTAGTTCTATTAAGTGATCCAGCTTCTTTTTTCTTTCACTTTTTTAAAAAAGCATCAAGAAAAATGTTTAACTCTTTTATTATTGTCGTTGTTATTATTTTTACTGGTCTCTACTCGTTCTGGTAGTTCAACTCTTACCGTAAAATTGAAACATGAGGTGAAATTTTATTTCAGGACTGGGAAGTATCTTTCACAGACAATGGCGTAAAACAACAGGACTAGAATCCGTTTTCTCACTCCCAGGCTCCTGCTACTCCAGGGCATCACACTGACCTGTTCTTGAGAATATTTCTCCTAAAGTATTATCATCTATTTATAATCAAGGTAAACAATGAATTTTATTCCATCCTTGTAATATGAGAGGTGCCCCAAGGAAATGGAATCTGTCTTTTAAATGGATAACAGTGTGTATTTTAATAGCCTAAAGTATTAATGGACAAAAACAATTATGTCGGTGTCCCTCCCAGGGTAGTAAATATAATTGATTTATCCTGAAACTCTTCTATTTGAATCTTCCCCTCTCCTCTCACAATACTTGAACATGTTTATTTTTTGTAATGTTTTTTGCTATAACTCTTCACTCTTAGCTTTTGTCTCTAGTGCATGATCTCATATTTTTGCTTTTATTTTTAGTATAAGAACATTTATAAATTTACAGTTTTTGTTATTGCAAGTCTGTTTTACTTGTTGTGTGACAAACGGCAAATTCTTTATTTATTGTGCTGTTATCTCTCTGTGTGGAATGCCTTGGAAAGGGAGATCGTTGTTATTATGACTGTTCTCATTTATGACCTAGCTTCTATTAATGTTATTTCTATGAATACATTATCTTGATTGTACTCTCCAGAAAATTTTACTGTCAATGAAAATAAAAGGAAAATTGAAGTAAAGTTGAAGAACTGTCCATACATCAGAGTCCTGTTCCTACATATATGTTCAAAAGTTTTGCATGAAGCATACCCCTCATGAGAGGGTAATTCAGAGTTGGGTTTTGAATAGTAGAGAGGGAATATTCAACTGGCTTGGAAACAAGAGAAACCACAATGGAAAAGGAATGAATTTGAGATCTGTAATGGAAATGAAAGCAGTCTACCACATTTCCAGTAGATTAAAGAATTGAAATGCACTTGAAGTGTAAAGAAAAAGGAATAATCAATAGTAACCACTTGAACATTTCTCAAATTATTTCTCAAAACATTTTGTGTTGTGTCAGGGAAAAAAGTGTACCCTTACAATGTTTCCAAGAGGTGAAAATATTATCTTCTTCGGTTTAGTAGTAGGGAAATGAAATACTAGGAAAGTTAAATAACCTTAAAATGGAGGAAACTCAGATATCTTAATTCTCAAATGAGTACCACATCAAATAGATGTGTTATGTCTTTCAAAAGGCACATTTTCCTTTGTAGAAGGGATTACAATTACAAGTGAAATTTCAGTTTATTTTTCAGTAGATTACACGCACCCATGCTCACCACATTGAAATACATTTTGCTTTTCAACTTCACTTCCCTTCAGTACATATTATCATTAAGAAAAAGACTTTCATAACTTCACTGTTCTTAATTTAAAGCACCAACCGTAATTTAGGAAGCAAAGCTGGAAATCAATGTTCGAATGACGTAAAGTAAATAAAATGCAATATTGTGTTAAACAGAAGACCTTTGTACATTGTCTGGACAGGAAGCATTCTGTGTCTCAGGCTCCTAGTTTCTCCACCCTCCCCGCTCTTCTTACTTCCCATGCCCCAGGTTAAGGGATATTAGGGCAAGCTTTTCACTTTTCACTCTTGTTCTTTTCACACGTAATATTATCTCAGTAAAGGCTGGAGTGTCTGGTGCCATGATAGCAACCTAACTTCTCATCAAATTTATATTTCCTCTTCTTTGATACCATGCCCTTCCTCAGACTGAAACAACCAAAAAGCACTTCAGTCAGGGATATCCCTTTCTCTTTGTGGCCCCAATGGATTCCCTTAAATGTTCTTTAGTGATAATCATCTTCCAATACTGTAATTTGACACTGAATCTGTTGCTTAACAAACCTTCCTTTTAAATGCTCATAGGATGATTAGAATTGGCTTTCTTCAGATTCCTATAAGTTACTATATTAACACGGTTATTCATTTAGCATTTCTTTCTTGGTATTCGGCAGATGGGGCTTATAACTCTGTTAAGCATTTAAATTCTTGTTCCTCCTGCCACACACATATCAAATTTACCACTTACCAATAGATAACTGTTAAGGCAAAAGACAGGTAAGTTACTGTCTTATTGGAGTCACTGAAGAAGTGTCATTTGTGAAAATCAGCTTAGCTTCCTTGTTTCATCCACTTGATAGCAGCTGATGTCAGAAAATTTTCAAAACCGAGTTTGAATTACTGACACATTAAAATTCAAAGAATAGTGAATCTATGTAAAATTTAGTTGTGTGGGTGAAAAACGGATTGTCTGACATAGCAACATGCAATCCTGCATGAACTCACAGAACTGATCCAAGACAATTCAGGCAATTTGCCAAACTATCAAAAAGTTTTGATGTCTCTGTTCCAATTCAATATATCTTGATTAAACATCATCACGGAATCAAAGATAAAAGGACACACTGAATAGGCAATAAATATTGCTATATAAAATTAAAGTCAAACCACGTGAAAGTCTTAAAGATTTGTGTTGAGTTTTAAAAAGGAAGAAGAATGCAGGATTTTTTTTTTTAAGGCCAGCATGTTGACTTCCTTAACTGCAGGTTAAATTCATAAAACAAAGCTATCATACATTTATAAGCTGCCTTATATATTGTGAAAGTGTAAGATGCCAAACTGATTGTAATCATTTTTAATATGTTAGGATGTCTCTAACTGTGAATGTTAGAAACATTTCTATGTGGTTATATAACATTTTAACTTAATAAATTAGGCATTTGGGCCACTGAAGATTCATCTCATTCAGTTTAGTTTCTAGAACAAGCAGTAAGTCACTTTTCTGAAATAACTGAATAATACCTAAAGTATTACATTACAATTGGAAAAAAAACTTTATTGCCCAAATTGTGGTTTCATTCTTCATCTGTGTAACTGGAGTCATAGTTAAGTACATACATTTTGTATACCAGAAATAATAGGACCTTTAATATAATCTAAACCAGAAAATAAGTAACAGGTAGGCACTGTATAATAGATGTGAAAACTATAGTCTATACTTCTCATTAATTTAACTTTTTATTATAAGATAGCTTATACAACTTGTGGGGCTGTTAAAAGAATTTTATGGGGAGCTGGTATTGCAAAAATTACTACCAGAATTTACTGACTTCCTGACTTCTAAAATTGCAATAACACATCCTACCCTGGCACTTAAAAATAATAGTTTTCTATTTCCTTTTATGACTTCTGAAAGTTGCTCCTAATTCTTGTTTGCTTTTTCAGATTTTATCTCTTCAACTTATTTATTTTATGGTACTCCTCCTTGATAATTTATCCTACTGTCCATATTTTATAACAATCTTCTCCAAATTTTTGCATGGATATAGTTCTTTATACAACCACCTAGGTTTTTTATCCATCTTTTCATGTCTTTCCTTTGTTATTAATATTACAGGGATCATATTTTTGAGATATGAAGCCAATATCTTTTCATTCTCAATAAACCTTGCTCTTCTGATTGACTAGTTTAATAGAAGGGTAAATTTATACAATTAAGAACAAAGGGGTCATTTCATTTGTTCTATGTTTTAAAAGGTTTTGAGTGCTTATAGACATACTAGCATAGACAATTTGACTTTTATTGATGGAGGAAATCCTTTTTTCTAAATATAAAACACTTCTCTTTATGTACTAAGGGTTAGGCTGGGAAGGGTGAGCTTGGAGTTTTACTATGAGCCAAAGTTAAGCGCAAGAGAATGAATATTAAGTAAGAAAGGTCCATAACCATAGAAAAGAAAGATAAGTTAGGCAACAGTTGAGAGTATAAAGCCCTAGAGGTGAATAAATTGAGAAGGGTAAAATGTCAGGCTTTAGTGTCTCTAGTCCCACTTCCAGCGATCTTTAGAAGAAGCTGTACAACAAAGCAATACCTCTGGGGGAAGGTGTTCCTCCTTTCCCAGACCCTCCCTGCTCAGGAGTGCAGACATGGAAGGAAGAGGTGCAGGTGTGTATGTATGACTCTGGGGAAGCACTTCTCCTCCTCTCTGCTTTGGATGGCCTGCAGATTCAGACTTTCTTCCTTACCCCAAATGGGGGAGAAACTGATAGTATCGACTGTATTACCTTTCAAAGTGCTTTTACCTAAATGAAGGAAACCTTTCTAAAAACCCCAGGTGCATTCTTGTTTTATTAACAGATACATTCTGCAGTTTAAAATAACTAACCACAAAATAGTCTAGGCAGAAGAAGCATAGACTTTTCCTTTGGAAGAAGACCTTCGTGTTAGTTTTAGGTTCCAAATAATCTATACAACTTCCAGGAAATCTTGTTACACTGAGATGCAACATCCAGAAATGGAAGTAAGAATATTTCATAAATTCTCACCAGAAAAATATTTTGCCAGTCTCTGCCTTGTGATTTGTATCTCTTCTGCAAATGTATGCCTGGAGGCTGTCAGTGTGGATTTTGTGAACCTCCTCTAGAGATTTTCGGTAATTGCCAAAAGTACAGGCGGCAACTATATGACAAGTCTAGATAACAATAAGCAAAGTAGCATTGAAGGAAAAGTCTACAAAGGACCAACCACTACAAATGACTTATTCCTTTACTGCTTTTTCTCCCATTCCTTTCTCCTCATTTTCTCCTTGGGTGGCATCTGAGTAGAGAGGCAGTATGTCAATCATTCCTTAATTCAACAAATACTTATTGTGCAATTACTGTCAGATAATGATCCAGGTGTTTGAGATACATTGTTGAACAAAACAGACAAAAAAGACATGAAGACCACTACATACCTATTAGAACAGCCAAAATCTGGAACACTGACAACACCACACGCTGACACGGAGGCAGAGCAACAGAAACTCTCACGCACTGCTGATGAGAATGCAAAACGGCACAGCCGCTTTGGAAGAGGCTGGAGTTTCTTACAAAACTAAAAATACTCTTATCGTATGATGCAGCAATTGTGCACCTTGGTATCTAAACAAAGAAGCTGAAAGCTTCTGTCCACACAAAAACCTGCACCCAGATGTTTACTGATGTTTTTCGTAACTGTCAAAATTTAGAAGCAACCAAAATGTCCCCCAGTATGTGAATGGAAAAATAAACTGTGGTACATCCAGAAAATGGAATATTATTCAGTGTCAGAAAGAAATGAGCTACCAAGTTATGAAAAGACATGGAGGAACGTTAAATGTACATTATTAAGTGAAAGAAGCCAATCTGAAAAGGCCACGTACAGTATGACTCCAACTATATGACATTCTGAAAAAAGACAAATCAATGAAGACAGTAAAAAGATCAGTGGTTGGGCTTCCCTGGTGGTGCAGTGGTTGAGAGTCCGCCTGCCGATGCAGGGGACACGGGTTCGAGCCATGGTCTGGGAAGATCCCACATGCCGCAGAGCAACTGGGCCTGTGAGCCACAACTGCTGAGCCTGCGCGTCTGGAGCCTGTGCTCCGCAACAAGAGAGCCGACGATAGTGAGAGGCCCGTGCACCGCGATGGAGAGTGGCCCCCACTTGCCGCAACTGGAGAAAGCCCTCGCACAGAAACGAAGACCCAAAACAGCCAAAAATGAATAAATAAATAAATAATAATTTAAAATGAGTATCTGGGGCTTCCCTGGTGGCACAGTGGTTGAGAGTCCGCCTGCCGATGCAGGGGACACGGGTCCGTGCCCCGGTCCGGGAGGATCCCACATGCCGCGGAGCGGCTGGGCCCGTGAGCCATGGCCGCTGAGCCTGCACGTCCAGAGCCTGTGCTCCGCAGCGGGAGAGGCCACAGCAGTGAGAGGCTCGCGTACCGCAAAAAAAAAAAAAAAAAAAAGAATATCTGCTTAAAGAAAAAAAGAAAGAAAAAGATCAGTGGTTGCCAGAGGTCTGGTAGGGGGAATGAATAGGTGGAACACAGAGAATTTTTAGGGCAGTAAAAATATTCTGTATAATACAGATATATATATAACTATAATATAATAATACTCTGTAAATATATAATGATGGATATATGTCATTATACATTTTCCCCAAACCCATAGAATGTACAACACCAAGAGTGAACCCTAATGTAAACCTTGGACTTTGGGTGATTATGATGTGTCAGTGTAGGTTCATCAATTGTAACAGATGTACCATTCTCATGAGGGATGGTGTTAATGGGGGAGGGTCTGCACATGTGGGTTCAGGGAGTATATGGAAAATCTCTGTACCTTTCTCTCAACTTTGTTGTCAGCCTAAAACTGCTCTAAAGTAATAAAGCCTTAAAGAGAGAGAGAGGGGTAAAGAGAAAAGCCAGCAGAGAGAAAGCCCCAGACCATAACAGTCATGACGGAACAGACCACACACACCATCAGAGCAGGCAGACACTTCATATCAGGTGCAATTTGCAACAGGACAGAGAAATGATCAGAGGCCCTGCTTTGTTAACCAATACACCCCCAGTGCCTAAAACGGCAGCTGACCTCTGATAGATGCTCAACAAATATTTGTTGAATGCAGGGATGACTTTATGCTTCTCCTTGAACCTGTATGCTACCCAGGGAGAAAGACTGAAAAAATATTGCATTATTACCATTAAAATTCTCAGTTATGACCCAAGCATGCTTAAGTTTTAAGCCTCAAGGAACTAAGATAGCAATAACGAAATAAAATTCAGTGTTTTCTCCTAGCGGCATGAATTGGAAATCAAGAAAAACTGAGACCAAATATGATTGTGTATGTCTATTTCTTTTTCGCTTTTTCTAAAGAACATTTTTTTATTTTTTTGGCCGTGCCGGGTCTTAGTTGCATCATGCGGTATCTTTAGTTGCGGCATGTGAACTCTTAGTTGCAGCATGCATGTGGGATCTAGTTCCCCGACCAGGGACTGAACCCAGGCCCCCTGCATTGGGAGCACAGAATCTCACCCACTGGACTACCAGGGAAGTCCCTTTCTAAGGAACATTTAGATATTTTGGAATATTTTGTCCTTTTCTTTGGGCATTTGTGTCTAGATTGGGTGCTGCAGTTCAAATCTGAAAGCCACCCCTTTCTGGCAATATGACTTTTAATAAGTCCCATGACCAGTGAAAGATTTGGTCTCCACACTTGTACTACAATGTTAATAAATAGTAATAGCACATTCATGTCAAGTGAAACAAATAATGAAGCCTTTAAATTAGAAGAGGAAAACGCAAGGGAATTTATAACAGGAACCATCTGTTTTCTTGTGTTATTTTTCTACAGAAGAGCTCATCAGTTTCGGTGCAGATATGGGGAATTAAATAATACGTTCCTTTGACATCTGAGATTTCAGCAGATGGCTTGAAAGGAAAGAAATTAATTTTACTTAAAGAAAAGAAACTATGGTTTATAATGCTATCAGTGGGGAAGGCTAACAGGTGCAAAAAATAAACTCAAAATGAATAACTTCTCAAATGTAGCAAAAGTTCCTTTCTTCTCATGTAACAGTCAGTCTAAAGTGAAGGTCATTTGAAGAGCAGCCTCATGAAGACTCTACCATCATTAACCCATCATTTCCCAAGGTTACCTTGCAGGGAGGGAGCCCCTTTCCAGACAGACACGAGGGAAATGGTTATGGAGTAGTGCAATTAGGAGATGATTAAAAACCAAGCCTGAAAGTGTCATAAGTCACTTCCACTGATGGCTCATTGGCTAGAAACAGTCACATGACCACAGAGGGAGGCTATGAGATGCTGCCTGCTGTATTTGGTCAGCAACACAGTCTCTACCACACAGTCTTTAGGAGTGCCCGCACTCTCAGAATGTCACAACAAGTCATCAGTATAATTTCTACAGTCATTTGCAGTTCACTGTTGTAATTCTCACACTAGAATCTCAGTACCTTGAACAAAGAAACTGTATGTTTTTAGTTTTGATCCATTTCTGTGTCTCCAGAGACTAGTGTAGTTTTTGACCTGTCGAGGGTACTCAATCTACAAATAATTAAACTCAAGAAAAAAGATAGGGCTTCCCTGGTGGCACAGTGGTTGAGAATCTGCCTGCCGATGCAGGGGACTACGGGTTCGAGCCCTGGTCTGGGAAGATCTCACATGCCGCGGAGCAACTAGGCCCGTGAGCCACAACTACTGAGCCTGCGCGTCTGGAGCCTGTGCTCCGCAACGAGAGGCCGCGATGGTGAGAGGCCCGCGCACTGCGATGAAGGGTGGCCCCCGCTCGCCGCAACTAGAGAAAGCCCTCGCACAGAAATGAAGACCCAACACAGCAAAAATAAATTAATTAATTAATAAACTCCTACCCCCAACATCAAAAAAAAAAGAAAAAAGATAATATTTAAATCCTATACAGTTATCTTTTGTGGTGGGCGGGGGTGCAGGAGGGCAGGGAGTGGGACGGGGAAGGGTTGGTAGATACAGTTATTATCAGAATCAACCCATTTTCCAAAATAAATATGACTACTCTACCCAGATTTTGATAGGTATCAAAAAAGTGCTTCCTGGTTGTGGCGGTAGGGAGAGGCGGGAGTGGAGCCCGCCCGCAAAGCAGAGAGGGAACGCTTGGTGGTAAAGAAAATGTTCTTTATCTTGATTGCGTTATATTTGCCAAAACTCACCGAAATGTACATTTAACATCGTGCATTTTATTTGTAAATTATATCTCAATAAAATGGAAAAAACATCCCCATTAAATCATAGCTGAAAGGCAAAACTAGAGAAGAAGATGAGGACTGCTCACTGAATCAAATCAAATCTTCTCTAATTCCCCAGGTAGTCAGTTCAGAGAAAGTCCCCAGCAGGATATTCTATACCATGTCACATTAGCAGTGACTCAGTTCTGTGACCTAGCTGCTAGTCTTCCTGTTACAACTTTAGGTTTCTTAGGGAAGAGAACAGCTAATTAGATCGAATCATCTTAACTTTACACCATCAGCTGTGACAAGAGAAGCAGTACTGAAGAAACCACCATGAACCCTGAACACCCAACTTCATTTAAGGAGCTTTCCATATTTAGGAAAAACCTTATGATCTGGTTTAGTTTTAACAGAAACCCAAATTGTAACACAGAAGAGAAATCTGTGTGCATGACCAGGGTAGCAATATTGTGAGAAAGTAAATATATCCACCCCCCAATCCCGCGCCGGCAAATATATCGTGAGTGTGCTTGTGTTGGGCTGTACCCCACTGTGCTTGCCCAACTTCAAGACCGAAGAATGGTTTAATGGATGGGGGAGCTTACAAGTCTGAAGCAAGGTCTTGGAGCAGGGGATGGACACAGCCCAAGAGAACAGTCATCCTGGGCGGCCCGATCCTACACTCCACCCCTACGTACGCTGTACGACCCTCACAATCTTGGCCCACCCCTCTTCAGCAATACCCCTGGGGTCAGGGGCACTGCAACCAGACACCACAAATACAACACAGACAGCAGCAGCCAGAGGGCATCAAGAGTGAGACACCCAGTATGCTCCGAACAGTCATTCACAAGGATGTGGGCAAACTTTGGAGTCAAGCGCTTACCGGGTCAAAGAGGGAGTCAATGGCGGCAGCATCCTGTCCAATTAAAAGGAAGATAAGGCCACCCCTGGTTTTCACAAACCTAGAGCCACCCCCAAGGGGAAGGGAAGGCCCTGGCTTTAAAGGAAATATTCTGGTGGCCTAGCCAGGAGTCAGCAGTCACAGTACAGGTCTCCACCCCATGTTATGTTGAGTGTCATTAGGGGTGGACCCACTAGGTCTTTCCAAACAAAAAACAGTTAACCCACTAGTTCGACTTGTGTGTCCAAAAGTCACCCTATTCCACCCCACACAGCAGAGCCCAGGGGGACTCATGGGCAGTCGGTTGTACAGTAAGGTTTTACTGACGAGGGTCCTTCTGATGTATTGGCAGGCAGGGCAGGAAGATGGTGTGGGTCTTTTCCCCTTATGGTCGGCCGTCCCCACATAGTCACATTAGCCAGATCCACTTTTCCTGGAGGTCCAGAGGAGGATAACAATGGCATCTCACTGTAGACCCAGCAACTAGACTCATTTTGCAGTGAGGCCATGGTTGCTTCCCAGCCCTCAAATAGATTTCCTTTACTCAGGCTAGGGATAACGTGCAAAACATTTAACAGACACAACACAGGGGGGCTCATGACCATTCAGCAAAATACTAGCAGTGCCCGCATTCTGAGATCATACCATACCCACCTGTGGATTTTGTCCCAGTCTGCAACAGAGTTCAGAAAACTCAAGTTTTCAGTAATACAGCAACATGTCGCAAATCACATTACAATGGCCACCTAGTTTTAACCTTGGATTTCTGAACCACAGCTACTCCATTTTGACTTTCAAATGTATTCCCCTCCTCAATGGCCAAAGTAGATGTACAATGCATGCTCGACAGGCCACAAAACAGGACACCCTGGTCAGTAAAGTTTAAGTTAAACCATGTATAAACCAGAATGACTTCCCTATACCTCCATATGTGAAGATTTTTCCATCATTTCCCCTTTTGATTGCAAATCTTTTGATAGACCAAAGTACATGTCCCTTGAAGCCAGGGTGAATGTCGGCTGCCCTGAGTCCCTGAGTCTAGTCCAACCATGTGCCTTGGTTCTAGGCCTCCTTTATTTTTGCCTACTTATCCACATTGGGGGAAAACTGATCAGATATTGTGAACAAGCTCAGAGGTATGTTAATGGGGAAACATTTTATAGGCTATATATTTTATCACTTATAATTATACAATTTATCACATTTTATCGCATCAACTTTTTACACAAACGTTAGTCATGTCCTTTTAGTGGCAGACTTACAGCAAGCAGTGATACATCATGAGTAGTTATACTCTGCGACAACCTCGCTAGATAATTTTCTTTCCATCTTGAACATCAGAGAAAAAGTACGGCTAACACAATAACTTTCATAAATACAGACCTCAATGAGCAGAACTAGAATCCACTGAACCAAAATATTTTTTCTCTCTAAAATTACCCTCATCTCCACCAAACAAAGGCAAATCAAGAAGAATTTGTTTGCAAAATTAGTCTGGTGAATTGACCACATAGGCTCCTCAAAACTGCCTTTGGTAGAACTCCTCATAAGGAGTCTCAGACTAAATTCCCAAAAGGCCTCTCAAGGCCAGGAAAGCCATGCCAAAGGCCTGCCCTCAGGCTCCACCTTGGTGGATTTCTCTTTTCTAGAGGTCCCCAAAATACTGAGATTCCTGCACTTGCTAGGAGACAGTCTTTCCCATTCACCTGATAAGGCTGCTCAAAATGCAAGAGTCTCCAGGCAGAGAGAAAAGAAAAATGTTTCAATTCTACCCACAGGTGTGGTTTACCAAATTGCTGTAAGTCATGACTAACTTGAGGGGGAGGGCTTCCCCATATCTGGAAAACACAGATCAAAACCAGTAATAAGGGCTTCCCTGGTGGCGCAGTGGTTGAGAGTCCGCCTGCCGATGCAGGGGACACGGGTTCGTGCCCCGGTCTGGGAAGATCCCACGTGCCGCGGAGCGGTTGGGCCCGTGAGCCGTGGCCGCTGAGCCTGCGCGTCCGGAGCCTGTGCTCCGCAACGGGAGAGGCCACAACAGTGAGAGGCCCGCGTACGGCAAAACAAAACAAAAACCAGTAATAATATTCCAGATAAAAACCATAAAAATTATAACCATATTCACCAGTTCACTCAGTAACCAACTGTTCTGTTAACTTTTTATGAAACCATCAGGACTCTTTAATTCCTTACCCAGTTCAGCAGTATGACCTGAAATTTATCAGAGACCTGTACTTGCCAAAAGCCCTTGACTCTCTTTGAAGATGAAGCGCTTTTGCAAAAGCATCAGAGTACGACAATAACCGTCTATAAATGACAAAAGACTTAAAAAGCCACAGTTAAATACTTGGTTACGATGTCATCGATAAAGAAAATTGGTGATAATAACTAGAATTATGACTGATTTTAATCTTAACCATTCAAAACCTTAATCTGTGGCAAAAACCAAGAAGCAAGTTAATTGTCAACTCCTTGTCATACCAGCATTTCCTGTTTAGAAAACTTACGCTTTAGTCTTCCTCTTCTAAGAAGGAAAAGGTAGGTAAACTTAGACCAGCCCAGCAATTAATGTTCCAATATTTTATTCTATTTGAAATGACCCAAATAATCAATGAATTCTCTTCATTTAACTTAGTTTAGTTTCAAGCTACCAAAATCTGGAGAGACTATTTTAGATAGACATGCCCAAAACATAGTTATTTCTACAGAGTTTGAAAAAGTCCTTCTTTTTCCTTCACTCTTAGAGATCACAGATGATTAAAGTTCCTGAGAGCCCAGGTAGATCATTTACATCTCAAAGGCAAAGGAGGAGAAATACTGATTCCTTCCAGAAAGCTAACTTCCTCTAATGGTATATGCAAAAACCAGTTTTAGAATGTCAAAAAGAGGACATCTTCAGGGATGCTTTTCGGTTTTTCAATCGTCAATTCAGTTTAAACAAATAACAATAATAGACAATAGTGCATAGCATTCACTCACGTTCACATCCTTCATTTTCAGAGGAACATGAATGAGTCAGCATTCAAGTTAATCTTCACCCCAGCTGCTGGCTCAGCCGCTGTGGTCTTTCTTATATAAAAAGCAATGGCCAGCCCACAGCTGTGGCCACTTCTTTTTCCCCACTGTAATGGCGGCCAGCATCTCTGCAGCAACCTTAGGGATGTCTATGAGATCTCCGTACTCTGGGAGACCCCCATTCATCAAGGACAGCCACCACAGGACCCCACATGCTAGTGGGAAGCCACCCCAGAATTTCCCCTGCAATGTTCGGGATCACGCCTGCAGCTTCTGGACTCCACATTAGCGGACGGCCACCCCAGGATCACCCTCACAACTTTCTACTGCCGGTTCTTATTTCCTGACATCTCGGGGCTGACAGGAGTTTCCTCTGTCTCCTGGCTGCTCTGCCAGGAGCAGGCCTACAAGCCCTGTACTTGCCGTTCCTCGAGACCAGAGAAAGAGCCCAGAGCCGGCGACAGAGACATCCGTGGTTTAATGGAAGGGGGAGCTTACATGTCTGAAGCAAGGTCCTGGGGCCACTCCCCACCGTGTACCGCAGATGGCGCAGGACGTGGTGGCAAGTCTTCACTCTGGGGGGAGAGGGAGGTTACCCGTTATAGGGGGAACTGACATCAGCTTGGCTCATCAATTTCAAGGGAAACCAGCAGAGGAGCACACCCCTCGCCGTCCCCCTGATAAGCTATCAGGTGGAGATGTTCTAATCTAAAAGTCAGAACAATCACTAGCTGGGGCCCGGCCAGTATGCAGGAAGGTCAGTCCTGTGATTAGGGTGTAAGTGAAGCAGGCAGGCGGGAGATGTAGAGAGAGCAAGAGAACAGACCTCTTGGGTGACCTGAGCATACAGTGTGTGTATAAGAGAAATCTGAGACTTAACCAGAACTATCACATGAAGATTTAATCAACAAGATTGTTGCTCCAAAATTCTATTAAAACGCCAAAGAAAATCTGTCAGAATGAAAATATCAACATTCAAAAGTACTTACTAATTGCTCTTAGTTTTGATGATGACCTGTCAGTTTAGAATTTATACCATGCCTCAGGCATCCAACCCGCCCACAGAGTATTAGGCGGTGCACATGAAATTAAGGGAGATGCTACTCGCCCCTGGGAAGTGTTTGCAAAAACTTCCTCTCCCATTGAGTGAGTCACTTTTGAAGGTTTGTGATTCACAGCATTAGCTCTTTTATTAAAATAAACAAATAGCAAAACAAAAGCATAATGTCCTTCTCCATATCCCTCATTTTTATTATAATGCATCCACTTTGATAAAAGCAAAGACAGGCCAGACTTTAATGTCCCAGATGAAGGAACACATGATGCGAGTGATTTATAGACTATCTGGCTTTCCACAGAAAGAATCTCTCAACTCCATAATTTCTTTTAATGTGAAGGGATGCTTTCTTCTCATTTAGCATGAAAAATTTCCATTGGTGTTTAACTTTCAGCTTCAATGAAAATATCCAAATTCAAAAGTGCTCACTAATTACTCATAGTTTTGATGGTGGTTTAGAATGTGACTCAGAATAATCGATTTTACTCCACGATAGATCAACTTTTCTTAAAGAAATTATTTTTTATTCTGAGTGTTTTTCGAGTTTCTTTTTTCTGCTACCATGCCCTCAAAAAGTTAACCACTCTTCAGGATATTATATCCTGAATAGAACCCTCTTCTATGAGAAAATTTGATTTAAGCACGTCTCTCCTTGACTCTTCACACTTTTCTTATTTTATTTAGCTCTAGTGTTCTCCTTCAATTTGTATCATACGTTTCTTTGATAGAACTCTCAGCTGTGTTTTTTGTAATCTTTTGACTGAAAACAAAAAAATGAATTATACGATGTTGAGCACTTGATTCGTTTCAAATTTAAAAATAAAACTAATAAAAAATAATGTAAAAATATCAACCTTGTAATGCTTGACAGTACATAAATTGCCTTTCTATTCAGTATCATGCTGTTTTAATTATTACAAGTTTAAAATGATAAGAATAGAGAATCATAATTCTCTCTCTCTCCTTTTGTCTATTTTTAGGACATTCCTATTTCATTCTTATTTTAACACTGGCACCAATTTGTCTAGTTTCCAAAAATATACTGTTGGTATTTTTACTAAGATCACATTAAATTTATAGATTAATTTGAGGGAGAACTGACATTCTTATGATGTTGCATTTTCTTTTCCAAGAATGTATCTTTCCTTATGCTAAAGTCCTCCTCTGCGTTTCTCAGTGGCAGGAACAGTTTTCTACACAGAAGATTTTACTTGCTTCTTGTTGGGTTTTGTATTTTATCTTTTGGTGTTTTATTCTCATACATTGTTATCACCCATATGAGAAACCCATTTATTCCCCATGTATCAATTTTGTGCCCAGCCCTGTAACTGTTTTGTCTTATTATTTATAATAGTTTTCCAACTGGTCCTTTTAGATTTTGCAAGGAGAAAATATATATTATTCTCAAGTGGTAATAATTTAAAATTCTGCTTTCCAATTTTTGTTTCTAAATTTATTTCCCATTGTATTCCACAATATCATTGGCTTATGCCTCTGGAAAATTTTATAATCAAAATGTTCATACCAAGTTTTGTTGCTCTATTATTGATTTTATGGAGAATGTTTCTAATGTTTTCTCAATTAGCATATACGTGTTATTTCTGCATATATAAAACAGGGTCATATGGAAACTATCTTATATTATTATGACTTTTAAAATCAAGAATAGACATTGAATTTTATTAAAAGAATTTCTTTATAGGTAGATTTATGTCTCTTTTCATTTGCTAAGTATATTGATTTATATTTATAGCTATCCTAATATTTAACCACATTAACATTCCAGGAACAAACTGTACTTGCTTTATTATTTATTAAATAAAGAGCTGAATTTTGCTAGTTACTTTTAAAATGTTTTTATTTTAATATGTTTGAATGTTCTGTGGTTTTCTTTTATGTGTATTTCTTCAATGGGATTTTGGTATCAATGTGATGCACATTAACTTTAAAAGAGGTAGGAAGTTTTCTTTTTCTTTTTCTTCTCTATGCTTTGAGCAATTGAAGTTTAATTGCAGTTATCTATTACTTGAAGTTTTGTAAGAATTCCCTTGTGAAACCACCTGGGAAATAGCTATTAGACAACCTTATCTCTTGAATGTTAAATCACGTGTGCGGTTTTCCAGACCCACTTTCTGGAGTCAGTTTTGGTGGTTTATATTTTCCAAGGAAAGCATTCATTTTATCCATGTTCTCAAACTAAATTGCAATGACTTGAAAAGATTAGTTGTTTAGAATTCTACTAATTTCTACAATGTTTGTGGTTATTTCTTTATTGTCACTGGTAAGATTAAATAACTATTCTTTTTATTCATGTTATCAATTTTATTCACAACAAAAAGGGCAATAAGCTTTATTTATTGATTCTAACATTTAACTGTTTATGTTTCATCATTTTTTGCTTTTATCTCTACTATTCACTCTTCTCTTACATTTGTTTATCTTTTTTCAGACATTTAAAAGTTGAATGCATGCTGCTTTTGATATATATTGTTTTTCTCTGTGCACTATTCTAGATGTGTTTTTCAGAGGTTTAGAAATATACATATTTTAATTGACGTAATTTCCTAAATCATTTCCTATTTTAGTTTGATTTCCTGTTTTAGATAAGAGATGTATAAGAGAAAATTTACATTTCCTGGTAGAAAGATCATTCACGTTATTAATTTTTACTTTATTGCATTAAGGTCATATTATTTTAACTCTGGAATTGATTAAGCTGTTGGTTAATGCCCAATATAAGGTCAATTTGTGAACATTACTTAGGAATTTGAAAAGAATATGTATTCTCTCATCTCTTGCACATGCACATACATATTTACATGTACATTTAATATAGAATATATTAATATATAATGTTCATACTATTGAGAAGTAACTCAAACTTTATACCTACTACATGTTTCTATTCTCTGTTCTTTCTGTAGATTTAACTCCATTTATGTTGAAACTTTTCTTTTTTGGTGCATAATTGCCTGGTATACCTTTGCCCATTTATTAATTTCTAGGCAATATAAATATGTTTGTGTGAAGAATGTTTTGTTATTATACCACATTGTACTTTGAGGTCCAACCTGAGAATTTATTCTTTTAATAAATAAGTATAGTCCATTTACATTTAGTGGTTTGACATATGTTTTTTTTCCCTTGTCCCTTCAAATTCTATGTTTAGGTTACCTTATTTATTGTTTCTTTTTGTAATTTTTGATATTAATTTCTTTTTTTATACATTTATGATTCTAACTTTATATAAAAAATTTTAATCCTTTTTCTTTGACAATGTCTGTTAACTTCCTGCTATGGACAAGGGCATAATTCAGTGTTTCTACTTCCTTTTCTCTCCCTTTTATTCCCTCATACCCTATTTTGTTGTTTAGCTTTACACATTAAAGTATGCACTTGTAACTTTCTTTATACTATTAAATGACTTATTCAACTTGTATTTATAAAAGATTAGATAATCATCCCATTCATCATAGTTCCCATTATTTTCCTCCTAGCAGAGTTTTAGTTAAGCCATTTCTACATTTTCAGAGCATATAATATTTTCATTATTAGTCTTGTTCTTCACATTTGTCTTTATCCTAGTTGTTCATGTAAATTAATTTAATGTCACTGTCAGTTCTTTTGTCATAGGTGCCTTGATACTTAAATAAGTTGACACAGAATATTTATATTGCCTATTCCTACTTTGAAGGCTTTATAAACATGCTCTCCTATTTCCAGAGTTAAATGATGCAACAAGGAATAGGGAAACAAGAATAATTTTGTTCCCTTATAGATGACTTTTTTGCTTAGATTCCTAAAATTTTTTCCCTCTATTTATTTAAAGTGCAGTAAAATCTACCAGGCTATATTTCAGTATTCATGTGTTTGTTAGTTTTTCTTGTGACAGGTGACTTTTTTTTTAATCTATAGATTCATATCTTTTATTTTTAGATAGTTTATATGGTTTTATTTTGGAAACTTTTGTTTTATCTTATAAGTTTTATTGTTTTCCTTTGTAGTAATCAATTCATTTTCTTTTGGGACACTAATTTTGCAAAATGGAATACCATTTGCCTGTCTTTCCTTTCATTCACTATTCTCTATTTTTAAAAAACACTTTGTCTTCATTTTATCATACATCTACATTTTTTTCCCAATTTTATCCTCCATGTCAGTGACTGTTTTCAACAGGGTCTAATTCATTAATTGCTAAATCTAATAAGGCTTCATTTTTTTGATGGTTTTGAATATGTGTGGATCCATGTTTCTGCTTTTCTGGGCTTTCTTCCTGTGCTTTGCCTGTTCATATTTCATTTCCTTCTGAATTCTCACCATAAGTCCCTGAGCTTTTAGAACTATACTTTGTGTTTTTGTTTTTATTAAGGCGGTCACTTTGCCAAACTTGAGAATTCTTCCTTGGAGTTATATCATGTGCGTGTGACTCCTTTTTCAGGCCTGTTGTCTCTGAATCCTGAGGCTTTAATCCAAAGCAGTTCCTCTGAGTTCTCACTGTTCAACCTTTCCAAACTATTGTTGAATTGATGAACTGTTGAACTGTTGATGAACTGTTCACAGAGTGGGCCCTTATTTGGTGAATGTGCTCTGCTTCTTTTTCTGAATTTTAAAAGCAAGGGGATCTGCATTCATTTCCCAGGGCTGCCAAGACAAATTACTACAAACTGGTGGCTTAAAACAACAGAATTAAATTGTCTTGTAGTAATTTAGGCCAGAAGTCTGAATCAAGATGTCAGCAGGGTCATGCTTCCTCTGAAAGCTCTTGAGAACACTTCCTTGCCTCTTCCAACCTCCAGTGGCCCCTGGCATTCCTTGGCTTGTGGCAGCATCACTCCAGTCTTAGCCTTTATCTTCATGTGGGTTTTCACATGACCTTCTCTTCCTTACCTTCTCCCCTTCTTTTAAAAGGACAAGTGTCACTGGATTTGGAGCCCACCTTAATCCAGAATAATCTTATCTTGAGATCCTTAATTTAATTACATTTGCAAAAACACTTTTTCCAAATAAGGTCACATTCACAGGTTCTGAGTGAACCTATTGTTTTGAGGGCTGCTATTCAATCAAATACAGGAACTTAACAGATTTCTATTGGTCTTTCTAACTTTGGCAAAAATGGTCATTTCTTCATAATTTATGGTTCCAAGTTACAAATATCTCTATGTTTTACCATAACATAAGCATTATTTTTGTTATTTTTATTACCTTTTCCCCAAGTTTTATTGATATGTAACTGACATATAATACTGTATAAATTTGAGTAGTGCAATGTGTTGATTTGATACATTTATATATTGAAAAGTGATTACCACCATAGCATTAACTAATATCTCCATCCCATCATATCATTACCACTTCTTTTTTGTGGTAAGAACATTTAAGGTCTACTCTTTCAAGTATATACTGCAGTATGATTAGTTATCATCAACACTGTGCACAGTAGATCCCCAATTCAATTAATTATTGATAGGTAAGGACTTACTAATGCCATCTTCTTTATTGTTTTCTGGATGTTTAATAGTTCCTTTGTTTCTTTTTTCCTCTCTTGCTGTCTTCCTTTGTGATTTGATAATTTTCCATAGTGATATTCCTTGATTTCCTTCTCTTTATCTTTTGTGTATCTATGTGGATTTTTTGTATATTTACCATCAGGCTTCCATAAAATGTCTTCTAGAAATAGTCTATGTTAAGCTGATCACTTAACTTTAATTGCATACAAAATTTCTGCCTTTTTACTCCCTCTCCCCCATGTTTTATGCTCTTAAAATCACAATTTACATGCTTTATATTGTGTATCCATTAAGATTTATTGTAGCTATAGTTATTTTTAATACTTTTGTCCCTTAACTTTTACACTAGGGTTAAGTGATTAACACACTACCATATTACAGTACTGGAATATTCTGAATTTGACCTGTACATACCTTTACCATATGTTTTCATGCATATGTTTTCACGTTACCAATTGGCTTCCTTTCATTTCAGCTTGAAAAGCTCCTTTCAGCATCTTGTGAGGCAGGTCTGATGTGATGAATTCTTTTAGCTTTTGTTTCTCTGGTGAAGTCTTATTTCTTCTTCATTTCTGAAGGACAACTTTGCCAGGTATTCATGTTTGACTTTTTTTTTTTTCAGCACTTCGAACATAACATCCCAGTCTCTCCTGACCAGCAAGGTTACTGCTGAGAAATCCACTGATGGCTTTATGGCAATTCCCTTGTAAGTAACTAACTTATTTTCTCTTGCTGATTCTCTATGTTTAATTTTTGACAGTTTTATTATAACATGTCTTGGGGAAAATCTTTTTGAATTGAATTTGTTCTAGGGGCTTCATGAACTTGGCTGCGAGGGCTGTTGAGGTCCTCAGTGGTGCCTCAGATCCAGGGCTAGGGGCCACGACAGGTGGTGGTGGTGAATTGAGCCGATGTCACATACTTGGCTGTGGGGGCAGGGTGCAGGTGCCTGTGTGGTGGCAAGGGATGGGGCCAGCAGAAGGGGCAGGGCCAACTGGGGGTGTATGAGTAGCTGTGGGAGCCCTAGTCATTGTTGTGACCTTGAGCGACTACAGGAGCTAGCTGCAGGGGCACACTCTGTGATGGGGGCCAGTGATGGGAGTCAGACCAGCAGCATAGAAGTGTGTAGCTATGGGGGGCTAGTTGCTGGCATGTGTTGTAGGGCAGGCCAGTGGCAGGAGTTGGGGCCAGATGCAAGCCCACAGAAGCTGTGGGGGCCTAGGTTGTTGGCATGGACTTGTACAACTGCTAGCCACAGCACACATGACAGTGGGGTCAGCTGTTGTCTTGCACATGTGGTCACAGGGCTTGGACTCACTGCTGGTGCTGATTCCAGGCTCCAGCGTGAGGGCAGGAGAGGGAACAGGAAGGAACTCAGGCAGGTGGTATCTGCAAACATGAAAACCTGTGGGGCAAAAACCTCAGTGGTGAAACCTGCAGGGGCTCTGGGGAGACTATGGTTTCCTCAGTGGTTTCCTTGGTGGTAAAACCTGCTGGAGTCTTCTGTGGAGCAGTCTGCTCTGGTCCATGATAAGGTCCTTTGTGATGAAAGCTGGTGGTCTCAGAGGATGGTCTGCAGCATCAGCAAGGGTTATGGAGGTCCTCAGTGGGGAAGGCTGGGAACTGAGGTCACTCATGCTACATAGTGGCCGAAACTGGTACTCCCTGCCCTTCTTCCTTGTTCGTAGCCATATCTAGGCATCTCAGCTTTGGCGGTCTCTGGGTGGGGTGAAAGTGAGCTGGGTCCAGAAAGGCTGGGGTGGCTAGTTGCTCACCTGACTCTCCTTTTCCCAGTTAGGGGAACTCTCCTATGTGGGGGAGTTCCCTCTTGGTTCCTTATTTTTTTTTTTTTTAAAGAATCAATTTTATTTATTTATCTATTTTGGGTTGCATTGGGTCTTCGTTGTTGCGCACTGGCTTTCTCTAGTTGCGGTGAGTGGGGGCTACTCTTTGTTGTGGTACACGGGCTTCTCATTGCGGTGGTTTCTCTTGTTGCAGAGCATGGGCTCTAGGCGTGCAGGCTTCAGTAGTTGTGGCACGTGGGCTCAGTAGTTGTGGCTCATGGGCTTAGTTGCTCAGTGGCATGTGGGATCTTCCCGGACCAGGGCTTGAACCCATGTGCCCTGCATTGGCAGGCAGATTCTTAACCACTGTGCCACCAGGGAAGTCCCTCCCTCTTGGTTCTGAGCAGTGCCGGCCTGGGGGCTGGGATAATGCAGGCAAATTAAAACTGTTCTTCCTACTCTTTTGGGCAGTTTTTGGAGTTTCTGCTCTACTATGTTCCTGAAGTTTCTTACATGGAATCCTGAGGTCTCCAAGAGCTATTTCATTCATGGATAACTGTCTAATTGTTGTTCTTTGTGGGAGGACGGAGGCCAGGGTCTCCTACTCCACCACCTTGGTGACATGACTCCCTCTCTTATTATTTTTTGTTGATTTTGGGGTGGTATGCAAAAAAGAGGGAAACTTGCGTCTTTATGCCACTATTTTAAAATTCCTAGTCTCCATTTCATTTAACATGTAGTTTAAATTTACAGAGGTAATATAATCAATCAAATAAACATACTTTAACTTTTTGCATGCAAATTTGTTTCCACCTGCAACCTTATATTCCCTTTTTATTAAGAATGAATAAACGTGAAGAGGATATGTCACCACCACTTTACTGTAACCTTCCCTCCACAGGGATATTGCCCCATTTTATCCCCTGGCATTTTCATCCTCTCTACTTATCCTCTCTACATGTCAAATCGTACACTATTAATATATTATCTTGTCCATTTCATCTTAAATAACCTTCTCTGAAACACAGGCACTACTCCAATTACCACCCTTACTTTCCCCTATACTCCATAACCAAATTTCTTAAATACATTTTTTCATACTCACTAGCCACATTTTCTAACTTTCTGTCTCCTGATGGTCTCTCACCTTCCATTCTCAATTTTCCATCTAATTGCTCTAACCAAGGCTATGATAATCCTTTAAGTTGATAACGCCAGTGGATGCTTTTTGGTCCTCATTTTACATGGCCTTGTATCACAGTTAACATTATCAATGCTACCATCTCTCAAAAATCATATTATTCTCTTGGTTCTTATATTAATTATATATTGTGTGTAATAACTCATCCCCAAACTTAGTGACTTATACCAACAAATACTTATCATCTCAGTTTCTGTGGGTTAGGAAATCAGCAGTGGCAGAGATGGTGGTCCTCTCCTGGGGTTGCAGTCAGGAGGTTGGTTGGGGATACAGTCATCTGAAGGCTTAATTGGGGACGGATGATTGACTTGCATGGTTATTGGATGGAGGTACTTGCATGGCTGTTTGATGAAGGCTGCAGTTCCTTACTCTGCAGATTCCTCCTAACATGGCAGCTTGCTGCCCTCAGGGTGAGTGACCCAAAAAGCCACGGTACCTATTGACTAGTCCAGTCATTCTCATCATTAGAAGTGAATCCCTTAGTCCAGCCACACTTAAGAGGAGAGGAATTAGAGTCTACTTCTTGAAGAAAGGAGCATCAAATAACTTGAGGACTTATTTTAAAACCACTGCAGCCCTCTAATCACAACATTCTAAGGTCCCTTTTGTGGATCCTCCTTTCCATTAAGCACATTTTCTTCACTTCTCCTCTACTCACCAATGGAGTGTTGGTGCACCTCAGAGATTGGCTCCAGTTGCTCTGTGGCTATCTATCCATTCCACAGATACTATCCTGGTGTTATGATATGTAGATATCTAAACTTAGGAAAACACAACTTATCTTCATAGTTTAGATCTGTGTATCTAAAATGAGAAGCCCAGGCTAACAGTATTCTCACAGTGATTCTCATCCAGGGGCACCAGGTTGGGGTAGCCAGGAAGAGTTGGGGGAATATAAGATTTTTGATTTAACAGAAGGGACATGCATAGTTATAAAACATACAGTCCCCACTTATTTACTTTTATTTGTTCGTAATCACAGTATTTATTCTAATCAGAAATTTCAAAGCATTATAAGAGACCAGTAGGTTTTACTTTTTAAGTTTTGTTGTCTGTTTTTCAAAATGAGACATGGTCTAGAGCAGGTTGGAAAGCACTGACTTAAGGAACGCTGCTTGCCAAGGCTAATTGCTTTTCGAGAACACTACACATTATGTAAGCAGCAATATTTTGAAGGAAGTAATAACTAAATATTATTCATATTTCTATTTTTTGCTTAAATAAAATGAGTAGAGCTTAATAAATTTAGCCTTTAGAATGGAACAGGAAATGCCTGAAGAATACAAATTGTCTAACAGTAGAGAAAAGGGTAGTTAGCCATTATTGTTTAAACCTTTGCCTCCCTGCTCCAATATTCTAATGCTGAGGCATCTGGAAAATTTAACCTTTTCCCCTCAGGTAATATTTTGCCTTGATATTTTGGACTCCTGAAACTTTGTGAAAAGATCACTATCCATTTATCTCTTTTCAATGAATTTTCTAAGAACACAAGTTTTAAATTTATTCTCCAAACCAGCCCTGGGTCATCAGTTCTCTCAGTTTTATACTTCTAAGCTGATGTATTCATCACTCAAACCATAGGCTCCGTATTTCCTATCTGAACGTTTCTTTGTTTTCTAAGTGGATTTATTTTCTTCTGACACAAATACCAAGACAAAAATGTTGACTCTGTGCACTGATGGTTATTTTTAACTTTCTCCAGTTAAAAGAAACAGTCAAGATATATGCCAAAGTAGCTCTAGCAAAAAACCAAACTTTCCTTTAGCCAGCTTAGTAATATATGTTTAATGCATTTTCTTTCCATTTGCAAGAACCACCATGGGACTCTTAGCACTTTTATTTTCTTCCAGGGGTAGAATAAAAATGGCAAGAGGTTACTTCAGGGCAGATTTTTGGGAGAATAATTTGAATTAGCATAAAGTTAACATTTCCTAAATGGCTATTTTAGAAACTAGATCATTAACCTTTCAGAAAGACAAAAAAAGAAATATACTGGAACTTTGTTCTAGTATTACTGGCTTCCAAAAGAACCTGGAATAAGTAGCATATCTCTTGGAGCAACTAAAAACAGTACTATTCATCAGAAACTAATAAAACTTCAGAGTAAAACACTCCTGCCTATAAGGTAACCTCATTCAATAAAATGTATTAAAAAGTATTATCTAGAGTTATGAAATAAAATGACATGAAAAGTTCAAGATACAGATCTTCCTTGACTTATGCTGGAGTTACTTCCCAATTATTGTAACTTGAAAATACTGTATGCCAAAATTGCATTTAATACGCTAACCAACTAAACATCATAGCTTAGCCTAGCCTACCTTAAATGTGCTCATAACACTTACATCAGCCTACAGTTGGGCAAAATCATCTAATACAAAGCTCATTTCATAATAAAGTGTTGAATAACTCATGTAACATTTTGAATACTGCAGTGCAGGCTTCCCCAACCCCTGGGCCGTGGACTGGTACCGGTCCACGGCCTGTTAGGAACCGGGCCGCACAGCAGGAGGTAAGTGGCGGACTAGCGAGCAAAGCTTCACCTGCCGCTCCCCGTTGCTCACATTACCGCCCGAACCATCCCCCCACCCCCATCTTCCATGAAACCAGTCCCTGGTGCCAAAAAGGTTGGGGACCACTGCTGTATTGAAAGTAAAAAACAGGATGGTTGTCTGGGTACAGGATGGTTGTAAGTGTATGGGTTGTTTATCCTTGTGGTTGTGTGTCTGCAGCTGCCCAGCACGACAAGAGGGTATCTCACCGCATATCACTAGCCAGGGAAAGAGCAAAATTTGAAATTCAAAGTATGGTTTCTACTGAATGCATATTGCTTTTGCCCCATTGTAAAGTCGAAAAATCCTAAGTTGAACCATCACCAGACAGGGACCATCTGTATATATTTTTCAAGTTAAATTAGAAGATTTCTTTCAGAAGGAATTGTGGAGTCTAATAAAAGGGATAGAATTTAAAGGGAAAATTTAATACTTAGGTGATTCATGATTTTATAGAAGAATGATAAAAACTTCTAAAATTATCCTCCATAAAATAATCATACAGAAGAAACGTAAATCATATGGACCCTTCTAAACATGAACTAAATAACCTGCTTTTCAATTGAACTCAGACTCATGTGTATCAGTGAGAAGTCTGCATCATTGCTATGTTAGCAAATAACTCATGTGAGTTGAAATGGCAAGGGTTACGGAGGGGGTAGGAAATATACAGGCCATCCTTTGGAATCTGGGGTGTTGACTCAGAGTTAAGGATTAGCTTAACCAAGAGGGAATTGGCCTCTTGCAGAATATTTGGGAACTGAAATCTACTGCATTGAGGCCAGCTGTAGATTTCAGTGCTAAGACAATCCATTCCAGTAAGTGCTGAGGTGATGGATCTGGTCTGGTACAGCCCCTGGTATAGCACATCACACAGCTGCAGGCTCAAATCTTGGACTTCACTCTTGATCAAGCTGGTGGAAGTGATTGTGCTTCCTCCAATATGAAGCTTATATAAGCTCCCAGCCCAGAACACTGGATCTCTCTTCCAGAAGCCAAATTCTTGTCCCATTATTTCACTATGTGCAGCCTTAGAGTATGATAGGCAACAGGGAAATGATGTAACTGTTGTGCTCCAGTCTCTTTGTTTTCCCCAGTAACACTGTTTCAGGTCTCATGTGCCTGTTTGTTACTTAATCTTCCCTCTTTGATTAATAGCCAGTTTGGATAAGTAAGACGCTGTGCTTGTGCTGCCCATTCCTCAGAAATTATACCCATTATGCATACATCGCAAATGAAATTAGAATATGTCGACATATAAGATATTACTAAGATGTTGCAATGCTTACCGCTTACTGTCATATTTTCATTACTAGAGTTTAAACTCTTAGAACAAAGAACTGTTTTATTCATTGAATGTAGTTATTCACTGTTACATTATGTCACCACACAAGCTATTGTGGTGGACAGACTCCAAGACAGCCCCCAGTTTTCCCTGCTTTCTGTTGTTCATGCTTCTGTACCATCCCCTCCCTTTGAGTGTGGGTGGTATCTGTGATTCGTGGCTAACCAACAGAATATGATACAGACCATGCGATGTCATTTTCATGATTATGTTGCCTAAGATAGTGCCTTCCATCTTGCTAGCAGACCCTTTCTATTGGCTTTTGCTGGCTTTGATGGAGTCAGCTGCCAAACAGAGAAGCCCAAGTGGCAGAGAACTGAGGGGGTTCTAGGTGACAGCAAGGAAAGAGCTGAGGTCTTCAACTGGACTGAATCCTGCCAAAGAACACTGAAGCTTAGAAATGAGCCCTTCCTCACCTGGGCTTCAGATGAGACCCCAGCCCACATGGGGATGGCATTTGGATCGCAGCTTTGTGAGAGAAGCTGAAGCAAAGGACACATGCAAGCCACGCCTAGATCACTGGCCCACAAAAACTATGGAAATTTATTATGCAGCAATAGAGAATTAATACAGCTATACATATCTAGTCACACTAAGCTCCATCTACTGTGTTTGTTTTATGCAATGACTGATTTATATCGATACCAACTTTTTAACTTAATGGATGCAAATTAATAGTCAAACAAGAATATGTTATTCAACGTCAGACATGAAGACTTTTTCATTCATTTAACCTCAAAGAGCAAAGAATAGGAGTTAAGCCCTTTGTTAGAAAACCAAATGAGTTTTCTAATATTAGCACTGAGTCTGGTTCTTCTTACCATACTAGAGGAACAGTTAGAAATCAACAAAGAGAGTTCTAAATATCCTATATTCAAGCACTACCTCTCAATTTAAACTTGTCTTGACATTGAACAATCTTCTTCCCATTAAAATAAGTACATAAATGCATAAAACACACATTCAAAGGTCCCTCTTCTCTATCCAGGGGGACAAACTCAGAAGAGGGAGTCCTTGGTTTTGCCTGCACATAGATTATGGAGAGGGAAAAAATTTCCAGCTGGTGGAGAGCAGTCAGAGGGTAGCAGAAGCAGGAGTTACACTAATTATAATCAGTAGACTTATCCATGCCTAGCCCAAATTGGAAAAAGAACAAATAATATCTGTATCTAGTATATACAAACATTGATATTCTCCTTGCCCCATCCCTTCATCTATCTATATTATCTTTGACTCTCCTTGAAAATTATTATATTATAATTTCATATGGTTAAATAACTTTATCATATCATATAATAGCATATTACTAAATAACTTTAAAAAATAAAGAAATGAAACAATCTATGCAGTAATATATACATTTGGGATGAGAAATTTATGCTTTTACTGTGGGGGTGCAAAATATTTCACTTTCTGGAACTCTAAATCAGTATTGACATTCTTGGTTCTTAATTTTCACTCTGCAAGTTTTATGCATTAACTACTTTATCTTTGTTGTCTCCCAAATTATTTATCCTCGATAAATTAAGGAGACAATATCCATGCTCATCCCAGATCTCTTAAGACAACTTTTATTATTTCTGTGTCTCTTTCCCCTGAGTACCTTGTGCTGGTCTCTTCCCAAAACTTTCCTTGCATTGCTGGAATTACATTACTCAAATTCAGAAAGAACAGAGTGTCGGGCAGTTTACACCCCTGTAAAAGATGACTGACTGATCAGAGTGTGCAAAAGCCCAGCTCTGCCACACCTACTGGAGATAAACTCGTAGGTGCAGTGTACCCACCTAAATCAATCTACTCAGCTGAATCCATCAGGCTGAGCCTGGGACGCTGCCTGAAGTTTTAACCTGTACCATTCCTTGGCTTCTTCTGCTTCCCTTTCCTGCTTCTTCCTCTCCTTTTGTGGTTTTTCCTGGGACTCCATCCTTAATAAATTACTACTTGTAAACAAACATACCTCTCAGTCTCTGCTCCCAGGGAACTTGGGCTAGGACACAAAAGGTGACTAGAATTTTCTCCTTTGTCAGAGTCTGTCCCATGTCTCTGGATTTGGAATATGGAGTGCTGTAGGGTCAGTGGAAGAACTGCATTTCTACCACGTTAGAATGTAAGCTCTGTAACAGCAGAGACTTTGTCCCCCTTGCCATCACATCACTAGGGGCTACCACAAGGCTTGGTGCATAGAAGATGCTAAATAGATCTTTATTTAACGCCCGAAAGGCTATACACTGGAAACCTGACTAGTTAAAATAGTAAACTGATAGGTGAAAAGGCAAACTAATATGTAATATAGAAAAAAAGGGCACGATGGCATTTCCTCTATGTTAATAATCTAATGCTGTGTAACAAATTACCCTGAAACATGGCAGCATAAAACAATAATAATCTTTTATCACTTCTCACGGTCCTGTGCTCAGGAACTTAGAATACAACAGGAATGGCTTGTCTGTCTGAAGCTTCAGTGAGAAAACTCAAAGGCTTGGGGCTGTTATTATCTGAAGTCTTCCTCATTCACAGGTCTGACAGTTGATGTGGGGTATCAGCTGAGGACCTGGCAGGGGCTGCCAACGTGAGCAATCACACATGGCCTCTACATGCGGCTGGGGCTTCTTCAAAGTATAGTGTCTGCATCCCAAGGGCAAATGTCACAAGGGAGAGAGGGAGCGAGAGAGCAAGAAAGAGAAAGAGAGAAACAGAGAGAGAGGCCGAGACTGCTGATGGAAGCTATACTGCCTTTAAGACTTAGTCTCCAAAATCCCACATCATCACTTCTGCCACATTGGTTGAGACAGTTATGAGTTCCACCCAGGCTCCAGGGAGGTAAGAGACACCACCTCTTAATGAACCCTGTTAATGTTTGAGGGTGTGGAGTGAGATACAAATTGGTGAAGCCATTTTTGGAGCAAAAAGATCTGCCACATTCCCTTTAACTTTATTTTAAATTTATTTTATTTCATTTTATTTTAGCAAATATATATATATATTATTTTAGCAAATATATAAAAGAGAAAGAAAACAGGCTTGTAAGTCAGGCAGGAGATTGATGTCTCTCTCTAGAATTACTAGTTTACTCAGGCAATTTCATTAACTTAGGGCTCTGCTTCTGAAAAATGCTCCTTCTCTATCCGTGATAAAATGACTCTTTTAATCTAACATTTTTCAATATTATTCATAGTTGTTATACAGTGGTTAATTCTCAAGGTTCAAATTATTGTGGTCTCAAACTTTTTATGGATTCTGGAAATATGTGTAAGAAATTTTCTTAAAGAGGGATAAGATTTTTTTCCAGATAATCTTCAAATTATGCTACATGAAAAGCTGCAAAATATAGATGTTGATTTAAGAGTAAGGGTTCTGAAATCAGCTTGCTTGGATTCAAACCTCAGCTCTTTCACTTGTATAAATTAGACCAGGGGTTCCCAACCCCTGGGCTGCAGACAGGCACCGGTCCATGGTCTGTTAGGAACCAGGCCGCACAGCAGGAGGTGAGCGGTGGGCGAGTGAGTGAAGCTTCTTCATCTGCCGCTCCCCATTGCTCCCCGTCGCTCACATCACCACCTGAACCATCCCCCCTCATCGCTCGCTGTACCGCCTGAACAATTCCTCCCCACCCCATCCATGGAAAAACTGTCTTCCACGAAACCAGTCCCTGATGCCAAAAAGGTTGGGGATCACTGAATTAGACAACTCACTTTACATTTCTGTGTCTTCGTGCACTGGTCTGTAAAACTGGCATAATGATATCTATTTTATGAAGTTGCTGTTAAGAGTAAATAAGTTAAAAAACATTGTCATTCACATAATGAAATTCAATGTATACTATCACAGTTATTAAACAATTTAGTTGCGTATGCACCTCTGTACTGGTGAAGACAGGTAGGTGACCTTTACAAAAGAAAATGTAACATGACCCCTAAATTTATATATAGCACAAAACAGCAGCATAAGTAGTGATAACAGTTGCTTGGGTTGAATCGTGGCCACCCTAAAAGATATGGCTGCGTCCTAACCCCTGGAAACTGTGAATGTGAGCTTATTGAAGGGTCTTCGCAGATGTAATTAAGTATTTTGACACGAGGTCATCTGGATTATTTGGGTGGGCCCCAAGTTCAGTGACAAGTGTCCTTATAAGAGACAGAGAAAAGAAGACACAGAGGAAAAGACCACGTGAAGACAGTGGCAGGGATTGGAGCTCTTCCGCTAGAAGCTAACAAAAGCCTGGAGTCAACAGAAGCTGGAAGATGCATGATAGGATTTGCCCCTATGAGTCTTTGGAAGGGAGAATTGCCTTGCCCACACCTTGGTTCTGGGCTTCTGTTTTCCCAAACTGTAAGAGGATAAATGTTTGTAAGCCACCAAGTGTGTGGCGATTTGTTACAGCTACCACAGAAACTCACGACAGTACTAGATCTGGGGGGTCCTCCTTTTCGTCCACAGGGTGCGTTACTCTTTGCTCTGTTTTCTTGCCCAAGTTAAAACTGAAGGCAGGCAACAGCTGACATTCAATTTCACAGATGAGTAGCTGTATCTGCTAAATGGTTTTGATTAAAATGCCACGTGTGGCTGTCACTGCACCCAATTTAAAAACTAGAAGTTGGAGTGTTTGTTGGGCCCACATCACGGCCTCCAAACTGTTCTTGGCTCGGGAGGGCCAATAAAAGGTAATGAGGAGGCCTATGGCAGTCAGGGATGCTGGTCGCCATGAATATGATCTACTTAAGATGTTTTAATACCCCTAGAGAAATTCTGCTTTTATTAAAAAAAAATTTTATTTCCCCATAAGAAAGCCAAACAGTTGGAAATACGTTTCTAAACTGTTCTTGATCATTCTCTCCTTCCCCAAATAAACTGTTCTGCTAACAGTATGACTGTTTTAGTTTGAAATTGGCTATCAATGTTGCTAGAAAATGTGTTTCAGTAGCCCAGTTGAATGGATGTTATGGATTCGATTTTTTTAACTCATTGTCATTCAAATTAATATTCTCAATACATGTATATTACTCTCTGGATGTTCAAATTTAGAAGAAAAGTCAATGTATGTCTCTTTTGCACTTACACAACCTGGAGTTGAATCTACCTAGGTGCATTATTTACGTTATTTGTAGAGTTAGGAACTCTGTTTCCCACAGCCTTGATCAATTTGCCTTTCCATAAACATAAGGTTAGGAAGTCACCGTGAGTGCAGGAAGCCCATCTGTAAAAACAAATGCTACAGCATTACAGTCGTTTCCTTATGCCACCTTGCATCTTAAAAGCTACTCTCTGGAACAGGCTCTAGAGGAGCAAAGTTTCAAACCTTGTTCTTGATCAACTTTAATCGTGGAAAGTGTCCATATGCAATCCTGTGAAAGCATTCTAAATCATACTTAGAAATAACTATGCTGCCATGAAAGTCTCAGGGTTGCTTTCACTTCATTATCATACATTGTAAGCTAATGCTTTATCTGTTCTCTTTATATCCATATTTTGTGTGCTTTATGAACAATAAAGAGTGGAAATATTTTCTGCAATAATTACAGTACAAGGACACATCATGTGTTTCAATAAATATTTGTTAAATAAATGATTAAAAAAAAAACCCAGGTGTCCACAGTGCACTTTGGAATAATTTAAAATAAAGATGTGAATATGAATTTTAGTTTTTTGGCATAAAATATGAAGTTGGCAGAAAAGTTAAGGTACAATGTTTATACAGAACAGATTTTTTAATTGTTGCAACATCACCTAAAAGCATAATTTGACATGGTGTGGATAAGCTTATGTTTTTTTTTTTCCTTTCTTTCCATTTTTATTCACATTTTTACATTTTCTATAATAATTGTCATTAGTGAAGAAAAACTTCTTTTGTTTTTAAATCAGGATTCATTCTGTAATTCAATTAGATTAGATATTAAAATAGTACAAAACTTTACAAAGTAAAGAATGAGCATAACACCTTTTTCAATAATACTAAAGTTTTATGTTAATCTCTTAGACTTCGCAAATTAATATACTCTCACCTTTGTTTTTTACTCAAAGGATTAACTTCTATTAAAACCACAGTCACATTGCTGACTTAAGAACATTATTAGAAAAAATACCTATTTTCCATGTTACATGGAAGCTTAACATTCAAATTCAATATTTAAATTTAATCAGTATGCAATTTCAACAGAGGACCTTCAAGATCTAAGCATGAATGTTTGTATTAAGAATTCTTTCCAAACGACACAAAAATGTGTCTAGGCCAGTAAGTTGTGACTGCTCTATGATTGTATACGCTGTGGTTACAACTCTAAGAGTAATATTGATCAAAGCGGTTTAACCTCAGATTGTAAGGAAAGGTGAATCACCCAGGAAACACTAAACACGAAAAGAAATCGCTCTTACTGAAGAATTCCATTTCCCTTCTGTGGTGATGGATGTATGGGGTATTCTTAACCTGGTGTCACAAAATATTTGTGTTAGGCAACTTTACTCTTGCTCTGGGAATCTATGGTCAACAAACAAATTCCTGGCTTTGGGCAGATTCCTCATGAAGATTGTCTGCACGGCACTAATGCACTTGCCAGATGATGTGAACAATTCCATTCCCTTGGAAATGTTCAGTTCTAAAAGTCTGCGAATAAATCTTATTCGGATAGTTCTTGCCAGTTTCACAACACAGAGATTAAACAAGCTTTATATCAGATTGTAAACTGAGGTAATGTTTTCTCCAAGCCACCTTTCAGCTTCTTTGTCACCCACAGCCATTTCCTGTCCCTAAATGCTACGTTCTAGAACACTCAGGAAAATGAGGAAATTATTAGGTTTTCTTCAACGTTGTTATTAGATAGTATGAACTCTCCAGCAAGATTTTATTCTATATTATGAACTAAAGGTTCTATGTAAAATCATGTGGAAAACGTAATTTGGCTTAAGGAATTCACTTCTTTGTTTTTTTAATAAATCTGCATTGCAAAAGACCTATATATTTAGTGTAACAATTCAAAATATGAATATTAGTATTACTGAGAACAACGAATTTAATGAGTTATGTTCTACGGGCAGAAGAGTATTATGAACGAGCATCAGGGCTCTGGAGATGAACTATGTTTAAATTCCATCCTAGAAGCTATATGACCTAGAACAAATTACTTACCTTCTCTGTGTTTATGTTTCCTTCTGGAGATAATAATATTATTTGCCACATACACTTACGAGTACTGCACATATAAAGTACTTAGAATAATTTCCAGGACATAGTAAATACTCAACACTTGCCTATTAACTAGTCGACACGTAATTTTGGGATTTATCCAGAAGTATACTACTCTACAGAAGAAAAATGATGAAACCTACTAGAGAATTTACAAATGTAATTTTAGTTATGTTTTTCAACTTATATTCTACTACATCGATGACTGTTCACTTAACAAGTCTAGCAAAATCCCAAAATAATAAATCAAAATTGTCTTTCTACAAGATGCCAGACTGACCATAAATTTACTTGAAATTTTCTGTTTTTAATTATTTTTCCAACTTTAGCCACACTTTACGATATGGAATTTCTAATAAGCCAGTATCATGAGAGTTGTCTAAGTTCCTGGACTTTTTTGATAATATTTCTGTCATTGAATTTTGAAGTGGGAGTGGGACAGAGGGTTTGTCTCTCCTCCTCTCACCTTTCATCTTGCAACCAGACTACACAGTTTGTATATCCATCTTAAAATCTTTTAAAAACAAAAATCCTTTTGTCAAGTCGTGTGCGCCCCAGTTCTTTAACATTCTAAACCTGCTATGGCTGCTGGAACGGTTTATCATGAAAAGAAAAGAAATGCTTTCGGCATACCAAAAAAAAAAAAAAAGAGAGAGAGACGAAAAATCCTGAGCTCACAAAACAGGCTGTTGTAGAACTCGAGCTTAAGGAGGCACTGCTATTAGGTATATTTCATAATATGAAAAGACAGGCCGATTTGGGCCCCCTCGCCTGGTGGGATCAATCCTGTCAGTGCCATTTATTGGCAATCCCCTGTGATTTCTGTATCCCACAACCTTTTTGCATGAAAATGAACCATAAAGGCCATCAAAACACCTGCTTTACTGACAAGACCAATTAATGCTTTGATTTATCCCTCAGAGTGTGAGCTAGTCTGCTGCTACAAGGGCCTTGGGTTGGCATATCATTCATCAGACTTTGAAGGTCTTCTTTTCTATGTCCCGGAGTTTCAGCTGTGAATGTCTTTTGTATATGCTAGAAAGTTCTGTTAACCCCAGAACACTGAGCACAGCTGGAAGCCAATGTTTTTTAATCAATAACTGTTCAGGTATCTTAAGTTATTAAGTGACTGTGAATTACTGGACTAATTTGAAAGGCCTTCAGGAGACTTAGAAGGGCATGTTTAGCACCTGTTGTTAAGTAAGAAAGAACCCAGAAAAAGAAAACAGCTTTCTATAGTTTACTACAAATTCATTCCTTTTGTATTCTTCCGAAGTCAATATTTGTCATTTTTACTTGTATTATAAGCAGGCAGGCTTGAGAGCAATGTGCACATTGCTGAAGCAGGACCTGGTCCTCTCTCCGCTTCTGGACATACGGCAATGACAATCCCCTTCAGCCTATTCATCCTTTCTTAAGGAAAGGGAACACATCCACGATGCCATTAAACTGGGGCAGCATATTGATATAATAGGATACAGTTGCAGGATTCAGTAAGATGAGCTAATCTTGAAAAAAAAAATCAATAAATGTGCCTGAATTCAGAAGACATCACCTGGCAAGATGCCTCTTTCTACTGTCATACTTCAAAGAGCAAATCTATTTTGTCTTTCCTAACTGAAATGTGTATAGGCATTTCTTTTTGTAAGACTTGGGAAGCACTCTTTCTTCCCATTTAACTCCAGAATCTTTCAAGTCTTTTCTTAGGAATTTGGTACTTGAGGCCATATCACTTCAGATTAAATAAGTTTGAAAGATTATTTCATGAATGCTCCACAAATCTGAACGTTTTATTTGCTTTAAAAGGTGACCTTCCATACAATGATGGTACAAAATGATATAGTCATTAGAAAGACGGCTACGGTGGAAGACTGTTTTCCACTGGGAAACAAAAGAAAGCTATAGGAGGAGAAAGATGTTTTAAACTTTATTAAATGTATGCATA
Source organism: Stenella coeruleoalba (assembly GCF_951394435.1). NCBI lineage: Eukaryota > Metazoa > Chordata > Mammalia > Artiodactyla > Delphinidae > Stenella > Stenella coeruleoalba. Next base: position 6,450,199 of record NC_137149.1, read on the forward strand.
TCTAAAGGGACACACTTCAGGGTGCTGGTGATGCAAAGTGGTCAGCTTCGACATAACAGTGATAAAACTATTTGTTGATATGCCTCTCTATTCCAAGAATGCACACAAAAAACCCATTAAGGTATGATACAACTGAGGATGAAACTTCAGTGATTTGCTACAACTAAGTGGCAAACCAGGATTGCAAAGCCAGTCAAGGTCCAAAGCCATTTTTTATCCCCATCACACCCCACAGCAATGAATAGTTTAAAAGGCAAAGACATCAGGAGTTTCTACATTTGCCTTTGGAGAAGTCAAGTAATTAAAGTTCAGAGATCGTCTGTAATTTTCAGCCTTTAGAAAGTGCTAGTGCTGAGAGCTTCAAAACCTACTGCAGCTGTTCCTATTCCCACAAACTTGTGTTTCTGCTGAGAATTGGGCTTGACTCCAAGGACATGCATAGGTAAAAAGCCCAAGGTCTGGGTACAGTCTTAGCTTCAAGTCAGTCCAAAGGCCTGAGGGGACATCCACTTTGTGCTGTATTTGTGTTTAGTCAAAACGACCTGGTTTAAAGTACCCTGAAGCTTCCTAGCAGGATGTACTTTGTGAGGACTAATAAGTCAAAAAAATAAGAACAAAAAAAAGCTTTCCTTCTTTTTTGCTTTGTTTCAAATCAAATTATCAGCAAACAACAGAGTTTTGCTACAAAATCATTTGTGGGATTTCTTTGTAGATAAGTCAAAGAGAAATACTTGTAATCAAAAGTGGAAGACTGGCTAAATTTATGAATCTCTTTGCATCTGAAAGCCTGAAGACATTTTTTTGATAGAAAAGAAACTAGAGTTAATCAAAACCTGGTGAAATTAGTGAAACCAAAGTATTAGCATTGACAGATCAGTTGAGATGAAAGCCAAACCAAGTTTCTCTGAGAAAAGGAGGATGTTATCTATAGTTGTCAGGAGCTTGAAATCAAATATGAGACTGGGTGTGATTCCCAGCTACGCTCCTAGTATTTATAAGACCTTCACCTAGTTACTGAATCACTCTGATCCTCAACCACCTGACCCGTAAACAGGGATCCACTTTGAATAGGTAATTTTAGTTGATGTAAGGTACCTGTCTCATGGGAAACATTTAGCAAAATTTAGCTATTGTTGTTACAAATTAATACTTAGCGAGTAATGTAAAAGATTTTAAACACACTTTTAAAGATGAAGAAGCCAGGACCACGTTTGGGAGTAACAAGAGAGAAATAAAGAGACCTAGTTTACTCCAAACCTCTCTGTGAGAATGCTTTTTCTAAGATCATTTAACCTCCCAGTTAAGATACAAATGAGGAACAATGATGCTTTGTCATGAACACATTTTCATGCCCAGTAACATGCTTCATAATGCCATCCATCACTAATAGGCTGGTGAGCATAATTTAATAATTACTTATTTACAATTAAATGAAGTGTACAACACTATGCTATATTATCAAGGAGAGTCCATGTCATTGGATTCATGGATTAAGAATCAGAAGATTTGGGTTCTGCTAATATTTATTTTTTGCCTCTAGCTACTAGCCTTGAAAGTGTACTTTCTTTATAATTTACAAATTGATCATTTTATTTTCTATCATAGACATGCAATGGAGATTAAATTTAATGTGTACAAATCTCTGAAGAAAATCTAATAATATATTTTACCCTTTTTTATATGAAGTGTATTTTTATTGAAAAGGCAATGCAATTTTCACTAATGTGTATTTGGAAGACAAAGGAATTAGACAAGAACAAACAATGCACCAAATTAATATTTTGGTGTATTTCCTTCCAGTTGTTTCCAGAATAAGTGGTTGTTTGTTTATGTAACTGTATTCAATTACATGTTTTGTTTATACAAGAGGATAATGCTGAAAATATCCCATACAGTATTATTCACACAACTCTCTTCCCTGTGTTTGACACACATTTGCACCCCAGGGAAGCAGCATGGCACTGATAAAGGTTTATAGAAAAGTACTACATGAAAGGTAATTTAGTTCACCCCTTTGACTCTTTAAGAAGCCATACTGGACTAGCTGTCATCAACAAATGAGTCAGCAAATTTTTTCATTCCATAATCATTTGAAAATCTTACTTTAGAAATGCAATCTTTGCTATAGAGAATTCAAAAACAGTTTTAATGGTTTATGCCTTCAAAAAAAAATCTTTATTTCTAGGAGAAGTGAGAGCTATTGCTTTATTGTATGTACTAGGTTTTTAAATATTTTGAAATTATTATCCTAATTATTATTGTTTGGACTGAATGAGGCAACAGGGTTACAAGGCTCATACATGGTTAAACATTTATTTAGAATTTTACTACAGTGGTCTTTCTAGTACATGAAATAGACTGGGTTCAAGACAACAGCTTCTTAATACACACTGTGGGTTAGAATCCTGGCTCTGTCAGGATGTGTGACCACGGGCATATTTCATGCCTCAGTTTATCTGACAAGGTGGAGAAAAAGATACTATTAAAACACAAAAGCTACTAAAGCAAAAAAATAAAATTATTATGCTTCAGTAATTTCCTAAAATATTAAAAGTTATAAAAAAATTGGACTCTTTGTGTGTTTCTTTGTTTTGCTTTGGGGGAATATTCCTTGGGCAAAGATGCTTTGTAAAGGGATCCACCGCATCACGTAGCATTTTCATCCTGACTGGATGCAATTGTGAGTTGCCTTAAACTAGAAGCAGAATCCCAAACACCACCAGTGCCTCCAAGTAGTAGGAAATTTAAGAATTAACTTTGACATGAACAAACAAACCAATTAATGTGACTGATTAGAAGGAAGAATTGCCTTTTTGGCCACAAACATTAATAGGGTGTATAACAAGAAAAATAAAAATACAATAAAACCATCTGCATCTTCTAGAGCAGGATTTGGTAAACTTTTTCTGTAAAAGGCCAGGTAGTAAATGTTATATGCTTTGTGGGTCATATTATCTTTGCTGCAATTATGCAACTTTAACATTGTGTGAAAGCAACCACAGACGATGCATAAACGAATGGATGGATGGTGCTGTGATACAATTAATTATATTTACGAAAACAGGCAGTGGTCTGGATATGGATGCATTGATAGTTTTCTGACCCCTGCTCTCGAGAACAGTTACTTTCCCTGATGCTAAACAAGCTCCAAGTGTACGAAATCCAACTAACGGACCCAACTTTAGAAAGCTAGACTCATTTATCTCGCTGAATAACAGAGCCCAAAACAACTGTGTAACCCTGGGACCACTGATATTTACCAAAAGCTTTTCTATCTAATCCATCACCCTCTCTGTTAGATCCCTTAAAGATCTCTCCATCACCCTGATTCGTTACCATTACATTTCACCTGGATAACATGTAACACTGACCTCCACTGGCTTATCCATACCTATGTTGTCCTCTTAAAATCCACTCTCCACTAGGTAGTCACAAAGCCTTTCAAAACTATCAGCTGCTCAACATAATTCAAAGCCTTGCAATTTCTCTTAGCATAAAAGCAATACCCTTAACCTCACCCAAGAGACGCTACACGGTCTATGCTTAATCACCTCTTTGGCTTGATTTTTGCTCTTTTTTTTTTTTTTCTTCCTGCTCCGGTCAAAGCAGAATTATTTAGATTTCTTGTGCTTACTCTACTCCTTTGTAGCAACTGCTGCATCAGATATGATTTCCACCCCTTCTTAGTAGATTCCTTAGTATAGCTGATCTGCATTACCTGACTTCTTTGGTCACATCAAGTTCCCATATACACCTTTCCTCTACAACAATTGCAAAAGTACAATTTGTAGTTTATTTCAGAGGTGATTTGATTGGTTCTTTCTTTACAACCTGACTGTAAGTGCCATGAAGGTCCGGCCAATGTTTGTTTTTGTTCAGTGTTGTGTCCCCAGAGCCTAGGAGAAGACCTGACAAATACTACACAGTAAGTATTTGTTGCACAAAAAAATAGTAAATGAGGGCTTCCCTGGTGGCGCAGTGGTTGAGAGTCTGCCTGCCGATGCAGGGGACACGGGTTTGTGTCCCGGTCCGGGAAGATCCCACATGCCGCAGAGCGGCTGGGCCCGTGAGCCGTGGCTGCTGAGCCTGCGCGTCCAGAGCCTGTGCTCCGCAACGGGAGAGGCCACAAAAGTGAGAGGCCCGTGTACCACAAAAAAAAAAAGAAAAAGAAAAAGAAAAAAAAAGTAAATGAAACAGCAGGCTCAACCTCCCAAAAATAAACTACATAAATTGAGAAATTCAGAATTAGAATAAGTGGGAAAAGGAAGGATAAGAAGGACAAAACTGAAGAAATTTATCCCAAATATCAGTTTTAACAACTGACACAGCAGGTATTTTCTCTCCTTTGGTTATCTTTTTTTCTTCATGAAGTAGTATCCTCTTTGTACAAATACGAAAAAATTTTAATATAGCTCACAGTTGTGCTGTTTATTGATAATTAAGTTGACATTATGTTGATGTTCCGTTTCTAATTATACAGGTTCTAAACCTATAATGCATGCACATAAATATTAGCATACTTTCACATGAGGGCAGATTTTAATATGCCCTCGCTTTTAGTTTTCAGTACTTTATAAACTTTGGAAGAGCTCTGCTTAGTCCTTTGCAAGTATCATTCAACTAGAAACTAACTTGTAAGAATGTGTTAGTCTAAGTTAATGTCTATCACATAACATGTGACAACATCTTCTTTGGAACAATGACAGTAACAACAACAAAAGCACCAGTTTCTTCAAGACTTGGAAAGCTGATGAGGAAAAACAGTTAGGACCCAAAGAAAGAGCAGCACTTTAGTAAATATCATTCAGTTCATGAAGGATGAGATAATTTAGTTCCTCAAGGCACTAAAATGTCTGAATGATTAAATTCATGTCCTCTTTTTGTTGTTTTCTTTCTACGGTAGCAGTTTATTCTTTAACATTTGACATTATATAGAAGATACAAGGTAAAACCACTTTGAAATCAGAAACCTCTTACTATAGTGTTCATTATACATTTATTTGCTCACAAATCCTAATAACTACTACTTGCCCATAGGACAACAACTGGCTATGAGAATATATTCACAGGTTTGAGAGTATAGTTCGGATGTTAAAATGGTTTTTATTTATCTATCTATTTATTTATTAATCATCTTTATTGGAATATAATTGTTTTACAAAGGTGTGTTAGTTTCTGCTGTATAACAAAGTGAATCAGCTATACATATACATATATCCCCATATCTCCTCCCTCTTGTGTCTCCCTCCCACCCTCCTTATCCCACCCCTCTAAGTGGTCACAAAGCACCGAGTTGATCTCCCTTTGCTATGTGGCTGCTTCCCCCTAGCTATCTATTTTACATTTGGTAGTGATATATGTCCATGCCACTCTCTCACTTGGTCCCAGTTTACCCTTCCCCCTCCCCGTGTCCTCAAGTCCATTCTCTACATCTGAGTCTTTACTCCTGTTCTACTCCTAGGTTCTTCAGAACCACTTTTTTTTTAGATTCCATATACAAGTGTTAGCATACGGTATTTGTTTTTCTGCTTCTGACTTACTTCACTCTGTATGACAGACTCTAGGTCCACCCACCTCACTACAAATAACTCAGTTTTGTTTCTTTTTATGGCTGAGTAATATTCCATTGTATATATGTGCCACATCTTCTTGATCCATTCATCTGTCGATGGACACTTAGGTTGCTTCCATGCCCTGGCTATTGTAAATACAGCTGCAATGAACATTGTGGTACATGACTCTTTTTGAATAATGGTGTTTTCAGGGTATATGCCCAGTAGTGGGATTGCTGGGTCATATGGTAGTTCTATTTTTAATTTTTAAGGAACCTCCATACTGTTCTCCATAGTGGCTATATCAGTATACATTCCCACCAACAGTGCAAGAGTGTTTGCTTTTCTACACACCCTCTCCAGCATTTATTGTTTGTAGATTTTTTGATGATGCCCATTCTGACTGGTGTGAAGTGATACCTCACTGTAGTTTTGATTTGCATTTCTCTAATGATTAATGATGTTGAGCATCCTTTCATGTGCTTGTTAGCCATCTGTATATCTTCTTTGGAGAAATGTCTATTTAGGACTTCTGCCCATTTTTGGATTGGGTTGTTTGTTTTTTTGATATTGAGCTACATGAGCTGCTTATAAATTTTGGAGATTAATCCTTTGACAGTCGCTTCATTTGCAAATATTTTCTCCCATTTTGAGAGTTGTCTTTTCGTCTTGTTTATGGTTTCCTTTGCTGTGCAAAAGCTTTGAAGTTTCATTCGGTCCCATTTGTTTATTTTTGTTTTTATTTTCATTTCTCTAGGAGGTGGCTCAAAAAGGATCTTGCTGTGATTTATGTCATAGAGTGTTCTGCCTATGTTTTCCTCTAAGAGTTTTACAGTGTCTGGCCTTATATTTAGGTCTTTAATCCATTTTGAGTTTATTATTGTGTATGGTGTTCGGGAGTATTCTAATTTCATTCTTTTACATGTAGCTGTCCAGTTTTCCCAGCACCACTTATTGAAGAGGCTGTCTTTTCTCCATTGTATATTCTTGCCTCCTTTATCAAAAATATGGTGACCATATGTGCGTGGGTTTATCTCTGGGCTTTCTATCCTGTTCCATTTATCTATATTTCTGTTTTTGTGCCCGTACCATACTCTCTTGATTACTGTAGCTTTGTAGTATAGTCTGAAGTCTGGGAGTCTGATTCCTCCAGCTCTGTTTTTCTTTCTCAAGATTGCTCTGGCTATTTGGGGTCTTTTGTGTTTCCATACAAATTCTGAAATTTTTTGTTCTTGTTCCCTGAAAAATTCCATTGGTAGTTTGACAGGAAAGCATTGAATCTGTAGATTGCTTTGGGTAGTAGAGTCATTTTCACAATGTTCATTCCTCCAATCCAAGAACCTGGTATATCTCTCCATATGTTTGTATCGTCTTTAATTTCTTTCACCAGTGTCTTATAGTTTTCTGCATACAGGTCTTTTGTCTCCTTAGGTAGTTTTATTCCTAGGTATGTAATTCTTTTTGTTGCAATGGTAAATGGGAGTGTTTCCTTAATTTCTCTTGCAGATTTTTCATCATTAGTGTATCAGAATGAAAGAGATTTCTGTGCATTAATCTTGGATCCTGTTACTTTACCAAATTCATTGATTAGCTCTAGCAGTTTTCTGGTAGTGTCTTTAGGATTCTCTAGGTATAGTATCATGTCATCTGCATACAGTGACAGTTTTACTTCTTCTTTCTGATTTGGATTCATTTTATTTCTTTTTTTTCTCTGATTGCTGTGGCTAAAACTTCCAAAACTACGTTGAATAATAGTGGTGAAAGTGGGCAACCTTGTCTTGTTCCTGATCTTAGAGGAAATGGTTTTAGTTTTTCACCATTGAGAATGATGTTGGCTGTGGGTTTCTCATATATGGCCTTTATTATGGTAAGATAAGTTCCTTCTATGCCTACTTTCTGGAGGGTTTTTATCATAAATGGGTGTTGAATTCTGTCAAAAGATTTTTCTGCATCTATTGAGATGATCAAATAGTTTTTATTCTTCAGTTTGTTACTGTGGTGTATCACATTGATTGATTTGCGTATATCGAAGAATCCTTGCATTCCTGGGATAAACCCCACTTAATCGTGGTGTATGATCCTTTCAATATGCTGTTGGATTCTGTTTGCTAGTATTTTGTTGAGGATTTTTGCATCTATGTTCATCAGTGATATTGGCCTGTAGTTTTCTTTCTTTGTGACATCTTTATCTGGTTTTGGTATCAGGGTGATGGTGGCCTCGTAGAATAAGTATGGGAGTGTTCCTCCCTCTGCTATATTTTGGAAGAGTTTGAGAAGCACAGGTGTCAGTTGTTCTCTAAATGTTTGACAGAATTTGCCTGTGAAGCCATCTGGTCCTGGGCTTTTGTTTGTTGGAAGATTTTTAATCACAGTCTTAATTTCAGTGCTTGTGATTGGTCTGTTTCTATTTTCTATTTCTTCCTGGTTCAGTCTCAGAGGGTTGTGCTTTTCTAAGAATTTGTCCATTTCTTCCAGGTTGTCCATTTTACTGGCATATAGTTGCTTGTAGTAATCTCTCATGATCCTCGGTATTTCTGCAATGTCATTTGTTACTTTTCCTTTTTCATTTCTAATTGTATTGATTAGAGTCTTCTCCCTTTTTTCCTTGATGAGTCTGGTTAATGGTTTATCAATTTTGTTTATCTTCTCAAAGAGCCAGCTTTTAGTTTTACTGATCTTTGCTATTGTTTCCTTCATTTATTTTTCATTTATTTCGGATCTGATCTTTATGATTTCTTTCCTTCTGCTAACTTTGGGTTTTTTTGTTCTTCTTTCTCTAATTGCTTTAGGTGTAAGGTTAGGTTGTTTATTTGAAATGTTTCCTGTTTTTGAGGTAGGATTGTATTGCTATAAACTTCCCTCTTAGAACTGCTTTTGCTGCATCCCATAGGTTTTGGGTCATCGTGTTTTCATTGTCATTTGTTTCTAGGTATTTTTTGATTTCCTCTTAGATTTCTTCAGTGATCTCATGGTTATTAAGCAGTGTATTGTGTAGCCTCCATGTGTTTGTATTTTTTACAGATCTTTTCCTGTAATTAATATCTAGTCTCATAGCATTGTGGTCGGAAAAGGTACTTGACACATTTTCAATTTTCTTAAATTTACCAAGGCTTGATTTGTGACCCAAGATATGATCTATCCTGGAGAATGTTCCATGAGCACTTGAGAAGAAACTGTATTCTGTTGTCTTTGGATGGAATGACCTATAAATATCAATTAAGTCCATCTGGTTTAATGTATCATTTAAAGCTTGTGTTTCTTTATTCATTTTCATTTTGGATAATCTGTCCATTGGTGAAAGTGGCATGTTAACGTCCCCTAGTATGATTGTGTTACTGTCGATTTCCCCTTTTATGGCTGTTAGCATTTGCCTTATGTATTCAGGTGCTCCTATGTTGGGTGCATAAATATTTACAACTGTTCTATCTTCTTCTTGGATTGAGCCCTTGATCATTATGTTGTGTCCTTCTTTGTCTCTTGTAATAGTCTTTATTTTAAAGTCTATTCTGTCTGATATGAGAAGTGCTCCTCCAGCTTTCTTTTCATTTCCATTTGCATGGAATATCTTTTTACCACCCCTCACTTTCAGTCTGTATGTGTCCCTAGGTCTGAAGTGGGTGTCTTGTAGACAGCATATATATGGGTCTTATTTTTATATCCATTCAGCCAGTCTATGTCTCATGGTTGGAGCATTTAATCCATTTACATTTAAGGCAATTATCGATATGTATGCTCCTATTACCGTTTTCTTAATTGTTTTGGGTTTATTATTGTAGGTCTTTTCCTTCTCCTGTGATTCCTGCCTAGAGAAGTTCTTTAGCATTTGTTGTAAAGCTGGTTTGGTGGTGCCTAATGCTCTTAGCTTTTGCTTGTCTGTAAAGGTTTTAATTTCTCCATCTAATATGAATGAGATCATTTCTGGGTAGAATAATCTCGGTTGTAGGTTTTTCCCTTTCATCACCTAAATATGTCTTGCTACTCCCTTCTGGCTTTCAGAGTTTCTGCTGAAAGATCACCTGTTAACCTTATGGGGATTCCCTTGTATGTTATTTATTGTTTTTCCCTTGCTGCTTTTAATATTTTTTCTTTGTGTTTAATTTTTGATAGTTTGATTAATATGTGTCTTGGTGTGTTTCTCCTTGGATTTATCCTGTATGGGCTCTCTGCGCTTCCTGGACTTGATTGACTATTTCCTTTCCCATATTAGGGAAGTTTTCAACTATAATCTCTTCAAATACCTTCTCAGTTCTTTCTTTTTCTCTTCTTCTTCTGGGACCCCTATAATTTGAAAGTTGGTGCGTTTAATATTGTCCCAGAGGTCTCTGAGACTGTCCTCAATTCTTTTCCTTCTTTTTTCTGTATTCTGTTCTGCAGTAGTTATTTGCACTATTTTATCTTCGAGGTCACTTATCTGTTCTTCTGCCTCCGTTATTCTGCTATTGATTCCTCCTAGAGAATTTTTAATTTCATTTATTGTGTTATTCATCATTGTTTCTTTACTCTTTAGTTCTTCTAGGTCCTTGCTAAACGTTTCTTGTATTTTCTCCATTCTGTTTCCAAGACTTTGGATCATCTTTACTATTATTACTCTGAATCCTTTTTCAGGTAGACTGCCTATTTCCTCTTCATTTGTTTGGTCTGGTGCGTTTTTACCTTGCTCCTTTATCTGCTGTGTGTTTCTCTGTCTTCTCATTTTTTTCACTTACTGTGTTTGGGGTTTCCTTTTCGCAGGCTGCAAGTTCATAGTTCCTGTTGTTTTTGGTTTCTGCCCCTAGTGGGTGACTTTGGTTCAGTGGGTTGTGTAGGTGTCCTGGTGGAGGGGACTAGTGCCTGTGTACTGGTGGATGAGGCTGGATCTTGTCTTTCTGGTGGGCAGGTCTGAGTCCGATGGTGTGTTTTGGGGTGTCTGTTCAGGACAAATGTCCTGAACTCTGTTCTCCTACCTCAGAGGCAGAGGCCTGACACCCAGCCGAAGCATAAAGACCCTGTCAACCACACAGCTCAGAAAAAAAGGGAGAAAAAAAATAAAATAAAATAAAGTTATTAAAATAAAAAATAATTATTAAATATAAAAAATTAAAAAGAAAGAAAAAAAAAGAAAGAAAGAAGAGAGCACCCAAACCAAAAGACAAATCCACCAATGATAACAAGCGCTAAAAGCTATACTAAAAAAAAAAAAAAACGCACAGATAGAACCTAGGACAAACGGTGAAAGCAAAGCTATGCAGACAAGATCACACACATACACACTCACAAAAAGAGAAAAGGGAAAAAATATATATATTTGCTCCCAAAGTCCACCACCTCAATTTTGGGATGCTTTGTTGTCTATTCAGGTATTCCACAGATGCAGGGTACATCAAGTTGATTGTGGAGCTTTAATCCGCTGCTCCTGAGGCTGCTGGGAGACATTTCCCTTTCTCTTCTTTGTTCGCACAGCTCCCGGGGCTCAGCTTTGGATTTGGCCCTGTCTCTGCATTTAGGTCGCCTGAGGGCATCTGCTCTTCGCTCAGACAGGACGGGGTTAAAGGAGCAGCTGACTGGGGGCTCCGGCTCACTCAGGCGGCGGGGAGGGAAGGGCACAGATGCGGGGCGAGCCTGCGGCAGCAGAGGCCGGTGTAACGTTGCACCAGCCTGAGGCGCGCCGTGCGTTCTTCCAGGGGAGTTGTCCCTGGATCATGGGACCCTGGCAGTGACGGGCTGCACGGGCTCCCCGGAAGGGGGGTGTGGACAGTGACCTGTGCTCGCACACAGGCTTCTTGGTGGCGGCAGCAGCAGCCTTAGCGTCTCATACCGTCTCTGGGGTCCGCGCTTTTAGCCGTGGCTCGCGACCGTCTCCGGAGCTCCTTTAAGCGGCGCTCTGAATCCCCCTCCTCGCGCACCCCTTGCCTCTTAGATAGGTCCAGACTCTTTCCCGGACTCCCTTCCGGCTAGCCGTGGCGCAGTAACCCCCTGTAGGCTGTGTTCACGCCGCCAACCCCAGTCCTCTCCCCGCACTCCGACCGAAGCCCGAGCCTCAGCTCCCAGCCCTGCCTGTCCCGGCAGGTGAGCAGACAAGCCTCTCGGGCTGGTGAGTGCCGGTCGGCACCGATCCTCTGTGTGGGAATCTCTCCGCTTTTCCTCCCGCACCCCTGTTGCTGTGCTCTCCTCTGCGGCTCCGAAGCTTCCCCCCTCCGCCACCTGCAGTCTCCGCCCGCGAAGGGGCTTCCTAGTGTGTGGAAACCTTTCCTCCTTCATGGCTCCCTCCCACTGGTGCAGGTCCTGTCCCTGTTCTTTTGTCTCTGTTTTTTCTTTTTTCATTTGCCCTACCTGGGTACATGGGGAGTTTCTCACCTTTTGGGATGTCTGAGGTCTTCTGCCAGTATTCAGTAGGTGTTCTGTAGGAGTTGTTCCACGTGTAGATGTATTTCTGATGTATCTGTGGGGAGGAAGGTGATCTCCACGTCTTACTCTTCCACCATCTTGAAGGTCTCCCTCTGTTAAAATGTTTTTGCAAAGAAAATTTGAATTCACTTATGATTTGGGGGATACTTTTCTTCAGAGAATTAAAATGGGAAGAAAAACATCCTGGTTTTGGTAAGCAATTGTACAAACAAGGAAAATAAGATTAAAAAACTCATAAAAAGTTGCTAACTTGGTTAATTATTAACTCAGAGAGTAAAGAAATAAGTGATAGTCTCTATAGATAAGAGGTATGGGGTTTCTTTTCAGAAAACAATATTTCTTAGAACCAAACAATAGAATCAAATGTAAGTGTTATAAAAACCTTTTAAGGATTGGAATTCCCAGAAAAGAAAGCACGGATATCAGTTTGAATTTAATTTATCCATCTGGTCATAAGACTGCATTTCATTTCAGGAGTTATAAAGTAACCTGGGAGCTAATTTAGAAAATAAGTGAGAACAAAGGAAATTTGCTCAGTTCAGTGTCCTTGGCCTACATTTCTGGAGTTAAATCTCAGTCATCTTAGTTCATACACTGAAAGCTTTGGAGTCATCTTTGTTAGTAGTGTGACTATCGAAAAATGCACAACCTAAAAGTTGCAAGTTAAGTTCTGCTGAGGGATCTTACTGAGGACTGTAGTCCAGGAGACAGCCTCTCAGCCCTGAGGAACGGCTCCGCAGGGTTAAGGGAGAAGCCAGGATTTATAGGAGGTTTTTGCTGGGGGAAAAAAAAATGTAGTCAAACATCAAAAGATTGCTGCTAATCACAAGAAGTAGCCATCTCAAGTTAATGATTTAGGGTTTTATCTATGTACGGGAAGATGCAAGAGTCTGGGCTCACTGAAATTACTCCTTAGATATGCATCTTAGCTATCTAGGGCCAGTAACCAAAACACAGAATGCTTCCTGTTTTTCTCCATTCTGAATTCCCCTCAGGGCCCCTCCTGGGGAAGTAGCAGGGAGGCTGCAGGAGCTGGTGGCTTGATCCTTGAAGGACTGGAATGGCTGGCAAAATTCTTCATTTACTAGAAAGACAGGCAACATTCCCTTTCCACAGTAGTAAATAGCGAGTCATCCTTGAAAATACTAATGTGTCTAACTGGCAAATTACAGGGAAAATCCAAACTCTCAGTAGAAATTGATTTGCCTTTGCTAATACCAAATGCCTTTTATTTTCATTACTTCTTGAAAGGCTTAAAAAATTCTAAAAACGGGGCTTCCCTGGTGGCGCAGTGGTTGAGAGTCCGCCTGCCGATGCAGGGGACATGGGTTTGTGCCCCGGTCCGGGAAGATCCCACATGCCGCAGAGCGGCTGGGCCCGTGAGCCATGGCCTCTGAGCCTGCGCGTCCGGAGCCTGTGCTCCGCAGCGGGAGAGGCCACAACAGTGAGAGGCCCGCGCACCGAAAAAAAAAAAAAATCTAAAAAAGGAATGCCCTTGTAAGTTACTCCAAAGTTCAGTGGTGACAGTCCACTGTTACTTAATAGTGTGGAAGAAATAAACAACTTAGATCAGAAGCAGAACTGTTGAAGTAATCTAACAAGGAGGCCATTAGACTGAGGTGGCTCTAGTTCTTTGGTAGCCTGAGTCAGCAAACTGAAACCTAAACCACAGTCAATTCGTGTAAAAGCCTCAAGGCTGAGAAGAACAACCCATCACAAGTAGCCCACTAGGCTTTCCCGAATCACGCAACTCCTTAAGCTAAAACCAATCAAATAATTTCCTCTCTTTGCTTTTGCATCTTCGCTAAAACACCTTGCCCCTGACTCCTGTTGGTGGAGAGCTGTGAACCAATTACAGTTTGGCACTGCCTGATTGGAATCGGTTTGCTGAAACAGACACTTAAAACATTTTATGCATCAATTTATCTTTTAACAGAACCAAAACCTAAATCCTTGGGAATAATAAAAACAAAGAAGTCATCTTCCATTACAATAAGTTCAACATCCCTAAATCCAATGGCACTTTTTATTTCCAGTCTCACTTGACATTTAAACTGCACTTGGCAGCATTAACCACTGCTTCCTTGAAACCCCGCCCTTGGCTTCACTGCCCTGGCCAGCCTTGAAGCTCCTTCACCTCTCAGCTGCTCTTTGTCAAGGGGCTTGTTTGGCTCATTCTCCTCTAGCCAACATTTAAATAGTGGAAATCCTCAGAATTTAGCCTTAATCCAAACTACCTGTATCTCTTACTTCAAGCCCTGTGTGTGCAATTTTAGCTCCCTACATCCATCTCCCACAGTTCCTCAACTCGTCTTAAATCCAATTCTGATTAGGTCCCTCCTCTACTCAAAACCTTTGAATAGCTTATCATTACTCTTAGGCAAAAGAACAACATCTTTTAAAGGGTCTAAAGGACTCGTCATTATCTAACCCTTGCTTCTCTCTCAAGTATCATTTTACTCAGCTTCTCAGCTTCAGGGGCAAAATGTCACTTATTTTGATTCCTCAAACACACTTCTTCCTGCTTCCGGGTCTTAACACATGCTGCTCTTTGCCAGGAGATCTCCCTCATATGTTCTGTTTATGAATTATCTACTCATAATTCAGATACCAGATGATGCAATACTTTCTTGGGGAGGACTTCTCTACCCCCTGAACTATTTAAGATCCTTCCCCCTTTTTATTTTTCTTTTCATGGTACTTAACACTTTTGGTAATCATGCACTGATTTACATAAGTATTTACATAAGTATTAATTAATGTTTTTCTCTCTTCCTACACTGATTCATCTTTGTATCTTTAGGCCCTCCCTGAAGGCTTGGTTCAAAGTAGCTGTTTAATGAGTACTTGCTGAATAAATTGAGCAAATGACAAGTTTTATACCTTTAAACCCCACAACAATCCTTTGGGGGAAGAAATGTATTCCTATTGTTTTCACTTTACCAAGAGGAAAATGAAACTGGCAGAAGTAAACCATCAGGCTTATGTTCACAAAGAGCAACTTGAACCTGACAACAAAACTACACTGTAACCACTATGGCTCTCCACCTCCTAACACATCCAGGTTTTCTGTGGCGTAAATGAGTAAACATTGAGGCAGTACAATATGGGGATTAAAGTCAAAGGCTCTTGGGTTGGACAGAGCTGGCTTTAAATTGGATTAGGCCATTGACTTGCTCTATGATTTCAGGCTAGTCATTTAATTTCTTTAGGAACTGATTTCCTCATCTATGAAATAGAGTTCATAATAATGGCAATCAGATAATGTCGGCAGTTAAGTGACATAATTAATGTAAGGCATAGTGAAGGGCATCTACAGGCTCAAAAATAGTATTAATATTATTTATGTGAGCAGTTATGTCTCAGTTTCGAATAGAATGTCATTGTTTATATAGTTTTTGACTCTCTTCCCTCCATATATCACAAGAGATCTCATTTCCTAGTTGATACTGTGCAACACTTACCTAGAAGAGAGTAAAGTCAAATATATATCACTCTTATCATTTTGATTAGACATGCGCAGGACATGGACAGTTTTCCAACAAAGCTAGGATTCTGCAGTTTCTGCAAATCAGATGATCGGACTGACTTTATGCAATATAAAATCATATGAATACCTATGTCTATGTAACAGTAATGTTAGTACAGAACATTTTTAAAGAAAAAATTCTATTTACAATTACAAAAATCCTCTCAAGACTAAGTCCATTTGTCCTTCTAACCAATTTCACATGCCTACTTATTTCTTGTATCATTCTCATGTTGTGCCTTTATCAGTTCACATTATTTCATATATATCTTCATAATTATCATCAAAAATACAATTTTATGGCTAAAAATATTTATCTAAATAGATGTTCAAAAATCTTTAAGTATTTCTCTGTTGCTGGACACAAGATATTTACAGTGGCTTGCAATTATAAACAATATGCAATTAATATTTATACATTTAATTTTCCTTTGTTGAATTATTTTCTTTAGATGAATTCCCCAGAGTGAGTGATCAGTGGTATTCTTTCCACCAGGTGTTTGTTAGACATCAACAGTCTCCATCTGAAGAAGTTAAATAATAGCTCACACAAGATTCTAGAGACCTAATGCACAGATAAGGATAAAAATTGCAAACTGCACATTCACAGTGTTCAGAGAATAAGGGTTATTAGTGATTGGACCCCTGGGCTATATTTCTAGATCATGAGGGCAGCTTTGAATGATCCTCTTGGAAGACAGCTATTTATTGAAGAAAGTAAAAGCCATATTACACTTCTCCTGAAAGTGACAAATTTAGTGTTATTATACTCAGTTGACCAGAATGGCATACTAAATAGACAATGACTAGCAAAGGATGATCGATTCAATACCATATACAATGTGAGTTTAAAATATCCATTTATTTTTTGAGTCCGTTGTGTTTTCCTAGCATATGAATAAGAGTTTTGAGCTCTAATTCTAAGATATGCAATTAAATTATTTATCTGTTCCTAGGTGCCCAGACAGAAGCTAGAATCAAATTCTCTCCCAGGTCTCATGAAAATTCTAGACTAAACCCTAGGATTGTTTTCAAGTTGCATGTGATAGTCGCCTTGATTGAGTACAGTACCTGACCACCTTTGAGTTGGTAATATTAGCACTTGCCTGTTTCACTTGGAAATTACTGCAAACGATGTCACAACCCTCAGTAGAGCTTTGCTTTTGCTTCAGCTGCAAACTTTTTTTTTTTTTTTTACTGGTATTGCCTAAATTGTTGCAGAATTATTGTGAGGCTGCATCAGATAAGTGAAAGTACACAGAATAAAGCTCAAGATCTCGGGCCAAAATGTTTACATAAAGAGCCAAAGTTTAATGCAAGATGTAAAATCACTCTCAGTAAAATACACATTTTTCCCTTTAAAAATAAGTTTAAAAATGGAATAGAAGATTGTTTTCTGATGCAAGACAGGATTTAGTTATGAATTTTAAATCACTTTTCCATGGTATATAATAAAACTGGGAAATGAAACACAACTGGTTTGAATAAAATGTTTGCTTTTTCTCTCACCCTTTAATATAGTGTTTAATTTATGGATGCATTTTCAAAAATGCATAAAACATGTACTTCAAAGTACAAAATTATTAGAGTGCCTATTTCTCTTCCCATATTTTTGTGATTCACCAATATTAACTTTATTTAAACACAAAATGTCCTCTCCCCAAATCCCACCAGCACCATTGCTAGCAGCAGTTCAGCAACTTCATACCATTTGATTTTTGGTGTTTTCATGCAATTTTTATAAAAATCAACTTGGCTAGCTCATGAATTATTTCAAATTCTGAAAAGCAATATATTTTCTTTTCCCTCTTGGTTATAATCATTCTTCACTTTCTCTCTAATCCCCACAAGTCAATGAGTAGCCCTTATTATTATGCTCTCAGATACAAAGCAATCACCTGTAATCCTGAGCGGGACAGCCTTTGTGACATCCTCTCTTAAATATTTATCCCGATACTTACAGATCTACTCTTGAGATTCCACTACGGATGAATAAGATAGCAGATATGCACCTGTCCATTCAGAGATGAGTCACTGTAGGAAGTTTTTTTTCTTTTTATCCTTGAAAAGATATGTGCTCCATTTCTCACAAGTTGCCAAGAATCTTTTGTGTTTATTAATTATTTGCAACTTTGAGAAATGTGTTTAATCGGGTTCATTTCCTATTTCTTAATCTTACAATAAGGCATAATACTTTCACTGCTCTTTTTAGAACTGATTTGCCCAATAATGGGAAGTCCAGAGAATTTAATTTTAGCCACAAATAAATATTGATAAGTAGTGGACTGAACTTCAAAACCGGTAACATAGTGCTTGATGGTAGTAGGGAAAACAAAGAGATTCATGGTCTGCTTTAGATAGGAAGATATACTAGAACAGGTCATTCTCAATTTTGGACTAAATGTATGTATTTGTTGCTACTATTTTCTAAAGAAACTGCTTAAGAAGCAGAATAGGAAGAAGCCAAATAGGAAGAAAAAAATAAATTTGCCCCCTGCCCTAAACACATTTATGTGTTTCATTAAATTTAAATTTATATGTTTTATGTCTAAAATGAGAAAGGATTTTGAAATTGCTTTGAGATTTTCTGAGGGAAACTAGCAAAGAAGTATATGATTAGAGAATTACAATAGTTAAAAACTAGACATCATATCGTAAGATGTATCTTAAGATAATGCACTTGTTTCTTATTCCAGATGGTAGAAGCAGGATTTGTGGAGGGAAATGACATAGAGGTGAGTTTTGACTCAATTTGGATGTTTCAGAAATGCATTGGTATAGGGTGCGTTGTTAAATAATGAGCTCCCAGCCCCAGCTATTTTTGAGCAAGGTCAATGACTGTTAGAAAAAAAGGATGCTTTATAGGTGTTGATATATTGAGTGGAATATTTGATGTTCTCAGTTCTTTTCCAAATCTAAGATTGTATGTTTTCTAAATAATTTCTTTTTGAGGGGTTGCTTTCTAAAACTGCTGTCTTGGTAAGGTTATTTGTTCTTTATAGGAAACAGGTCATGGTTTTTACAAGCTAAGGAATATGTGTTCTTATTTTTAGCTTTTTTTTTGAACTTCAGGCTATGTAATATTACATGCAAAATGAATTGAAATGAGAAGAAATCTCAGATCCATCTATCCACGTAGAATTTCACTCGTGAAAAAGGAAACAACAAATTTCAACATTTTCTTCTTCTTCCGAGAAATAACTTTAAATAGTTATTGAAGATAAACATTGCATGTAGCAGTAACAGGGCCAAAAAAAGTAATGTGAGAAAAATATCTATTCACAGAGTTTTAAAATGAAATGACACTATAAAATATGCATATAGTTAGTAAATTGTTTTAAAGTATTTATTCTATAATATCTAAGAGGTTGTCTTGTGACAGTAGGTAATTCAAGGACAAGGTAGTCCTAAGTACTCTTAATCGTAAATATTTTAAGAAAACCTTTGCTTCAGCTTCAAAACTATAGTTACCCAAGAAAATTCCTGAGTAATTTATACATTTAATGTTGGCAAAGATCTTCGATATGAGCTGGGAATTCTTTTTTAAATAGTAAAATACACTGAAAAGAGCTTAAAATGCATATAAAATTATTCAGTGAATTCGCAAAGAAAGAAAAGATTAACATCCAACTGTCTCCCATTAATAGCTGTCATAATAATAATAGCTAACACTCGATATAGTGCTTATTATGTGGCAGGCATTTTCTAAGCACGTTACATAATTTAGCACATTTATTTCTCCTACTAACCTCAAGAGAAATATTGTCCCATTTACAAATGCAGAACTTGAGGCATTGAGAGGTAAAGTGACTTGATGATAGTTATTTAGGGAGGAAGTAGCGGCCTTGAGTTTGGAATCTCGCGCGGTCTGGTCAGTAGGCACTCTGAACTGCAGTATTCTGTCTCTCCAAATTGAGGTATTTTGCATGATCCTTCTTTAAATTTCATCCTTAGAATGTTTAAGGATGGCAGTAAGTAAATGGGAGTTGGCTAAGGAATTTTTTGTGTGTGGTTCAAATTTCTGGGATAGGAATTTAAAGATGTTTCAAGGTCTTTTTGAGGCAGTAACTTTGTGGAAATGCACAGTCCTGGCATCCTGGAGTTTGAAGACCAAGTTGCAGAGATACGGGTAGGTCTCTGAGGCTTGTGTGAGGAGCTTCCTTCTAAACAAAAGCCCCTGGAAAGTTATTTCGAACGGCGATATTGTGTTGGCTCTTCTGGGGATGCTGAGAGAAGCTAGTGGAAGGGCTGAGAGAGCCAAGAAAGCAGAACTAGAAGAACCAGTCAGTGTGTACTAGTCTCACTGTGATGGGTTCGGTCAAAGTTACTGCTACCAATGAGAAAAAAACTGCCCTGTGACCTCCCTGAATCTTGGTCTTTTAAGGTGTACTTTGATGTCTCCTTCTTCAGGTCCAGGAGTCCAGAGGCATAGCACAGAACATGGAAAGAGAAGTAAGTTGAGAGAGGCAAAGGTAATATGGAAGGTTACAGAGAGGGCATGCACAAGAGCAGAAGCAGGGGCTGTATCTTTCAGGGATTGGGTTGTAATTCCTTATTACAGTAGTCAAACTAATAAATGCAGAAAGAGGTGAGGCTCCACTGGCCAGTTCTCCCGAATAAACAGGGGATCCAACAAGATGACATATCACTCTGAACAGGAAAAGAGAATAAAAACAAAAGTAAGACGTAGAACGGAGCAGTGTTGGGCATGGCCCCAGGGAAATCAGTGCTTACTGGGGTTAGCTAGGTAGTTAAACACATGTCTTTCTGTTTTATTTTTTTTATTTTATTTGGTTGGTTTTGTTTTTGTTAATGTTTTTAGGTATTTGGATTTTGTTGTATATTTGTGCCTACACATCTTTTGAGTTCACTCATATACTGCTTAACAATGGATATATTCTTAATCACCTCAAGTAATTCTTCTGTGACTTTTTAAAGAGCCCCTAAACATACTGAACCTGAAATAGCCACCAGGGGTGGTAAGCAAGCATTGAGCATTTGCTCTATCAGCAAACAATGAGGGAGGGACTCACACACAATGAGAAACAGGTGCCTAAATTCAAATTGCGCTTCAGTAGAGAATACTTGGGAGCCTGGTCTTTAATACTGTTGCCAGAAGATTAATTCTATGAAGACTTCACTATTCTAAGTGATTTTCAATCCATACCCTTTTCCTCTCCCCCTTCTCTTTCTTTTATATTTTCAGAAACTTGGCCTTATGTAGAGATTGCAGGAATTTTTGTTTTGTTTTTTTTTTCTTTCTATTTCAACTGAAGACCCATATTTATAGTGTTTGCTCCGAGGGTATTCATTTGAATTATCACTGAAAAGGTTGCCGTCAGAGCAGGGAAAACATGAGAGAGTGATTCAGTACAACATGCCCTTTTGACTAACAAGAATCTGCTTCTCCATCACTCTTTCGTTTGTTGCTCAGAGACAGCAGGAGCACATTCAATTATTCATGTTTTCTAATTAAGCCTTGCTGATTGCACCTAAATGGAAACTTTATTTTGAAGAGATTGTGTTCTTAATGTTTTTCAGTAGAACAATAATTCGTCTGATGGCAACATAAGTCTCTTTAGGATCCTGAGTAACCTATCTGTTGGGTTTTGAACGCACAGATAGATATTATCTGTCATGCTGAAGGCCTCCAAATTGTTTATTTCATGTCTTATTTAGGGGTGACAATGAATGTGACTTTTTGCTAATGACCATTTAGTTATTGTCAGTATGGGAAATATTGAGAAATGACAGAGACAGATTCTGTTGCTATGCAGTTATTCACCAGTTGCTGTATGATATACTAAAATCACATTCCTTTCAAAACTGAGCAAAATGATTCGAATATTACATTTTTGTACCTGTCTTTTCTTTTTGGTTTCTGTATGGATGAAAAGTGTGTCATACATAAAAATTGGCCAGCCGTCATTACTTTGGGCAATACTCACCCTAAAAAAATATTTGGTTTTAAACATAAATATTTCATCATTATCACTTTCCATTACACTCCCCTAAGGTAACTTTTCCAAAGGTTTCATTGATGTATGTTTCCTCAAAATACTGAAATTTAGATTATTTTAGCACCATGTCCTTAAATCAAAATGATTGCACACATTTCTTACAATTCCATTCTTGCCTCTCCTTAACTTTTACGATCTTCTTAGTGTATTTTCTTTATCATATATCTTATTTAATTAGTAAAAATATAAAGTGAGTATATTAAACTATATAAACCTATTTAAAGTACTTTCACAAACGTTTGTATATCATCCATGGAAAAGTCTGAAATGAATAGACTAGTACTAGACAATGACAATAGGATAAAGTTCTGAATCATCCATTTCAGCTAACACTATTAATCAGATTACGTAGAGAAACTGCCACTCTGTTACTTCATGAGAAAACATCCCAGTGTTAGCGTTCTCAGAAAGTAAATTATCTTTTGTAGACTGTGTTTTTGCTATTAAAGAGTGTATTATTTTTATTTTCTTCTGTAGAATTTATGATGATTAAAGATGTGTCTTAAAACGATAGATCTTTATTAACAATGAAATGGAGATATATTTGATGTGCAAATATCTATTACAATTACTGCATTCTGTCAGATTTATATTAATAGGTAAAATATAGGGCATTGAAATAGAATTTAAAAAGTAGTGAGAAACTACTTAAATCTTATTTAACTTGGGAACTAGAATTTAAGACAGTTTGAATATTTTCTGCGGTTATTTTTCTAGACAATTTAACATTTAATTTTCAAGGACAATATCAATCATTTCACTTATGATAGAAACACAATGTGAAGAAAATTTCACTTTTTGCACAGATCTTTATACATGACCTTAACCAGCTTAATATATGTTTTAAAATGATTACCGTAATTTATAAAACCTTTTAAGAAAGAAATTCAAATAATGCTATGTATAGAGTCAAGAAGCATTGAAAATATTAGAGTAAAATCAAATATGGAAGCATACAGAATTACACTGGGAAACTGAGTAGTTTCAAGAAGAAGACAGGATAGATTTTCTATTAACGTATTTATCTCATACTCCATATCTACAACGACTTTTGATTAAGTTCTTCAAGTTAGTCCTAGGATAACACATAACAAACACCAAAAGAAAAAACTGACTGTCTAAATGCTATTTGACAAAACATTTCTTTGGAGCAGAACCAGTTTTTAAAACTTTCTAGAAATTATTTATTCATTAAGCAAAAAGTGTGTTATGGATGATTCTGAAGTAGATGAAACACTTTACTGTAGATATATTGTAATGCTGAGTAGAATTATCAGACATCCGTAAGTTTGAGTCTTATTTTCTGCTGTTTACAAACAATATTGACTGATTTAAATAGGGCTAGATGATAATAATTATTCACATTATTTTAGGATGTCTATAGGAAATTAAATATCTAGAATTTAACTTGAATTTGGATTCTTTTTATAATATTTTTACTGCAGATGAAGGAGTTTATAAAATGGATTTTCTGAATTCTGTTGACCTTTTTACATAGATTTTTGCCAAGGCTATGGGACATTTTTGGAATGTACCCCAGTTGTATTTTTGGTGAAGAAGTACATTAAACAGTTTTTAGGATATTACTGTTAGGGAAAAGTTAGGCCAGCATTTTTACCTTTCTTAATCTTTAAAGTATTAGAGTAGATTTAGTTTCCATACAAATACCTAATATAGACTAAACTATGAAATAACTATCTTCATTTATATTTTATTTAAACCATAACTCTGAAAATATGTATTATTACCTCCAATGTATATGTGTGGAACCCAAAGGAATATAGTCAGAGTCATAGAAGTAAAATTAAAAAGGTTTGATCTTACTAGTCCAAGTTCATTACACCCTAACCACCTCCTGAATCTATATGAGCTCCTATCCTCACCTTTAATGAAGCCCAGTGATGAACAGATGACTTGAATTTTTTTCTCTTCTCTAGAGGAGAAGTTCTAGAATCTTATATTATATCCAAATACTATGTACTACCCATGAACGCAACCTTGTTTATCTCCATCTATATGTCCTTTAAAACATGTAACTCACAAGTGAGTTTGATTAGACTTGGAGCACTCTAGTGTCCATCAGTGAAGTTTCCTCCTTATTGGAAACTTGTTCTCCTACCGGTTTCTAAATATTCTTTCCTAGTTTTCTTCCCACCACTCTGCACCATCAAATCTCTTTCAGAGACCTCTCTTATGTAGTCTTACCATTACACTGTTATTCCTCAAGGTGCCATTCTTGGACTTCCCACTTCATTAGACTTCATTAGACGTATTCTTCTTGGGTTACCTCATTAACTACAATGAGGGATTCAAAATGCCTACTGCTAACTCAGATTTGTATTCCTCATCTCCAGATTCACATTCTAACTACTTAGGGATATCAAAAATATTATGTCAAAAGCCAAGTGTAATCACATCTTCCATAGTTTCTTATGCTTTTGTGTTTCCTACTCAATGAACATACAACCATGTGCTCACTGCCAAGTCACACATCTTAGAGATATCTTTGACTTCTTCCTTTCCCACTTATTAATTTATTATTTCCTTATTATATTAAATTAGTATCATAGAGTTTTTAATATAACAGCAACTCTTCTCTGCATTAAGGGTTCAGTGGTAACACTCCCTGGCTTCCTGGAGATGTTGCTCCAGGTGATGAGACAGATATTAAACAGATAAGCTCTCCCTGTTTCTCTCTCCCTCCCTCCCTCTCTCTCTCTCTCTTTCTCCCCCCCTTCCTCTTTCTCTCTCTCTCTCTCTCACACACACACACACACACACACACACACACACAAATTCCATGAAAATACAGCTATGTTAAAATATTAGACTGCTATATTTAAAATAAAATGTCTTTCCATAAAAAACCAAACCAAACCAAAACAAAACTTAGAACGAGAGGTACTAGATTCCTGGGTAGCATCTAATGAAACACTCAACCTAGTAGGGAGGATCAGGAAAGGCTCCTTAGAGGAAGGGAAACCTGAGCCAAGATTGGAAGTAAAAGTATGAAGTTAACTGATTTGTGGGATGGAAAAGAGAGACTTCCAGGTAGGGAACTGTAAGTGTAAAGGCTGTCAGGTCAAAGAAAGCACAGCTAGTGAGAGCAGCTAAAGGAAGGCAGAGCTGCTGGAGGGAAAGAAGCCTGGGGAAGTGTGATGAGAGATAAGGTGGAGGAGAATAAAGGAGCAGAACATGCATATCCTAATAGACCTTATAAAGATTCTATGAGGAATAGTAAACTATCTGTGGGTTTTAGGCAAGGAGGCGATATAATCAATGTTTTTTAAAACACCCTCCATAACCTCCATATAACGGTTACATCTATCTCTATTAACACTTAAATATCCCTTGAATTTCTCCCCCTATTTCTTTGTCATTGCCCTTCTCATTTTTACATGAATTGCTGCAACAGTATCCTATCTCTGTTCTGTCTCTGTGAACGCACCTCCTCATTGTCCTTGGGGAAATGACTAAATGTTATTCTGTTACACACAGCAGTGTTTGTAAATTTTCCTAAAGTATATCAATCCATGGAGATGTTTTGAGAAGAAAGGATTTCATGGTCAACATAAATTTGGGAAGTACTCCATAATCTATCCCCCATTTGGTAGTTAACAGTGCAAATCCTGCAGAAAAGACTTTAACTACTTTTGTTTAATCAGGTATTTCCCAAGGTCAATTGAACTTGGTCTGTTACCAAACCAATTTTGGGTCTGCTTGCCGTACATGCAGCAAAGCCCATCTACTCACACCAGGTGGTGGCAAAGAAAAGTATAATGTTTATCTTAAGGCCAAGCAAGGAGAATGGGCAGCTCATGCTCAAAGACTCTGACTCCCTAATGGCTTTCAGGGAAGGGTTTTTAAAGACAGTGTTAGAAAGAGGGCTGTGGGCTGCATAATCAGCTCGTACTCAATTCTCTGACTGGTTAATGTGAGGTAACAGGATGTTGTTTTGGGAATCTCAATCATCAACCTGCTGGTTCCAACCAGTCTGTGATCTAAATGGTGGTGGTCAGCATTCAGTCAACTTACTGCACCTGGTGGGGACTTCAGTATCCGCAAAACAACTTAAGAATATGGCTCCAGATATTGTCTATAACCCTTGAGGAGGAACTAAATGTCCTTGACTTTGATTTATGACTAAACTATTATTATTTTGTCTTGCTTGACTGTTTTCCTTTGTTTCTGCATTTTCTCACTTCACTGACTAAATCTGCTCTTTGGAACTCAGGGAAGGCTTAGGAGGCAAAGCTTTTCTACAAAAAAAAAAAAAAGGCAGGGGATATGGGGGGTGGGCTGTCCCTCAGAAGGCCCCACAGGGTCCTGCTCGGTTTCAAGTCTTCTCTTTTCTCCTATTAAGAATTACTAACATCCTTCAATACCAATATTCTTCAGAACTTACTTTTGAATAATTGCCTACAGCATGAAGTCTAACTGCCCCAATAAGGCATTCAGGGCTGTAGTTTTAGGACTTGTTTCCTTCTTCCCTTTATATTTTTACTCACAACACATGCTCAAGTACAGATCTGTAGAAACATTCATAGTTCCCTGAACTTCCCCTATGCTATTTCAGAATATGTTTTTCTTCAAAATGCTCCTCTGTTATTTTGTACTTGGCTAGCCTCTATTCCAGACAACTCAGTTGCCAAGTTCATTGAGATTCCTTCCCTTATCTTGCAATCAGACTTAAGGAGTCTCATTTTCCTCTTGGGCATACCCTTATTTTAAATTCATTACATTTTTTCTTTACTTCTAAAAATCGAATATTAAAGAGTAAACTCTGTGAGGGCTGAGACTACTTGTCTTTTCTTTGTATCCTCCTTCACTAGCATTGTGCCTGGAATATAGTAAATTGCAAAACAAATGCCTATTAAATAAATAAACAAATGCAAAGAACCAAACCATGACCAATAGCCGATAAAGGAGAAGTAGGGCAAAGTTCCATTCCTAGATAAGCCTGTAATTTAGTGATAGTGAAAGACAAATCACTATAGCAAAAAGAAGATTAAGGAAAATCCTTTGAGAAAAGTTTGAAAGTTCATATATGGCTGGATTCATTGGGGGAATATCCCTAGAGTAGGTATTATTTTAGATGGGCTTGTAATGTCACACAGTATTTCTACAGAAGACAGACGGGTATTCCATGTGGAACTGGGATGTGCAAGGGTATATTTCCCCAGGAGACAAAGTTTACACAAATATATGTGGTGCAGAGGTATGACTTTTATTTGCAGATTCAGAATTATATGTCTTGTCTATGAGGATGGATGAAGCCTGGAGGGATGTGAGCATGAGACTGTCATGAATGCTAATGTTTTAAAAAGATTCACCCAACAGGACTGACTTTAGAAAGAGCCTGGGCATGAGGAGACTAGTTAGAATGCATAGAACAATATTCTAGGTCAGGGGATGACAAAATTTTCTATGAAAGGCCAAACAGTAAACATTTTCATCTTGGCAAGGCCACAGGGTCTGTGTCACACTACTCAACTCTGTTGGCAAAGAGCGAACGCAGACATAGATGATGTAAAATGAATGAGCATGGCTGTGCTCCAGTAAAGCCTTATTTACAAAATAGACAGAAGCCTGGGCTTTTCTTGGAGACCACAGTTTGTTCCATGAAAGTTAACAAAGGTCTGAAATGACTGATAGCAGTGCCAACGGAAAAGAAGGGATACCTGTAAGGAAATCATAGCGGTGGTATACACAGCACGTATCTCAATGCATGTGGGCGGCAAAGAAGGAAAAGGAGTTAAAGATTATACTGAGAGTTGAGACCCAGTCACTGGAAGGCTGGTGGTGCCACGGACAGAAATAGGCATGTTAAAAAAAGGCTATTTGGGGAATGAAGATGATTAATTGTAATGGAAGAAGCCAGTTCGTGGAGGAAAGCTGTACAGTGTGAAGAGCAGTCCCATTAAACTGTGAACAACACTGAAAACTCCAAAAGCCTCTACCACTTGGCGATGAGTTTTAATGAACTTGTTTGAACTTTTCAATTTTTACATGATAAATAATGAAGAAGTATATGAGTTTCCTTAATAGTACAGCATGCCCAATGTGGTTTTATTAGCATTCTACACAGAATGCGTTGCTCTTTCACCCATCCACCTGGGATATAAAACAAAGTGCGCTATTATGGAAAGCACTTATTTCAGAGATAATAATCTATTTTTTGCTCTAAATAAGTCTACAATGTATGTTGTTTGACAAATGTGACCTTATTCTTTTTCCTTTATTCAAGACTTCCAAAGGATTTAATTTTGAATGTAAGCAGGCAAACTAAAATAAGATTAACTATAAACTATTTTTCTCCATTTGTTTTCCTGAGCAGGCAAATGTTACTATGCATTTCAATTAGAAATATACTTGTCAGGTGGGAAGGAAGAAGGATTAAAGTGAGTCAGCAACAGAACAGGACAGGCTTCTTTACCGAATCTGCTTCCTGAAAAATAAATCTAGAAATGAATTATTCAAAGCCATACTGAAACTAGTCAGCAACAATGAAATAGGGTTCAATACACCTGAAACCTGTTTAGGGGACTTAATTTTAACGTCTATTTCTTGAATTTCTATAAAATTTCCTTGTTAAATCAAGAACCAGAAAGACTTTTCCTTAAAATTCCACTTCATTATAAGGGGCCTGAAAACATTGCCATTGTTATTCTCCCTTGTATGGAAAGCTTTACCATAGTTAAAAACTGTGCTCCTAGCTATAACATCATATACCTGGGACTCCGCTGCTCATGGCTTTTTAAAGTTTCCTGTCCCTTATTTTCTCCATTACCATATAATCTCCTTTTTAGTAACCTCTCTTAAAGATCTATTTGGATTTTAGAAACAATACAGGAGTCCTATCCCAAGTAGGAACATTGATCTAGAATGTTTTCCTCCTGTTGTGAGTCAAACTGAATGGCTTCTTCAGAAAAACCTGTTATGTATTAAACACTCTAATGAAAATGTGTTCTCTTTGGAATTTTTAAAGAAAAAGTATAAAAGGGCTGTTTGCTATGCACTTGAAAATCTACTGCTGGGCATGTGTAGTGATATTCAAAACACCATTTTAATTATGCCTACATCTCCTCTTGTTTTGTTCTATTACGAGAAATAAAATTAATCATTTAGCAAATTTGGATTGATGGTAGGTTATAACCTATTCTATTATTCTACAAACAGATCTGAATATATCTGATATATCATATTAACTACACTAAGGAAATATTTAAAATTGAAAGAGACAATGAAAACAACACCCATGTGTGCTGGGGAAATGGGACTGCTGCTGCTGTCTGACAGGTTTCTTATATAAATGCATGTCTTCAGTGTTGTCCTAAATGTGATGATGTTTTTAGGGTATCTGAAAATACAGTTAGTCAACTTTAAACTCAAAATGAAAAATAATACCTGATGATAGGATGCAGTGTTTAAGATTTTCCCTAAAACAATTAGATGAATTATATCAACTACTCAAAAGAGTTGAAGTATAAACAAGTTATATAAAATATCTATAGTAACAATCATCAAACTGGGATATGAATACCCTTGGGGGGTCAGGAAGATTTTCCAAATGGTAAATGGGGACAGATAGTTTTAAGGAAATCAGTTTCCAGATTTTCAGTCTCTGTATGTACAGGCATATCTCATTTTATTGTGCTTCACTTTATGGTGCTTCAGAGCTACTGCGTTTTTTACAACTTGAGGGTTTGTGGCAACCTTGATTCGAGCAAGTCTATCTGTGCCATTTTTCCAAAAGCATTTTGGAGACACTTCACGTCTCCGTAATTAGATTTTGGTAATTCTCATGGTATTTCAAACTTTTTCATTATTTTTATATTTGTTATGGTGATCTGTGATCAGTGATCTCTGATGTTACTATCATAATGATTGGGGGCATCACAAAATGAGCCCATATGAGACTTAATC
Organism: Stenella coeruleoalba; assembly: GCF_951394435.1. Lineage (NCBI taxonomy): Eukaryota > Metazoa > Chordata > Mammalia > Artiodactyla > Delphinidae > Stenella > Stenella coeruleoalba. The sequence continues at coordinate 6,479,610 of NC_137149.1, forward strand.
CACAAATATTGTGCGTGTTCTGACTGCTACACTGACCAGCCATTCCCTTGTGTCTCTCCCTCTCCTTGGGCCTCCCTATTCCCTGAGTCACAAGAATATTGAAATTAGACCAATTAATAAGCCTACAAAGGACGCTATGTGTTCAAGTGAAAGGAAGAGTCGCACGTCTCTCACTTTAAATCAAAAGCTAGATAGAAATGATTAAATTTAGTGAGGAAGGTACATCAGAAGCCAAAATGGGAAGAAAGCCAGGCCTCTTGTGCCAAACAGCCAAGGTGTGAATGCAAAGGAGAAGTTCTAGGGGGAAATTAGAAGTGTTACTCTAGTGAAAACACGAACGATAAGAAAGTGAAACAGCCTTGTTGCTGATATGGAGAAACTTTGAGTGGCCTGGAGAGATCAAACCAACCATAACATTCCTTCAGCCACAGCCTAATCCAGAGCAAGGCCCTAACTCTCTTCAATCCTGTCAAGCCTGAGGGAGGTGAGGAAGCTGCAGAAGCAAAGTCTGAAACTAGCAGAGGTTGGTTCATGAGGTTTAAGAAAAGAAACCATGTCCACAGCATTAAAGTGCCAGGTGAAGCAGCAAGTGCTAATGCAGAAGCTGCAGCAGGTTCTCCAGGAGACGTAGCTACAATAATGAATGAAGGCGGCTACACTAAACAACAGATTTCCAATGCAGATGAAACAGCCTTCTGTTGGAAGAAGATGCCATCTGGGACTTTCACAGCTAGAGAGAAGTCAATGCCTGTCTTCAAATCAAAGGACAGGCTGACTCTCTTGTTAGGGGCTAATGCAGTTGGTGACTTTATATTGAAGCCAATGCTCGTTTACCATTCCAAAACTCTTAGAACCCTTAAGAATTATGCTAAATCTACTCTGCCTGTGTTCTAAAAGCAGCAACAAAGCCTTAATGAGAGCACAATAAGGTTTAGTGAAATTTTAAGCCCGCTCTTAGGACCTACTGCTCAAAAAAAAATTTTTTTTTCCCTTCAAATATAACTGCTCATTGACAGTGCACCTGGTTACTCAAGATGTCCGATAAAGATGTACGATAAGATTAATGTAGCTTTTATTTAAGAAATAAATTTCATAAGACTATAGCTGTTATAGATAGTGATTTCTCTGATGGATCTGGGCAAAGTCAATCAAAAACCCTCTGGAAAGAATTCACTATTCTAGATGCCATTAAGAACACTGATGATTCATGGAAAGAGGTCAAAGTATCAATGTACACAGGAGGTTGCAAGAAGTTGACTCTAACCCTAATGGATGACTTTAAGGAGGTCAAGACTTCAGTGGAGGAAGTAACTGCAGATGTGGTGGAAATAGCAAGAGAACTGGAATTAGAAGTGGAGCCTGAAGATGGGACTGAATTACTGCAATCTCATGAGAAAACTTTAACAGAAGAGGAGCTGTTTCCAATGGATGAACAAAGAACATGGTTTCTTGAGATGGAAACTACTCCTGGAGAAGATGCTCTGAAGACTGCTGAAGTGACAACAAAGGATTCCGAATATGATATAAACTTAGCTGATAAAACAATGGCAGGGTTTGAGAGGACTGACTCCAATGTTGAAAGTTCTGTTGTAAGTAAAATGCTACCAAACAGCATGGCTGCTACAGAGAAATATGTGAAGAGTCAATTGATGTGGCAGATTTCACTGTTGTCTTATCCTAATAAAGTGCCACGGCCACCCCAGCCTCAGCAACCATGACCCTAATTAGTCAGCAGCCATCAACACGAGCAAAAAGATGAGTACTCGCTGAAGACTCAGATGATGGTTAGCATTTTTTAGCAATAAAGTATTTTTTCTTTAAGGTATGTATATTGTTTTTAGACATAAGGCTCTTGCACACAATAGACTACAGTATAGTGTAAACATTACTTCTGCATGCACTGGGAAACCAAGAAAATTGTGTGGCTTGCTTTATTTTATGAGACATTCCCTTTACTGTGGTAGTCCGGAACTGAACCTGCAATATCTCCTAGGTAGAGGCACCTGTATTCTTTCCAACAGGTGAGATGGTTGACCATGCATCTTCTTTCCCACCTCCCTTCTCACAGTTGCCATGCTCTCATCTTACAAAAGAAAGGTAAATCTCTTACGAATTCTGGATTTTGCTGCAATGACTTTCATTTAATGATCTCGAATTATTCATTGTTCAATTCTCGTCAAATAATACATTGTCCCAGAGAAAAAAAAGCATTGTGCCATTAGGCATCAAACTCACAGCAAGGCCCCGTGCTTTATCTATCCATGTATCTATCAGTCATCTATCTAATAGCATTTAATCAACTATGTATCTCAACATTAGAATTCAGAAGTTAGATTGTTGTTGATGCGTTCATTTAAATTGGAAAATAAAGGCAGGCCTTTTCTAACAGGAAGTAAAAATGATCTTGCTATTTTGTTTAACAGCAGGCCTGGCTTTGGGAATTAGGTTATACGTCAGATATTTTCCCATTACTTGAATGATCCAAAACATTAGCCCCAAGGTTACAAAGTACATGATATTTCTCCAGCATTTATACAAAAACTTACTTAATGATATTTTAACTTTCTCAACCGTTCTTTGGGCAGCTGGCTAAAAATAGTACCTCTAAGTGAAAAAGAAACGGGTATAAGTAATAGTTACTTGATATGTCTGGGTAAAGACTTTTTAGGAGTAGCAGAAATTAAGGAAATAAATGCTTTCAAGAAAATTTATTTCAAGAGAAATGAGCTTCAATCATTTGCTTTCACTGAAAATGAATAAAAAGCTAATCAATATGTCAGCTGATGTTTGTCATAAAGAAATATTAACTAACTGGTGCTCTTAATCAGCATCTAGTAGCACTCAACCAATATGGCCTTATGGCAATTTATTTGAGGGGATAAGGGACACTGAAAAAAAACTGGGAAAATCTGATAAATTATCTAATTATTTTGATTACTATATACAACCTAGACAACTCAACTAAAATAAATATAAAACAACCCCTTCCATTTTTTTACCATTTTGCCTCAATTATTCAGATACATTTAAAAATTGTTTAGTTTTTCTTGTATTGGCAATCCTCATCATTCTGAAAACCACAAAGATCAGAATTTGTTCATTTTGACCAAACAACCTTAAAGACTTTTATAGTGGAAAGCCCATATTCTATAGTTTTTAGTACATAATAAATGTATCTGAGTGAATCTAATAGAACTTTAACAATAGTTTTTTTATACAAAGCATACCATCCCTTGATTTTCTTAGACAAATCAAATGCTACAACCATTTGTGCTAAAACTTATTGGTTAGACAAGTGTTTTCCAGAATGTATACATAAGACAGTTTTAGCTGGTAGACAGGCATAGAACAAAGTAGCATTGAATCATACAACTATTTCTTTAGCAATTTTCTTTCAATCTTTTTTAATGCATCAAGGAGAAAAATCAGTTTGTTGCTAGCATGCTTGAACATTGTTCTAAGACCTTCCGTTCTCTCTTGGCATGAGACAGAATTTAACTAAGATTGAATACTACTGAAATATTTTCACTGTTGTAATCAAATAAAGCTGTTAAGTCTTTGGGCTCTGAAGCCAGACTACTTTTGTCCAGCTGCTGGCTCTACTAACTAGTTTGGTGACCTTAGGTAACTTTCTCAACCTCTCTGTGCTTCAGAGATTTTCTTCATATATGATAATACCTACTTTTGAGGGTATTAGACTATAATGAGATAATATTTATTCATGTAAAGAATCTCAAAAAGTTATGTCACATAATATTATAAGCTCGAAATGGCTAATTACTGAAAATTTTTTTCTCATATTACTTTGTGTTGATTTCAGGTGGTACTGGTTTCTCATTTATAGAAGTATAAAAGTAAAATGATTAAAAGAAATATTTAGCAGATAATTGAATACTGATATCGGTATATTATGAAAATCAAAAATGTCATTTCTAAATAGTTAATCTGTACAGCAATAACTGTTGACATTTGGTCCTTGGGGTTTCCTTTAAGCACTTATAGAGCACTCCTACTTCCAGCTAGGAAGAAGTACCTTGTGGCACCATAATGTCCCTCCCTGAGAAAAACCAGATCTGAGTAAAGTACCACAACATCCTGTTTGAAAAGTTTTGGAAGATGCCAAGACAACCATGCCTAGAGAGGCTAAGTTTCCAATGAGGAGGAAACTGTGGAGAAATTCGTCATCATTCTTCAAGCCGCTTTTCTTCTTAGGGCATTTGCCAATCCTTGCCTTTGTGTGAGAAGAAAACACAGGCAAAGGGCCATAGGCAAGAAACAGAGAAGCTAGAAGAACAACTGGAAATGCCAAATGGCTGGAGAGACAAAAATCTGAGTTCACGGCTGCCAAAGCATCAGAGATTTGAGGGGCAAGATCCTAGAGAGAGGGTAGGCACAGGGAAGTGAACTGGACGTTGTTGTCACTGTTTACACTTTATCAGCATTTGCTGAATTTTAAAGCTGGCAAGAAAGAGGCTAAGAAAATGTGAAAAAAGGCACTGCTCTACAGGGTTCTACACCCATAGATCAGGCATTCCATCAGCCTCCAGTTAGTGGTGCTGGATGAGGCTCTGCAGGCAGGAATATAAGACCCGTACTTCCAAGACAGAAAGGGTCCAACGTATTCAACTTGCAACCAAGTGGCCAGTCGGTTTCCTTGAAAAATCATAACATGTTGCGGGAGTGGTGGTCTATTTTGATCTCTTTTACTGGCAGGTAGGAAATTCATAGATGACAGTGTCAAATAGGCCTGGGTAAGTAGGAGAACTTACTGTTGGGCCATGTGTAGTCTCCAATTCCGCCACCATGTCTACTCTGTACGGGTGCCCACTGGGCCAGTTCTGGGGTTGGCCATCGACAAAATCTGGCTAACATTTACTAAGTCATTTTTCTCCTTGGCTTTTCTACCTCTTCCATGAGGGATGCACTCTGGTAGGTATGGAAATCTGGGCTATCTGCTATCTGCCTACTCATGCCCACGTATCCTTCTTGATGTCCCACTTAGACCTAAACTAGTAATGGACTGCCACTGGCCCTGTCGTACTTCATGACTGGACCTGTCTGGTAGACCCTGTGCATAACTTGTGGTACTTATGGATGCATGTTCATTTGTTGCCCATAGACAGCCTTAGCCTTCCCTCTCTACCAAGGCTAAATAGCACCTCAGGAGCTGTTTCTTGAAAGGTCTATAATTTTCTAGTGCATATCACGTGGCCTTGCACTCAAGTCTCAAGGAACTGCATTATGATTCTCATTGAATCTTGTAAACATTTGTATCTTTTCACCACTGAAATCTCCTATTCCATAGAGTCTGCCAGATACTGTGATCCAAGCCACGGGCTTCTTGCACCACAGCCAGGACCTGCTGTGAAGCCTTTTTTCCTTTCTTTCTTTTTCATTTTTTTCAGAAACCTACTCAAGCCTAACAGTCTTCTGAGTCTCCAAGTGTGTTGTCCAAAGCAGTAATTCTAAGTGTGGAATGTGTTGCCTTTAGAGTTCTATGAGGCTTTCTAGACTTTATGCTTCTTTTTTTTGTGATACGGGATGCAAAAATGAAGCAATCTGACTCTTACTGTCCATACTATACCTGGCCAAATTCACTTCCATTGTCCCTCACTTTACATTTTCCCTCTGCAGTACGTCAGTAGAACTTAGGAATACCCATGTAAACCCACTGTCCTTATAGCATTGCCCCAATCACAATCCCCGCCCCTACAGCCATCATTCAAATTATTGGATCATCACACCAGCAGAGGTAGTCCCTTCCACTAGGGAATTCCCCCAAGTCATTGCCAGTGGAATATTAAGCAATTGGGTCACCACTTTTTGTTCCATCTTTTGCTTAGGATTGGGTTCTCTCTACCAGTCAGGCAACAAGTGAACCAGTCCCCACCTTTATGCCTCTTTTCTTGAACTGCTCTCAGTACCAACTCTCTCTGTCATGTCATCTAAGAAGAAGACATCAATATACGATCAGACATAAAAGAGACTCATTGTGGCAAATAGTTGTTAAAGTAAAGGAGGAGGGCTTAAGAGTGGTGGAAAGAGGCTTTACCACATGCTGGTGGGTCTGACATCTGTGAAAGGAGAGAGGGAAAGAGAGAGGATGAGATAGGAACAACTCATGTTGTAGAAATGCTCTGAGCAAGTTGATGGAGAGACCCTGAGGACGGTTTCTCATTAAAGGAGTGACATATTGGGCAGAAATGGGTCTCCCTTTAGGACCCCTGACGTACTCAGTCATGGTCTGGCGGCAGCCTGGAGAAAGTATAGTCTCAGCTTGAGCCCCATGGAGAATCTGAAGGTGTACCAGTTGGAGGGTGTCAGTCTTCTTAAAACAGGGGGTCTTCTCAAAGGGAGATCTGAGTGGTCCATGTCAAGGACAGACAGTACAATGGAACTTTGAAAAATCCCATAAAATTCCATGATTAAACAATACACCGTTTTTGGTATAATCTACTTCAGTAGAGGAAATGAGCTATGGAAGAAAAGAAAAATAAAGCATGATATTAAAATTGGGCAGAAAAATTTGGAGGAAAGAAGCAAAAGAGATAAAGTTATAGAATTTTTAATCTGGATAAAATAAAGTCTAAAATATTTAATTTTTCAAAGAGAAAGTTGAAAATGGAAAAATTAAGACTGCATTCCTGGTATTTATTTATACAATTCATGTTTTAGAAGGATTTGATATGAAATAAAGTCAGTTATTTTAGAGTTGGAAATAGATGGTATAAAACATTCTAGGATTGTGGTTCTACGCAGTCATTCCATGCCCTCGTATGCATGCTTCTTTTACGCTCGTTGTATAGAGAATTATGACAGGAAAAAATAATCTTGGACAGCTCTTAATAGTGGAGGAATGCAGCTAGTGTGAAATGAGATGTAAGAACATACTGAACAGAAATAACAAAAAACTATAAAGATTAAAAAAGAGACTGAGACCATTTCATGCAAAAAAAAATGGAAATAAGTCTTGGATCTCTTTAAAAGTATTGTCTAAAGGAATTTTCCCACAATAAGCTTAAATATGGTACAATCTACTGAACGTGTATGACAGCATAATGGGAAGGAAGATTCAAAATACAATATAGGATCCTCTTCCAGTAATGATAGTGTACCTTCCATTGTACTACACCTCCCATGGATAGTAATTATAAACATTGGACCAAATATAGTAAACAACTCTGAATGCAGTGGAGAGCAATGAAAAGAAGGCAGAAAGTGGAGTACAGTCCCTGCTGCAAACTTCTAGCAAAAATTGCATCCTCAATTGTAATTTCAGAGGCTCTCTCGTTATATCTGAAGTGGCAGAAATAATAATGGCAGTGAGAACGCTGACAATGGTGGTCAGACAGAGTTGTCACGGTAAAATCTCTATCAGGAGAATATTTTTTCAGAGGCTGTTTGTTAAAACCCAGGCTCTGAAAGACATCTTAGCTGGCCATAACGGAGAGGGCGAAACTCAGCAATGTAGATTTCTGAGTCTTCAAGAGCCTTATGAGATCTTCTCCCTTTCCCCATCACGGATAATGACACCTTCCTCTCAGTTCAGAAGAATGAAGTGGAATTCCAACTGCCACAGCAACTGCAGTGGAGGCAAAAAAAAGTGAGGAGTAGAACTGCCATTTCTAGGCAGCATCCTGGTGGACTGGTCAGGCTTCAGCTGTCCCAGTGAAGCAGCAGCAAAACTAAGCCATACACCAGCCGAGTCTGTGGACAATAATGTTGCCTATTGGACACGTGCAAGTATTTAGGAAGGAGTTCGTTGTAATACACTGGACTCCCCGGAGCTGTGCGGTGGAGCTCATACAGAAGTACAATTTGAAGATAGAAGTTAACATGACTGGTTTACACACAAACTGGGGAGGCTTCTGATATAAAGGTCTGTGTATGATATAAAGATACTGTGTAGTATTTACAGAGGCTTTTAATAGTGCTGATTCATTTTGTGAAAAGAACCCAAATTTTAAGAAGAATTCCCAAATATCATAATCGTGGACATATAAGCTCTCAATTGAGTTTTATTGGTCCACAAGAGAGAAAAAAGATTTTAAAAGCAATATTATCTTTTGTGCTGCACAGCTTTAAAGAATGCTGCAGAAGTCTTTTTTGATTTGTGTTACATATTTAATCTGGAGATGAGATTAGCTAATGGTATCATGGAGGTGAAACTTGAAAATCTCAGTTTTTGAATGGCAGACAAAGGATGGCACTAGGAAAGCCTCGAAGCAGGAATCCAAGGATACTGGAGTGTAGAGCAAGGGCTCCAGGATGACAGTCAAGGGTAGGAATATGTTCAACTGCCCATGGATAAAAAACTGTGAAGTCCGAAGAGTACGTATCTAACACTGAGGTGAACGCTAAGGACAAGGTTTACAGAGAGCAGAGTGCTGATTTTAAAATGACTGGTTCCCTAAATGAGAACTTAATTTAAAAAAAGAAAGAAAGGAAGAAAGAAAATTCAGACCTGGAGGTGAATGAGGACATAAAGAGGAAAAATTCAAATCAAATAAAATAATAGAAACAGATCATACAAAATGTTAAAAGCAGTATCAGCAATTGAATGAGTTGAAGTTACAAATGGGAAAAGATCCCGATAAATTTCCAAAGATGAGAGAATTTCAGGTATCTAAGTAACAATGAAAATGTGTTTCTGTATGTTTGTTTCATAAGAATTTCCATATCTTGGGGAAAATCCAACTTTCTGTTTCTTGAATATGTGATGTGTGACTTCTGAGAGTATGAGACTATTAATTGCAGAAATGCTTGATTATGCCAGCTATATTAGCTGTGAGTCCTTTCATTCTAAAGACCAAATACGGACATTAAAATAAAATTATAAACACAAAGAATAAATATATTCGAGAATAAAATACTCTATATTTTCTAAACCTGTGCATCTTGTTTTGCTCATTGATTGTCAATACAGTCTCCTCATTATCACAGATTCCATACTGATAATCATGTCTTAAAATATTATATTTTCTGTGATTAGTATATTTAAAAATTTAATGTGAAAAAACAGAAATGAAGGCAAACTGGATGAAATATGGAAAAATAAGAATGAGTTAAAAATATTCAAAATAACATTGTAATTAATATAATGCTTTTTAAAACATAAAAATGGAATGACCATATGAGCAGGATTATTATTTTTAAACACTGTTCCATATTCAAATCTTCTATATATGATGGTGGAATCTGAAGATTACATTTCTATGAGAGTAATGTTTCAGTTTATTTGAAAATTTTTTTTTTTTTTTTTTTCGCGGTACGCGGGCCTCTCACTGTTGTGGCCTCTCCCGTTGCGGAGCACAGGCTCCGGACGCGCAGGCTCAGCGGCCATGGCTCATGGGCCCAGCCGCTCCGCGGCATGTGGGATCCTCCCGGGCCGGGGCATGAACCCGTGTCCCCTGAATTGGCAGGCGGACTCTCAATCACTGCGTCACCAGGGAAGCCCGAAAATATTTCCATTTTTATAATAGGAAAAACTGATTGTTTTAGGGGGGTAAAAGGAAACTAGCATATTCATTTAAGAAGATGGTGGTACATTTGCAGCCAAAATTGTTCACTGATGTTTTATTGTTTAGTTGAGGCATTTGTCTCCTCTTCTACCCCTATTCTTATTCCGAGGATGTCATTTCATTGCTTACTCAGTAGGAGCACTAAAATATACTTAAATGTAAAAACCAAATGGTTTTATTGTTTGTTTTTCTGTCAAAAGCAAATGTGTTTTCCTGAGTTATCTAGCAATTCGGTTCTCTTTAACTTTTCTGGATAGTATCAAACTTCGAAGAAATACAAATCATACTTTTGTTATAGGATTTTTTAAAAATCTATGCAGTATCTCGAAATGGCTAAAGTTTTAACCAACAGTTGTAAAATTTTAAAAAATAAAACTCTGCCTGCCAGACAGTTTCACATTTGGGAACTCGGCTTTGCTTCACATATCCTGGCATGAGAAATAAAGTTTCCACATTCTCAGAAAACTAATGGTAATTCCACATTGCTGTTTCTCTCTGGGGGTTCACAGAGTATATATATCACATTACGACCTCTCTCTGAGTTCATGTTCATTTAAAAACCTTTCCCTACCTTGAGCTTTATTTGTATTTCTCATTCCATATTAGTTTTCACAAACTCAGTTATTTTCAGGGAGAAAAATTTCTCTTTATACTATTGCTTTGCTAATTTTGAAAATCTCTGATTTGAAATTCTCTAAGTGACGGTGTTGGTAGAGGATTTGTAAAGGCATCTCAAAATGTAGGAAGCAATGTAGAACGTTAGCTCTAATTAAAAACTCTCTTCACTCCACAAGATCACATTCTGATTTTAGACACCTGTTTTTATAAGAGCATTTCTACATACGACAATACCTAAATGAGAGGCAAATGAACCCCGACACTCTAATTCTTTATAGATTATTTGAGTTATTTGAGTGTTTATAGATTATTTGAGATTATTTGAGTGTTAAATGTGAATTAAGAATAAAAACAAATATTCAACAATTTAATAACCTTGTTTTACATATGTGAGGATAAGTACTTTGGTATAAATAATCTTCCTGCATTGATAAACCATTGGAAAACTGCAATACAAATTTCTGATTTACTGTATATTACTATCATAGAGTTTGTCATTAATAGCCAATAATTATATCTAATTAAATTTTATGCATAGCAACCAAAACTAGGTTAAGTGAAAATATATTTTTAATAAATGTTTTTTTATGACAATAACACTGAATAATGCAGAAGTGACTGAATTAACCTTATTTGCATTTTAGCAAATCCAAATTAGTTTAGGTAAAACCAATTAGAAAATTAGAGTATTTCCAAATACAACCTGTTATAGATTCTCAGATACTCTTTGACTTAGGATAGATGGATCCTTCCATTTAATTCTGGAAATGTGCTATAAGTTAAAAAAATGAGGTTAAAGGAAAATGTGCATTTCTGTAATAACCTTTAAATATCAAAGTGAACAGAAAATGTGTAACCACCGAGGGAGGATTCTGTCTACTCGATATCACTGCCAACACAGTCCCTTATAAACTTAAAGAAAAAAAACTGCAGCAAAAGTATGATGCAAAAAATTATGGAAATTGAACAAACTTTTTTTCCCCCAAGCTTAACTCTTTTGGAGAATTTATATTACAGTAGACTGCACTGGCTTATTTATGCACTCTTTTATTTATTTGGTTATTTATTCCTTTTCACTTTACTCCTCTATCAGGAGAGATTGTTGCCAAAGTGCATAATATTTTTTGTAGCCTGTCTTAAAATATCAGAATCAGTATTAATAAATGCAGTGTTAAAAATTTTCAGTTCGGTTAAGTATCAGTGCCTGAACTATTGCAATATGAATCAATATTAAGTGTGTTTTAACTTATATTCCTGTATACTGCTGATGAATTTTTTGGGTAACATCATTTATGAGCAAAATTTTTATCGTTGTTGTTGCTATTTTATACGTGGTAATACGTTTCAGCAGACATCTTCCTGGACCATAAAAGTGAATTTTAATGTGGTAAATACACTAATATCAGACAAGTATAGTGTAAACACAAATAGTTTAATTTCTCATATTCACAGAGAAGCTGTCCCAAATGACACCTAGTAAAAACTGCAGTAGTTTATATCAGTCTAAAGGTCTTAAAAGAAGAGTCTCAATTGATGCTGGGGCCCTTGGGGAGTGAACTCAGAGTGTTCCCCTTGTCCACCTACTACCCGGATCTTTCCTTGCTGTACAGCATTAACTGATGCGATAAACAAGTTAGGTTACTTTCTATATGTAGTAAAATATCTCTGCCTAGTTAGGGAAAAACAAAGGAGTAAATCTGTTGATGAATAGTAAGGATTCTTCTGAATAACTGAACATAATGGAAGTCAAATGCCTGTTGGCTCTGTAGGGAAAGACTAGAGAAAGATTTTCTCTGCCGTATGCAGTCGTGAGGGGCTGCCTCACATACCAAAACTTTCTAAAACCTCACCGTTTGTGTTACGGTGAGAGCACACAATTTTAGGGCTCAGGTATATTCCATTAAGTTTAGTAGAATCAGAAAACCTGTATTATAGTAGCAGATTCGCAACTGATTGGTGATGCAAAAGTTACTGCTACATGGATTGCCCCAATCACTCCATTGTATGAAATTCCCCCATAATTTACAGAAGGTAGAAATACTCTGGCTTGCTGAATTTTATGAGATGTGGTTTTATGAGGTCTGATACCTGCACAGAAGTAGGCATTGCCATCTTCCACCCCTGGCTCAAGGGAAAACACTACAAAGATTTATATACATAATACACCACCCTCCCCCAAATTGAAAAAGCTTTTAAAATTCACCAACTCTTCCTCCCATCACCCATCATACATCCTGTGACAGTAACTGAATTTTATCTAAAGAGATGAGAGAATCAAACCTGAAAGCTCAATCTTCACTGAAAATTTGAAATGATTATACTGATGGGAATCTTTTTATGTGAGGATTTATCTCTGATCTCAATCTTGAAGAGTAATAAGAAAAGAAATAATACAGACAGCTATTTTGATATTATATGCTTACTACCAAATAGAGAGGCAGAGAATAGAATTCTAATTCTTAGTGAAGACTTTTCATGTCATTATCATGAAGAAATCAACAATGGTCCCCCATGCACAATAGAGTCCATGTACAAATGAATATAATTATTAAGGAATTCTAATTCTTCTCCAGAATCAGACTGAAGATGTTTAATGGCATCTCTGCTATAGAATAGAATGATGGATAGTATCATCATCATCAGATGAGTATCACCTCCCAGCACCTGGGAGAAGTATGATTGTCTTGTGCTCCATTGTGATCCTCACTGGAACACTTTGTCTAATATGACCTGGTATGTTCTATATGAATACAGTACATTTTACGCACTACACTATGTCTTTTGTTGTATGCCTTTACATCTTTATCTACAAATCCTAGAGTATTTTCTTTATATTTTTATTTGTATGTTGAGTATGCTTATCTAAAAGACATCTATATTTAACTTTTATATAAATACCTAACAATTTGAGCATAACCTGAATAAACAGGAAATAGGATAAATTTTCTTTCTATCTTTCATTTAAAAACAGAGGATTATATGAAAGTTCATATACTAAGACTGTGACTTCCTGATCCCTTCTTCTCTTGGCCATCAGAATGTTCGCAAATAAATTTAACTCTCAGAGATAGGAGAGAGAAATTTTCCTTGAGGGTCTGCCAGCCCATAGGTACATAACTTGCCCCCATGCCTAGAGAATTTCCAATCCTCCTTTTAGTGCACTAATCATAAATATTAGTGAATAATTAGGAATAATTAATTTGAGGAAAGCTCTCACAGGAAAGTTAGAGACCAAAATACACAACAGGAAAAGTAAAAAGGATCTTTAAGAAAACAGAAACAATTCAGGGATAAAAAAATTTCAAATAATTTATTAATGTACTCAGAGAAATAAGAGAAGATATTATAAGCCATGAAACACTCATTTAGAGAGCTAAAAAGAACTGTTGGGGAAAAAACATAAATGTGTGTATATGTATGTGTATGTTCAGAAAATTTTTTAAAAAACTCATTTAAAAGGTTGGAAAATAAAATTGAAGAACTCTCCCAGAAAGTTGGAAAATTAAAAAATTGATGAGAAATAGCTGAGAGAAGTTAAGAAAATTAGAGGATCAGTATTCCATTACCTGAAAACAGTATTCCAGAACGAAACAAAGAGAAAAGGAGAGGTGTAAAATACCGAAGAAATTATTCAAGAAAATGTCTCAAAACAGTAGAACATGTTTCCTAGATGCAAAGAAACCACCTGGTGTCCGGTGCCACCTCTACCAAAGCACATCACACTGAAATACTGGAAAACTGAAGTCTGGCAAAGAAAGGGTCCTAAAAGCTTCCAGAGAGAAAGAAGGTAGAGGTCACATGAAAACTATCAGGAATCAGAAAGGCAGCAGATATCTCAATAGTGGCACAGGCAGCCAGGAAAAAATGGAAAGCAACACCTTCAAAGCCCTGAAGGAAATTGTTTCTAAAATATTGTATAGTCAATCAACTATCAATCAAATATGATGGTAGAAAAACATTTTTTTCAGACATGCATAATCTCAAAATTATCTTCATCATCTCTTTTCTCAGGAAATGGACTGGTCGAGGGACTCCACCAAAATAAAGAAGTAAATCAAGAGAGAAAAAAAAGAAACCTGTGTGGCGTAGGAAGAAGATTGAATGCAAAAAGAGGAGAAAGGAATCTCGAGGATGAGAGAGAAAGGTGCTCGAAGTGGGACAACTTTGAGTCACAAGCCTCAAGAGCAGTCAGCCCAGATTGGAGACTGTCAGCCACCCTTAGGTTCCTCTACGAGATCAAGTCAGTCAACTGTCTGATGTGTTGGAAGGCATTAAGGAGAGGTTGATACTAACAGAAGAGATTTTAGAATAAGTTACTGATAAATTCTCAGATTGCTAAGCAAATTATAAGAAAAGATAAACTCCATCCTGATACATAGTAAGGCTAACCTGTGACTAGTCTTCACAACTATATTTGATGTAATTTAAACCATGAATATCAATTAAACTAATAAAATTAAATATAAACATATTTTGAGAAGGTGAGAAGTGTGAAGTTAGTGTGTGTGAGTGCATGCAGACAGTGGTTTGAAACATGGAGAACAAGAGAGAATTTAGTCCTTAATTTTCATAGGAGGAAGCCAATATATATTGGCTTAAAAATTTCAGAGTAGTACTGTAAGCATATTATTTATAGATATGAAGATAAATGTCTAAAGAAAGAGCTGGAAGAATGGGATAAGGGCATGTGACTGCCATTACTCTTAACAGGCTTTATAGATCCATTTGATTGCTGAAACTATGTTAAAAATAAAAATTAAATTGAAGAAAAAGAATGGCTATGCCTCAATATTTGATATTACCGAACAGTATTAGGTTATCTCTAAGGTGCTGCCCTTACGGAAACGTCATTTTTCAAAGAATAATGGAATTTTCCAGGAAGTTTGGCTGCTGCTTTTAAAGGAATCCTATACAACTGTATTTTTAATTGGGTATGTTTCTCCCGTGGTTGCAAAATTCAGGCCACTGTAACTGCTTTGATAGCCATAGTAATAAAGCCAGCTTCTTAATTTAGATCATAGAATTTTAGATTTAAGAGAAACATTTGAAATGATATAGCCAACCTCTTCCTTTTAAAGATGAGGAAACTAAGGCCAATGAAATTAGTGACAGAAATGGAACTATTTTCAGTTAATTATTATAAGAACGTGTCAATAGAGATGAATACAAAGGGTCATAATACAGAAGCTATGGAATCAGACTCATCTGGTTTCACATTCTGCTTCTACTCATCAGCTAGGTAATACCTGGCAATTCATTTAATCCCTCTCAGATTTAGTTTCCTCATTTTAGAAATGAGAGATGATAAGTTATTGGATTAAATAAGATAAGGATTTATCGCTGGCATAGAATGCTCAATAAATTATAGCTTTACCACCAACAGAGTTAAGTGTGTACAACTGTTACGTGGGTAAAATATAGGGGAGTTGTGTTCTAATCAGGATGACCATAAAATGGATCACGCAAGGTAGGCTCCTGAGAATGAAAGAGGGTGCTATTAACAAAAATGCCCAGATCACAGGTTTTGTGTTTTGCTTTTGCTTTTGGCATTTTCTGGTACTTACTTAAATTATTATTATTATTTTTTTTTTTTTGCGGTACGCGGGCTTCTCACTGTTGTGGCCTCTCCCGTTGCGGAGCACACGCTCCGGACGCGCAGGCTCAGCGGCCATGGCTCACGGGCCCAGCCGCTCCGCGGCATGTGGGATCTTCCCGGACCGGGGCACGAACCCGTGTCCCCTGCATCGGCAGGTGGACTCTCAACCACTGTGCCACCAGGGAAGCCCTAATTATTGTTTTTTTCCCAGTTTTACTGAGATATAACTGACAAAATTATAAGATATTTAAAGTATATAACATGATGATTTGATATATGTATACATTGTGAAAGGATTCCTCCGAGTTAATCAGCTATGCAATACAGTGTTATCAACTACAGTCACAATGTTATACATTAAACTCTCAGACCCTATTCAACTTATAAATGAAAATTTATACCCTTTTGCCAGTCTCTCCTATTTCCCCCAAGCTCCTAGCAACCACTTTTCTACTGTTTCTGTGACTTTAATACTTTTTCTTTTTTCCAGTTTCCACATACAAGTGATACCATGCTGTATTTGTCTTTCCCTGCCCGGCTTATTTCACTTAGCATAATGCCCTTAAGGTCCATTTGTGTTGTAGCATATAACAGAATTTCCTTCTTTCTTTAATGCTGAATAATATTTCATTGTATATATATTCTATTTCCTTTATCCATTCATCCATCAACAGACACATAAGTTGTTTCCATACCTTGGCTGTTGGGAATAATGATGCTATGAACATGGGAGTACAGATGTCTCTTCAAGAAAGTGACTTATTTTCCTTTGGATGTATACCCAAAACTGGGATTGCTGGATCATACGGTAGTTCTAGTTCTCCTTGTTTTAAATTGAGATTTAATTGACATATAACATTATATTAGCTTTGGGTATACAACATAATACTTGTATATTACAGTACTGAGAAATGATCAGCACATATAGTTAACAAAATTGTTTTCTTCTGATAAGAACTTTTAAGACCTACTCTCTTAGCAACTTGCAAATATGCAATACACTGTACAGTATTATTAAGTCTTGTCACCATGTTCTACGTTACATCACCATGACTTATTTATTTTATAACTGGAAGTTTGTTCCTTTTGACCACCTTTGCCCATTTACCCATCCCCTACTCTCTGCCTCTGGAAACCATCAATCTGTTCCCTGCAACTGTGTGTTCATTTTGTTGTCGTTGTTGTCATTTGAAATTCCACGTATAACTGCGATCATATCATATTTACCTTTCTCTGTCTGACTTATTTCACTTAGCATAATGCCCTCAAGGTCCATCCATGTTGAAAATGGCAAGGTTTCCTTCATTGTTATGGCTGAGTAATATTCATATAATATTCATATACATCACATTTTCTTTATCCATTCATCCTTTGATGAACACCACTTAGACTGCTTCCATGTCTTGGCTATTGTAAATAATGCTACAATGAACATACATATGCATACAGCCTTTCAAGTTAGTGTTTTTGTTTTCTTTCGATAAATACCCAGAAGTGGAATTGCTGGATCATATGGTAGTTCTATTTTTAATGTCTTAAGGAACCACAGTGTTTTCCATAGTGGCTGTACCAGTTTACATTCCCATCAACAGTACACAAGGGTTCCCTTTCTCCACATACTCTTCAGCATTTGTTATCTCTAGGACTTTATTTTTTTACATTTGTTTATTTATTTATTTATTTATCTTTTGGCTGTGTTGGGTCTTCGTTGCTGTGTGCGGGCCTTCTCTAGTTGCAGTGAGTGGGGGCTACTCTTCGTTGCGGTGCGCGGGCTTCTCATTGTCATGGCTCCTCTTGTTGCGGAGCATGGGCTCTAGGTGTGCATGCTTCAGTAGTTGTGACTTGCAGGCTGTAGATCTCAGGCTCAGTAGTTGTGGCACACGGGCTTAGATGCTCCGCAGCATGTGGAATCTTCCCGGGCCAGGGCACGAACCTGTGTCCCTTGCATTGGCAGGCAGATTCTTAACCACTGCGCCACCAGGGAAGCCCATCTCTAGGACTTTTTGATAACAGACATCCTAACAGGTGTGAGGTGACATCTCACTGTGGTTTTGGTTTGAAATTTCCCTGATGATTACTGATAACTGAACACCTTCCATGTACTTGTTGGCCATCTGTATGTCTTCCTTGGAAAAATGTCTGCTTAGGTCCTTTGCCCATTTTTTAATTGAGTTATTTGTTTTTATGTTATTGAGTTGAATGAGTTCCTTGTATATTTTAGATATTAACCCCTTACTGGATATGTGGTTTGCAAATATTTTCTTCCATTCCATAAGATGATTATTCATTTTGTTGATGGCTTCCTTTGCTGTGCAGAAGCTTTTTAGTTCTATATAGTCTCACCTTATTTTCACTTTTGTTACCTTTGCTTTTGGTGTCAAATCCACATAATCATTGCCAAAACCAATGTCAAGGAGTTTTCCCATGTTTTCTTATAGGATTTTTATGGATTCAGCTCTTATGTTCAAGTATTTCATCCATTTTACTTGATTTTTGTGTAAGATGGAGGTTCAGCTTCATATTTTTTCTTGTGGCTATCCAGTTTTCCTGATATCATTTATTGAAGAGACTACCCTTTCCCCATTGCATATTCTTGGCTCCTTTGTCAAATATTAATTGACCATAAATGCATGGGTTTAGTTCTGAGCTCTCCATTCTGTTCCACTGATCTATGTGTCTGTTTTTTATGCCAATATTATACTGTTTTGATAACTATGGCTTTGTAATATAGTTTCAAATCAGGAAGTTTGATGCCTCCAGTTTTGTTTCAAATCAGAAAGGAAGAAGTAAAGTTGTCTCCATTTGCAGATGACATATAATTATACATAGAAAACCAAAAACTGTTAGAACCAATAAAAAATTTCAGTAAAGTTTTAGGATACCAAATCAACGTATAAAAATTACTTGTGTTTCTATACACCAGCAACAAGCTATCAGAAAGAGAAATGAAGAAAACAATCCCATTTACAATAGTATCAAAAAGAATAAAATACCTAGAAATAAATTTAATCAAGGAAGTGAAAGACCTGTTCACTGAAGACCACAATATATTGATGATGAAAGAAACTGAAGACAAAACAAATAAATGGAAATATATCCCATGTTCATGGAATGGAGAAATTAATATTGTTAAATTACTCATATTACCCAAAGCAATCTACAGTTACAACATAATCCCTATCAAAATTCAAAAGGCATTTTTCACAGAAATTGGAAAACAATCCTAAAATTTTTATGGAATCACAGAAGACCTTGAATACCCAGAACACAGATTTAAATTAGGACACCTGGGATGTAAGATCTTCTCATTGTGATGTAGCTGAATTTACACAAAAAATGTGCAAGCAAATATCTGGTGGGCAAAGTGAAGGCCATTTGAATGGTAGGTGAGGCACAGATAGTACATGGAACAAGTTGGTCACAACTGCCAAGCATTCACCAATAATGACTTTGGAAAATGTTTCAGTGAAGGGGAAAGGTCTTGAACGTGAGATAACTTAGACATTTGAAAGACACAGGGGAACAAAGCCTACAAAAACAGTGAAGTTGGCTGAGTACTGTCAAGTTGTCTTGAGAGCCTGCAGAGGGATAATGCAAAGCTGAAGACCAGCAATTAACGGCTCAAGTTAAGAGTCAGAGTGGCTTTCTGGTGGCTTAAAAAGTGGCTTTTATTTCTTGCAGAGGAAGAACAGCCACAACTGAGCAGAAACTGAAAGTTACAGAGCTCTAGGAACATTTAAATGCTCTGCCAAAGATCTATTACACTGTGGTCAGAATCCTGGTTGGAAGAACTCTGGACCCTGAGATATGAGGTGGAAATACCTGTGTTTTTGTCCCAAGGATGTTGTCTCTGGAGACCCTCCTGAGCCTTCAGCGTTTGCCTAGGTGCTCACGCTTCCCTCGTAAGAGCATATCTGTGCTAAAGACACTGAAGAAGTTTCCTCCTCTTGGGACAACAGGTAGAGAAGCTTCCTAAGGAGTTGTCCCCACCTCCTCTCCTGGACACTGGACCAATAGGTGACAGGGGAGGAAGGAGAGTACAGGCCCAAGGAGCTTTAAAAAAATAGCTACCATGTCCAAGATTCAGAAGACTATCTCTGAGACTGGAATTTGATCAAGGGATCCAGAACATGAGAGGATAAGGAAGAATTCAGTGACTCTGGGGCACTTCCTGGGACACAGGATCTAACACCCTGGGGTAAACTCACTGCTGATGTGACTTTTAGAGACCTGGAAAAAGCAACGGTCAGTGCTGAGTGGGGTCAAAATGACTGAGTTGACCTGGCAGAGAGTAGAGCAAAGCGTAAAGAGGTCTAAGGAAGTTGACTTGTGGCAATGGATACATTATGTAAAATCAAGAAAAGCACTGCAAGATTATATTGGGCATGAGAGCCTAGAGGACACATGAGGCGTGAGTTGCTGGGAGGTGCACCAGCACCATTATCAAGGTCACTTGTTCTGCAGACAAGGACTAAGAGTAGGAAAGGAGGTCAGTCACGGAGCTGAGTTCCACATGGGGATGATTGGGCCCTGAATTAGCAGAGGCCTGGTGGCATCACTTAACCACAATATAGACCAGGAATCTAAAATTGTCTTAAGCAGCAAGGTTGGAGTGGTAGAAAAAGGACAGACCCACAAAGAACTGTGGAAATAGTTCACAAAATAGGGTGTTCTGGGAAACAAAATAGATGGGGAGCCAGAAAGGATATTACTTAACATCTACACTCAGAATAAGGCAAGAATTAGAGGAGCTAGAAACTGAAAATATGATTTTCTGCTTAGGTTTCCATCCTGAACCAATTTTTAAACTTGAAATCTATTGACTAAATTGGTCTCTACGTTTCTAATTGGTCTAACTGGCCTCTACAGAGGAACTTACAACACTGCAGTGAATATAGATACTAATGATTCCTCTAGGTCTTGCCCAAAGGAAATCATGGCCAATTTACTCAGAGACACTGGAGAAAGTGGTTCCTATACATCTTGATAATTATTGGACATAAAGTCTGAGTTGGCAATGATACCCGGAGACTCAAAAGTATCATCATGCTCCCACTCTTAGAATGGAGATTCATGGGGCCAGGTAGTAAATGGAGTCCTGGCTGAAGCCCAGCTCGCAGTGGGCCACCTTAGTCCACAGGATTTCACATTGATCCATTAAAGTGATGACATTGGGATGATCAGCCAGGATAAGCAAGAGGCGGCTACGTTTTTTAGAGCCTTGGTGTATCATATATATGTTCCAGGCTGTGGAAAATAAACTCTATTAAAATTCGATGACCTGCCATTTCAGTCAGTTTTTATTCAGGATCATGTCAACCCCTAACCAAAATGAATGAAGCATGGCTCTTGATAGCCTCTTTGAGTTTCTGAGGCAACATGTTTCAGACCTGGGAATACTGCTCCAGCCTGACATGCTAGGTGACACAGATCTGAGTGCCAGAGGCTATCCAATTTTGAGTGGCACCTGAAGCACAAAAGGACTGTACAGCAGATCTTGGCTATAAGGCAAGCTTTTCTGCCACTGGGTCAATGTGACACCTTAAGCCCTACTGTGCTAGAGATGTCAGTGATTGGAAAATACACAGTATGTTATATTTGTCAAGCCCCTGTGAAAAAAATCACAACAAAGTCCCCTGGGATTCTGGAACAAAACCAACCCATCCTCAGCAGATACGTATTCACCTTTCTAGAAGTAGCTCTTGGCATGTTGCTGGGATTTTGTAGAGACGTATCACTAGATGACAGGCCAAAAACTGACCATGTATACAGGACTGTTTCTATAATCTGGTTTATGTCAGACCCTCTACTATGGTCTGAACGTTTGTGTCTCCCCCGAATGCATATGTCACAATCCTAACTCCTGAAAGTTATATTACAAGGTGAGGCCTTTGGGAGATGATTAGGTCATGAAGGTGGAACCCTCACGAATGGGATTAGTGACCTTATAAAAGAGGCTTCAGAGAGATCCCAGCCCCTTCAACCATGTAAGGATATGATGAGAGGTCTGTAACCTGCAAGAGAGCCCTCACCCAACCATGCTGGCACCCTGATCTCAGACTTCCAGTCTCCAGAACTATGACAGATAAAGTTCTGTTGTTTATAAGCTACCCAGCCAGTGGTATTTTGTTACAGCAGCTCAAACAGACTCGACACCCTGCAAGTCATTAAGGTTGGGTGGGCCCAAAGAGCAGTCCATCCTAAAATGGAAATAGTAATGATATATCTGAGATTGAGCAGAAAGAGTGGACATGGATGTGCTGAGTGAGCAGGGATTCCAGACACCCCAGGTCACCCACTAGAGTTGACCAGAGCCTCTTCCCCATATTGGGGGGTAGGAAGCCCATACCAGTAGCTAACAGAGATGGAAAATTCCCAATTTCTGATTTATGGACAGGATAGTTTGATTTGAAGGCAAATGTGAAGAATGAATGAAGGCTACATGACAGTCACATTCAGGGGTGATTTTGAAAGACATTCAGGAAATATCTTCCCACTGGGCAGAACCGTGAGTAGTGTACTTGGCCATCTAGTTTATGTGGAAGAAAAAGTGGCTTAAGGTACGAATACGTGTAGGTTTTTGGCAGTGACTGATGGCTTCACTGTCTGTTCAAGGGCCTGAAAGGAAAATTATTGGAACGGCAGACATCTAAATGTTATACTTTACCAAGGATTAAGTATCCAAGTTTTCAACTCGTGAAGAAAGGGAGACCTAGTGAGCTCATCATATTCGGAGAGTTTTCTCAATGTCGAAAGAAATTTCCCTTAAAAAATTTCAAAGTTTTCAGTTTGGATTTTAAAATATATATCTTTAAGTGTAATATAACTTTCTAGCTATAAATGGTGGCATTTTTCTTGTGTGTGTGTGCATGTGTATGTAAGAAGAAAAAAAACAAACAAATGTTTTTCTCCTTTTGATAGAAAAAGACAGTTGTCATAAACCATTACATGCTTGAATTTCTTCTGCTGTGGAATCTTGAAAAGGAATATGCCAGGGCGTGATGGCATATATGTTGCCACTAAATTCTTTATCATATTTCTTCATGGAGCTTAGTATTTTCTTGTAAGCAGCCACTGCAGAGTGGGATCTCAGTGATCCAAAAAATTAGACTTGCCTCAAAATGCTTAATATCAGAATTTCTTTAAGCATCTGTTAAAGTTTCAGTTTTTTGAACTTTACTTTTCTTGTTAATTTAATTTCTTATTAGTTGGGAGCATTATTTTATGCAATTTACTCATGTTTTCTGTATAACAGATGGGAAACCAGATATTTTTTCAAAGCATCCTCATGGTGCACATTTCCATACAACCTGATTATACACCATTGTGACAGACTAAGAAAAGGAGATATTTTCTCAAATGATAGTCATTTACTGTTAGGTGCCTAATATAAAGGTACCTAATGTGAAATATTTGTGCTTTCTTACATACCTTAAATGTAGTAATTCCTGTAAGTGTTGATGTTTTAAGAATTAGTAACACTCATCTTATGAAATCAGTATACATAAAGTTTCACAGAGCATTTTTG
The DNA here is from genome assembly GCF_951394435.1 of Stenella coeruleoalba. Classification (NCBI taxonomy): domain Eukaryota; kingdom Metazoa; phylum Chordata; class Mammalia; order Artiodactyla; family Delphinidae; genus Stenella; species Stenella coeruleoalba. Next base: position 6,502,873 of record NC_137149.1, read on the forward strand.
TGCCTATGTAGGCTTTTTTCTCTACACTGGAGACATTTGATCACTGTTCTTCAATTTTAAGGAAAGAGACTGAACCACTGCAGTAGCATAATTGGTCCTCTAATAGTCACTCCTCCTACTAAGCTTTCAAACCTGTTGCTTCCTAAACTTCCTAAAGTGTGTGTCCAAAGCTTCTTTTTTTTGCTTCAATATGACTCCCTTTATTCCTTCCTCCTTTATGATAATATTGTCATACAAATTATATCTTTATACATTATAAGCACATTGTTTTATAATATGCCAGTGTTTTCTTTTAACTTTTTATTTTACATTGGAGTATAGTTGATTAACAATGTTGTGTTAGTTTCAGGTGTACAGAAAAGTGATTCAGTTACACATATACTTGTATCTATTCTTTTTCAAATTCTTTTCCCATTTAGGTTGTTAGATAATATTGAGCAAAGTTCCCTGTGCTATATACAGTAGCTCCTTGTTGGTTATCCATTTTAAATATAGCAGTGTGTACATGTCAAGCCCAAACTTCCTAAAGTGCATATCCAAAGGTTTTACTGACATCTTAATGCATCCTATTTGGGGGTAAACCTCTTAGCATGACATTCAAGAACCCATATGAAATACCCTCAGCCCACATTTCCCCAGCCATACTTACTGAGTTTTTTATGCGACAGGAAAGTGGGGACACTGAGTTCCCTATTTTTTCTAATGTCCTTAAAACCTAGCCAGTGTCTTAGACCTTTGTGTTTCTTCTACAGTATCTACCGCAGTGTACAGGATATAATGGCAGTATAAATGTCATGGGCTAAGGCTAGATGGTTACCTTTTCAAGTGCATGAAAACACTATTACAAAAATGTAGATAATCTATTGAAACATAAAAACCTCAAATCCATATCCTGTTTTTTGCCTAAGATTCAGTATTCTGATTAAAGAACACTTTGGTGGGAGACGGAGAGTCTTCAGAAGGGGGAAATGTGTGTTTTTGAACATACTTGTTTCAGCATAATGGTTAAGTACAATTGAAAAAGAACTCGTCATTATAATCAGATATTTTATGGGTAGAATTGCCTTTGGAGACCAGCTTGGAAAAATTAACAGTTCACAATACTACTTCCATAGAAAAAAGCTCCTGAGTTCTAAACGGCTGCATTAAAAGAAAAAAATTTAATAAAATCCTTTCCTAATATGGGCATTGTCTATGTGTTCAATAACACCTTATATCTTAATTTACAGAGAGTCTTTTTGTCATAGATAATATGACAGAGCCAACTGGGAAGCATGTCTACACACTAATCTGGAAGCAAAGAGAGTTCAGGTTCTTTGTAGTATGCTCACAACTCTTCATGAAATCGTATTAGTGTATATTTGGATGATGATTCGTCACCTTTCTACATTAGTAAAGTCTCGTATCATTCCTCACAAACATAAAGGCTTATCCACTTATTTATTCACCACACATTTCTTGAGTCCCTTCCTACCAGTCACTGAAGATGCATGACAGAATAAGATGCTCTTTGCATGAAGCAGCGTCTTGAACACTATGGTAATCAAACAAATATGGACACAAATACATGGCAGTTCAACAGAGTAAATTCAATAGTAAGAAACACATACAATGTATAGCACTGTCACAAATATGGTAGTAATTAACTCTATGGATGAATATGGAGAAGCTATTCAAGCTATCCATGCCAGGCAGATGAGGAATACAAAGTGTGTGTGTGTGTGTGTGTGTGTGTGTGTGTGTGAAACTGTTCCTAGATGAAAGGAATGGGTATACAAAATACCTACTAAAACACAAAATAAGTTTAAAAGAGATGAAGCAAGAGATTTAGATAGAGATCATAACAAAAACAGGTTTTGTAAGGTAACTGAGGCTTTCACAGTGTAAGAAATCAGGGGTCATAAGCATTGTAAGCAGGAGAATCAGGCTAAGGTTTGTAGTTTAGAGGAATCACTTTGGTGGCAATGGAAAGAATAAAGCAGAAGGCAAGGGCAAGGCTAGAATCAGGAGGGTATGAAACAGTTTGCAAGACAGCTGATGAGAGACTGAGTTAACATTTAAAAGAAAAGAATAATAGACTTGATAAATAGCAAGGAAGAGTCATTGACAGGACTCGATAATTAATTTGACATAGGGAAACTAATTGGGGAAGGTTCTGGCATGACTCTAAGCTTCTGTTTGGGAATTAGAGCCACTGAAAAGAACACTCAAGAAAAATAACAAATTCAGGGAAAATATGATTAGTTGAATTCATAAAATGATGTACTTGAAACGTTTCTCAGAAATCTAGGTCAATATTTAGTAAATTATTTAATATGTACCTACTAAGCTCCATAAACATTAATATGAGTGGTCTGGGTTAGAAAGAGAGATGTAGTAGCTATTACTGAAAAGGTTGGGTCAAAATTATACAAGGGTTGTTAATGCTAAATAAAAAATATTTTGAAGGATTGGTCACAAAGACATTGATGTCTAAGAGAAAGACAAGGAGGATCATTTTTTTTTTTTTAACTAAGAGAATAAAAAGAGAAGTAGGAGAAGAATCAGAACATACTGTTACGGCATCTGTGGCTTCAGAATATTTAAAAAGAAAGAGTGTCAAACTCACTTGAAACTTCAAGTAAGACAAAGAGAACTTCCCACTGAAGTTAGCAATCAGGTCATTGTCTGCTTTGCCAGTAGAGTCGGTGTAGTTGCTAGACTGCACTGACCTGTGAATCGTGGGTGGGGACATGAAAACTATTCTTCCAAGATGTGTGCCTGAGATGGAAAGAAAAAAGGCATCAGAAGTCATTTAAGAGCCAGAGACTTGAATAGGTTACAGTATAACAGAAAGAAACTGGTAGAGAGGTGGTGATTCCATTAGAGGAAAAAGAGGATATGATAAACAGAATACTTTTCGTGAGCTGGGAACTGGATGGTGTACATACACCTCAGTCTTCACTATAGGATATTAGAAGGGGAAAGTATTATATAGATGCAGATTTAAGAATGAAGTAGATAGATTTGTAGAATTTTTTAATAAGGAAACAAATGTTTGGAAAAGTCTCTAAAGAGTATGGGACCTAACGTTACTAGAGAGGACTGATAAATAGTACTATGAATTCAACTAAGCTAGAAAACCATGCATTTTTATTTAAACTATGTTTTTAAATACACTTACTTTTTCCCATGTCCCTCAATTTTTTCCAGTATAAGATTACGGATTAGGATCAATTCAGTGCTGATGGATTGAATACTGAGCTCCAAAGATTCATGTTATAAATGATTTTGTGTGTTTGTATGTGCATTATATACATGTATATGTGTGTGTATATTTATATACACACATATATACAATATATGTACAGATACATGCATATATATGTATACACACGTTACCAACCAATACTTCAGTGCACGGGGATACTGGACACCCAATAATAATACAAAAGGATTTGAAGATAATTTTAATATACATTTTATTTGGTAACATGTTTAATAAGTAGTGGTGCTATAGAAAAATAAGTCTTTGGATCACCAGTCAGGGCAATTTCAACTCTGCTACATTCATACTCACCCAGCTGCCTATTAAATTTATTTCTTGTTATCAGCAGGGTACAGCTAATGAATGTTAACCAAAGGACACTTTTTAAAAAAAGGAAGCTCAAATAAGTCACAGAATTTGAAAAGACTCAGTATGAAACCCAGCACATGAATATGTTCACTGTTCTTTTCAATCACGTACTTTATTTTTTTGACAGATTTTGCTGAGACCCCTTTAAAATGTAGCCTTTGACACTGTAAGAGCCAAAATGTCAATTTAAGATATTTCCCAGTCTTTAATCATTAAAGTCACAGAAGGTCTGCAAAATTCTAATAATATTGCTTACCTTACCAAGTTTTCCATATATATTTGTTACTTAAGTAAGTCAGGATGTCTTCACCATTTATTTTAAATTATCCTAAACTTACCATAAATCTCTTGATTTGGGACTTCCTATAGAGAAAGAGAAAGATCATAGAAGGGCCCACATAATACGACTTGGCTGCAGATCATATAGATTTGAAATGATATGCTGAGAGATCGAATGGCTTTGCTAACGCATTTTAAAATAAAAAGTCAAATTTTATTGGGAAGGGTTATCTAGGTCAATCGGTTAATTAGAAATAATGAAAAGCCTAAAGCTGAACTTACACATCTATTAATTGGTAGAGTCAAAATATTTTAAGCAAAGACAATCTTAAAACCATATATGTTAAGCAAACCATTTATTAACCAAAATTACAACAGCACTGGATTTATCAAACCCCAAAATCTTCTTGTTATAACAATCTACATACATTTTCGAATTTAAAAGACTTCCTTAAAGCTGTGAATCAAAAACCATAATGGTAAAGGGCTCTCCACCCTCTCTCCCTCCATCTCTTCCTCCCTTCCTTCCTTCCCACCCTCTCTTCCCCCACCCTTTTCTCTCTCTCTCTTTCTTTCTAAAGTTTCCAACCCACTGTAAACAAATACTTCTGTAAAATACAAGATGTTCACTACTGATTCCCGCCAATTTCTATAAAATCCCCTTATTTGTGTGACAATGCCCTCATCCTTCCTTTTTCAAAAAGCCATGTCTGGGGCTTCCCTGGTGGTGCAGTGGTTGAGAGTCCGCCTGCCGATGCAGAGGACACGGGTTCGTGCCCCGGTCGGGGAAGATCCCACATGCCGCGGAGCGGCTGGGCCCGTGAGCCATGGCCGCTGAGCCTGCGAAGCCGGAGTCTGTGCTCCGCAACGGGAGAGGCCACAACAGTGAGAGGCCTGCGTACCACAAAAAAAAAAACAAAAAACAAAAAACACTGGATCCAGAGAGAAGCTCGGTTCTCTCTTTTTCTATGAATTTAACTGAACAGAGAAGTTTTCTTATATCCCTTCTACTTATATTCTTGAATAAATGGAATCTCAGCCTTGGCCCTTTCTATGGTAATCTTCACCACATGCCAATTGTCTAAATTCCTTGGAGGAGCAAAATCTCACATCACATAGGATGTGAGTACAGCAAAAAAAAAAAAAAAAAGCCATGTCTGTAATTGCCCCGTCCTTGTCACCAATAGTATCAAAATCTGTGAAGAGTCAGAGATTTTATCCTTGCAAGCTCGCAAGTTAACCTGCCAAATTTCATAGAGGCTGCGGGAAGACGTGAGGCTCCTGGGTCAAAGACAAAGGACTTACTACGCAGAGCACAGTAAGCAGCAGAGCAGCATATCTGCCTCAGTTTCCCTTGTCCCGGGTCCCACAGGGAAACATAAATGGACCCCGATGGGTGTCCTCAGAGGAAGGAACACTAAGCTTAGGGAACCGAGATCTTTCATAATAGGGAATAATCTTTAATTGAGAATAGTCTTTACTTCCTCTTATGAGAGTTATTATCTTTATTATCCCAGACAATAAGCATGCCTGTTCTTTGCTCTAGAGGGAGACACTATCTTTAACTTCAAGGCTTTTTGCTATACAAACATACTTAAAATGGGAGGAACAAAAGCAATAAACGATTCTGCTCACAGAAATGTAAAAAAAGGTGAGACCCATTGAGAACTGGCTAACAACAGTGGGATTTTGACTTGGATTTTTTCAAATAATTGCTAGGTGACTGGGATTTTTACCATTCTGCCATATTCCTCTAACTGAACATAGTGTTCCATGTCCTTTAACCTCAAGAGAATGGGTCTTACCTACTGTTATATGTCTTTTTTGCTGTCAAGGGATACATCCATCTATAAAATCTAGGGCAACTAGGACACTTCTAGACAATGGTTAATTCTGTTTACTTGACTCTGTCCCACAGAGAATGTAGGTGTTGTTTATATATTTACTTTCTGAAGTTTTTGTGTGTGTGTTATTTTGCTTTGGTTTTTTTAAAAGAGTTGACATCCTCAGCATATTTCTTTATGTAAGAATCAATCATTTAGGGACTTCCCTGGTGGCGCAGTGGTTAAGAATCCTCCTGCCAATGCAGGGGACACGGGTTCGAGCTCTGGTCCAGGAAGATCCCACATGCCACGGAGCAACTAAGCCCATGCGCCACAACTACTGAACCTGCGCTCTAGAGCCTGCGAGCCACAACTACTGAGCCCACACGCCTAGAGCCCGTGCTCTGCAACAAGAGAAGCTACCGCAATGAGAAGCCCGCGCACCGCAACGACGAGTAGCCCCTGCTCACTGCAACTAGAGAAAGCCCGCGTGCAGCAACGAAGACCCAATGCAGCCAAAAATAAAAATAAATTTATTAAAAAAAAATCAACCATTCAATAGAAGATCCTTACACAGTTCTATATAATCTAGATGTCTTTGCTGTGTTTTAACTTCGTTCATTCTCTTTTCCCTAATCATAACTTTGGCTCTTTCTGCAGCCAGACCAGTCTCAATGATGAGAATTTATGAAGGTGTGTATTTAGATGAGAATTTATGAAGGTGTGTATTTAGATGAGAATTTATGAAGGTGTGTATTTAACTGTATAGTGTTTACTTTTTCTATTGCTTTATCTTGTTACATGACCCTTATATTTAACTATACTTTATTATTAATGTGTTTTTATTAGTTTCTGAGCAGCAGGGATAAAGGGATAATGGCTGCCTAATTTCTCTGATACATTGGCTAGTAGAGCACTGGTATATTAAGAAGATAAATAAGCATTGTTTGGTTGTTTGATTATGTTGCAGTGTTTTGTAATATTCAGAGAAAGCAGAGAAACTTGAAAGAAAACAAAAGTCTTCTACTGAAATGATACAATTCTCATTTCTTAAAAAGAAAGTAGGCTTGTGTTTGTTTCGTCTGCCAAATGGCTACATATTCTAATTCTAAGCCATATTAGGGCTCTGTGGAGCATAAACTCTATACTTCAGTTGTTTCAACCTTGAATTAGAAATGAGATACCATGGATCAGAGAAATATCCAAAAACACCATTTATGATGACAGTGAGTTTGAAAAAGCAAGATTGGAAAATTTAGGCTGCAGCTAGAAAAGACAGAAAACAGTACCAAAATATTTCTTCTAAAACTTGAGTAACACTACTGCATTTATTCCATTAAAAAACAATTTATATTTTATTTTAAAAATGTATTATCTATATAAATTACGAAAGTAGCACATGTTTATTTAGCATGCTTATTTAGTAGCACGTTTATTTAGCTAGCAAATCCATTCAAAGTGTAAGGCAAATGTTCCTAATCTCCTTCCAGCATACTGAATTGACCAACAATAATAGCACGAAGTGTATTTTTCCATACTTTTATGAATTCTCATATGGATATATATAAAAATGTGTACACATGTATGCATGCTTTGTTACAGTTGTTTACAATAAAGGCTTTTATACACATTTATGCATAAATTTTTAAAATTTATATAAATTTCTGAGCTTAAAAATATAACGGCCTTTTTTCTCATTAAATTAGTATACATCTAATTCAGATTTGATATAACTACTAAACAACTGCCATTTATGATTGTTATTTTTTTCTTTTTGCTGCTATAAATATAATAAAATCCATACACATAAAAAATCCTTGTAGTAAAAATTATTGCATATATGTTATGCTTTGGCTATTTATTTCTATAAGGTCATTTTAAAATATGGGATTTCTGGGTCAAATAGTATGGTATTTTAAATTTTAAAAGCTATTGACAGATCTTTTTATGCCAATTCCCAGTTTACTTCCAAAGATCTCCCAAATTTCTACTCCATCCATAGAATGAGAATTCTCCCATCACTACATGCTATTCCTTTTTAAAATTTTTGTCAAACTGACATGCTATATTAGTTTAATTTGTATTTCTCTGATTACTAAGATTAAGCATCTTTTCATATGTTGCTGGCCATTTAGACTCCCCTTGTTTAAAGTACTCCCCATGTACTTTAGCCAACATTACTGGTTATTTGTCTTTTAATTAGTTTGCATTTGTTATTTTTATGATAAGCATATGTGCATATTTGTTAGTTTTATGGTAAGCATTAATTCTTTGTCTATCATTGTGCAAGTATTTCTCAAGTTAACCTTATTCTATATATATACTAGTTTTGGGTATTTTTTGCCATACAATTAAACAAATATATGTAGTGCCATATGCCTTCCAGTTTGCTTATGGAAGCCGAGATTCCTATATTGCATTGAATGATTTACCCATCTCTAATATTTCAAGGTTTTTAATAAATGCTTGTAACATTATAAATATGAGGCAATCAGATTTGTAAAAATGTTTGTGTGGTCTGAATTTGGGGAAGTTTCAGAGCCACTTTGTAACTCCCTTTCTTGTACTTATTTTTCCAGAACTTTGGATTGACAATAGACAAAGCATGTTCATATTCTGGAAATTCAACATTACACTTTCTCCTTGGTTAGGGTCCTTTTCAGTCAAGAGAAAGCCCTAATGACATATTCATACATCTTCACATCTTTCAAGGGCCTTGATTTTTCAAGATAAGAAGCTATCTGTGAAATGGGATTAATGCACACAAATAGTAAGATTTTCATGTATTGTTTGAGATAAAAGATTGGGTAAGTGAACACTGAATCAGTATGAAATTTCAAGAATTATGATCAAATTCTCAGCTTACATAAAGTTGAGATCTAAAACTAACTTGAATTATGACAGAATAAAGATGGAAAAAAATGCAAAAGAATCTCAATTAAAATCCTGGGCCATCTCTAATTATTATATGCACATGTCTATGCCTATGGTTATGTCTGCATATCTGTATCTATATCATCTATATGTATATAAAAATATATATCTAATACATATCTATCTTATATACCTAATATATATCTATATATAAATATTGATATAAATATATAAGTCTATATCTATCCATACCAGAAGCACCTACGATGTTCTAAATGTTGCACTAGCTGCTTTCATGTTAATCCTTAGAACAACCATAAATCACTATGAGAAAAATCCCTTGAACTATTCATGAAAACTTTTTGAATTGTTTATTAATGAATTCACCAATATTGGTGAATTTCAAAGAATTTCCTCAGTGAATGGGGTGAGGATCCCCACTAACAGTGGGTCAGGGGAACTGGTTACAACCTTCCAATCTTAATTCGTAAGTGCAGATGGTAGATAGAGTAGAATTCATCAGGATTGAATGCTTTAGTTGCTCACACACGGTTGAGCTAAGTGTTTTTTGTTTGATTTTTCCTTGATATAAAATAGAGATCTCTAGGGCTTCCCTGGTGGCGCAGTGGTTGAGAGTCCGCCTGACGATGCAGGGAACACGGGTTCGTGCCCCGGTCCGGGAAGATCCCACGTGCCGCGGAGCGGCTGGGCCCGTGAGCCATGGCCGCTGAGCCTGCGCGTCCGGAGCCTGTGCTCTGCAACGGGAGAGGCCACAACAGTGAGAGGCCCGCGTACCGCATAAAAAAAATAAAATAAAATAGAGATCTCTATATCCAGTCTTGTTCTCCCCCAAGAATTTCAGATTTATAACCAAATGAGACCCAGCTTCCTACTGAGTCTTTTTGATCAACTGCTCCTACAGAGTTAGTTATATACATAGCAAAGGCAAGCATTTAAAACTCTAATTAAGGCTCTTTATTCTCTGTTTAAAAGTCTGCACTGTTTTTCTTTTACATTTAGACTAAAATATGGATTCCTTACCTTTGTTTAGAAAGCCCTACATCTTCTAACACCAGCTTATCTCTCCCACTCATGTCTTATCACTCTCTTATTTGCTGGGTCTTCTCTAGACACACAGGCCTTTTGATTCCTCAGAAACAGCAAGCTTGTTCCTTCTGACTGGCCTGCAATTATCACCCCAGGGTTCCTTATCATGTATCAGCCTAAGTACACCCTCTTCAGGAAAGTCCTCCCTGTGAATCCAATCTGAAGTAGACACCAGTCACTTTCCACTGCTTCTTATTTTTAATGCCATGTGTGCCAACATATTTTTGTGTATATACGTTTTGTCTCTTCCAAATAGATCCCTATGAATTTTCCAAAAAAAAAAAATTTAAAACATTGTCTAGAATTTTACAATTAAGAGATGGAACAGAGATTCAAACACATGTAAACTAAATTCAATGCCCATCTGTAAACCAGTGTTTTGTGTAGATTGATAAGAAGAGCATGGTCAAAAGTGTGAAATGCTGCTAAGAAGAATACTCAAGTGAAATAAACTCTAGGGTTTATATGATTTAGTAAAAATTCATTGTTTGAAATTTGCATAAGCTGCTTATTTCCCTGGAGTGATGGGGGCAGACAGCAGATTGTATTCAACTGAGGTCTGAGGAGTAAACAAGTTTTGAGGGAATCTACGCAGCGACAAAGTTTGCCTAAGAATGAAAGGAAACATCTTAGATAGAAAAGACTTGAGTCTTAGATGTTGACGGGAAGGAACCAAAAGGAGATGCTGAGGTCACAAGTGTGGTGGGACAGATATTCCATTGAGCCAGGTTCTCATGAAGATGGAAGGAATGTAAGTGAATGAGAAGGGTCAAGAAACAAACTTGCCGTAGTTTGGAGACAAGATAGACAACAGTAAGTAACAGTAAGTAATTTGGAGTTGAACAGACCTACTTTAAACTTCGGTTAATATGTTTCCCTCACTGCAAAATGAAAGGTGTAATAGCTACTTTAAAGCGTTGTTGTATGGATTCGAGAAAATCAGAGTACAGTACGCGTTGGATTGCTCAGCACGTAGTAGGAACTCAGTAAGTGGTAGGTATCATTATGTAACTGTTAGCCATTTCCCAAGTCATTTCTCTGGTAAGTGCTGACAAAGATTTGAACCTGTAGTACAAAGCCTCATGACTTAATCACCATCTACTCTGCCCTTCAGGATAAAGTTCTCCCTAGAGTTCTTCCTGTGCCTTTATCTTACAAGGGAGCATGTTTTCTCCTACCTGCAAACACAGACAAGGCAATGCTACAAACACGGCTGATATGTTTCACCTGAGGTGTCTGAAGGGCAAGGAGAACATGAAATGAGTTAGGAATGACTCACTGAGGGTATCATTCATAGTGAATAACAAGGTGGGTGCTCCCATTTATCAATACTACAGGAATAACTCATGCTATATAATCTAAGGGCAATGATCTTACTCTTCAAGAAAACGATTCAATTTTAGGCTGTCATATTTGTCCCTGTAATAAATATTTCCTTGGTAGCAAATGAGATTTACTCAAGAAAAGGAAATAATTAAGTTCAAAACACAGCAGATATGTAGCATCTTCTGCATCTTCTTTGGCCCTGCTCTTGCCCTGCTTGTTACTGTATCTTCCACATACATGTTTTCTCTTCTTCCTAAGAGTATGGACTTTCAAATCAGTCCCATCGGATCAATTCCTTGATCTACACTCTATTATAAAAGTTTGGAATTTTTGACAGTTTACATAGCCTGTGTGAGCCTCAGGTTATTCATCTATAATAAGTGGAAATAAAACCTGCATCACAGTCAAGCTGATAAAATGAAATGGAATAATGTAAGTTTCATGCCTTGTATACAGGAGGCAAGCTGCATACCCTGGATAGAGTCGCCTTTATCCTTTCTTGGTCCATTTTTTCCTAATCATGGGATTTTAACTATGCCTTCAATGAAGACAACTCTCAAAAGCGTATTTCTAGCTTCATATTTTCAATTGCATACTTTTTTATTCTTCAAAGACAAAGCAAATACTATACCCCGAATCATAACTTTTATTAGCAAGCCATAACAACAAATTTTCTCCTTTAAATCTTCTAGTATCTTATTTTTCTCATGATGTTTTTCAGTTTTACCCTAATCCGTTTCCAGATATCGACTGTGTAAATCAGAATCCAAGCCCAAATCATTTTTAATCAGACGTAAGTATTAATCCAATGACTGCTATCATACCAGGTTGGCACCTCGGAAATGTCTTGACAGAAGAAGTTACATAAAACCTAGCAAATACATTTATTTTTTCCTCTCCCGTTGCGGAGCATAGGCTCCGGACGCGCAGGCTCAGCGGCCATGGCTCACGGGCCCAGCCGCTCCGCAGCTTGTGGGATCTTCCCGGACCGGGGCACGAACCCGTGTCCCCTTCATCCGCAGGCGGACTCTCAACCACTGCGCCACCAGGGAAGCCCTATTTATTAATTATAGTTACCAATGAAAACTAAAATGTAGATTTGATGATGGATTTTGTCAGTTATCAACATGCTAATTATATCCACAAGATCACCACTGAAAATACCTTTGACTATTCCAGAATCATATACTCAAGGGAAAAAAAGACATTATACATTTTAACTGCCATTCAATATTTACATGGGTTTGTTGTGCTTGTTTCTTTTCACGAAAAGCAGTCACCCCATTTATATAATCAAATAATTTTGAGATAAAGCATATCTATTTTTTATCAGTCAAATTTTTCAGGGGAAATAATCTATTTTTCTATTTATTTCTACAATGCCATATCTAGAATTACCATTTATTTCCTATAATATATTTATTTTCTATTCATAACATATAATTCCTTCATCATGAGCTTATGATTATCAGCATGTTTCGTATTTATCAGCCCTTACACTGCCATTCATAAAAACTAAAAAAATTGCATTTTCACTTAAAGAACCTAATAGCACACAATACTTCTTGTATTGATGGTCAATGTCATGCTACTTCTAACTATATATATAAAGTCAAACAAATTTGGATGTGACATACTGCTTCTCAAGTCTATATTCCATAAAATATTCATCATGATTTTTTATTTAATAAATTTATTTATTTATTTATTTTTGGCTGCATTGAGTCTTTGCTGCTGCACGCGGGCTTTCTCTAGTTGTGGCGAGCGGGGGCTACTCTTTGTTGCAGTGCGCGGGCTTCTCATGGCGGTGGCTTCTCTTGCTGCAGAGCACAGGCTCTAGGCATGCAGGCTTCAGTAGTTGTGGCACGCAGGCTCAGTAGTTGTGGCTCGCGGGCTGTAGAGTGCAGGCTCAGAAGTTGTGGTGCACGGGCTTAGTTGCTCCGTGGCATTCATCATGATATTTTTCTGATCTCTATCTTCATTTTAGATATTTTTCTGGCATGTAAAGATTATTAGTAAAGTGCTTTCATAGATACTGAAGAAAGAAACTCTATACATAGATAACATTATTAAATAAGGGAGTATTTATTTTAAATCGAAAAATCTTATTTAAAATGTGGTTTAAATGTGGTTCTAATAACTAAACAAAAATGTTTTTTGTTTATTAAGCCAAACAAAAAATGTTTTCATTTAACAAATGTTATATATACTGCTAACTTCACAAACTTTAATATATCTAACATTATATATTGAAATCAACTCTAATCCCTGATTTAAGTGTAAAAGATAAAAGATTTATTTTTACAAAACTTTGCTCCTTTCTAAAAACAACTCATAATGTATTCAGATTAAAACACAAAATATGGGGGAAAAAACTATAATTTTATGTCTGTATGAAATCGGAAGTACAATGAGAAAAATATTCTTTATCAGTTAACTATTTTTCATTGGTTAAATTAAACAAGGAATTCACATGAGGTTCTAACTGGTTTTATTAAACACAATCATTTTATATTAATTTATTGTTTAAAATGGTCAAGGGACTTCCCTGGGGGTCCAGTGGTAAAGAATCCGCCTTACAATGCAGGGGACATGAGTTTGATCCCTAGTCGGGGAACTAAGATCCCACATGCCGCAGGGCAACTAAGCCCACACGCCACAACTACTGAGCTCACACGCCTCAACAAGAGAGCCTGAGTGCTGCAAACTACAGAGCCCACATGCTCTGGAACCCGCGCCACAACCGCAGAGCCCACGCACCCTGGAGCCTGCGTGCCACAACTAGAGAAGAGAAAAAAACCTCACACCACAACTAGAGAGAAGCCCGCGTGCAGAAACGAAGAGACCGTGCACTGCAATGAAAGATCCCATGTGCCTCAGCGAAGATCCCACGTGCCACAACTAAAGACCCAACACAGCCAAAAATAAATAAAATCAATCAATAATAAAATAAAATCTAAAATAAATAAAGTGGTCAAGTCAGTTGCACTAGATACCTTCCCTAATCCTTAATGTTTATGGTGCTTAAAAATTGGATTTGCTTCAGAGGTTTCTGGATCCTTATTTTTCAAGAGACATGGTTAAGAAAAATATATTTGCCTGAAGTATACAGCATATCAGTAGGGAATAAAAGTAGTATCTATGCACACACAACGTTAATAAAAGTAATTAATTAGAATATTGATTATCAAAGAAGCAATTAATTAAGTATAAAATGCTGGCTTCAATTTTGTAAAAATAAAGTGTTTCCTGTTTCTATTGGGAGAAACAAAACAAACAAATGGGCGATACTGTAGGTATTTTTTCTTTTGTTTAAAGAAGCAAAAATTATGGGTATGAATTAAATTTCTGAAATGATAATTAAGTCATAGAGCTGGCTCCTATCGAAACTACATACAGTGTTATCCAATCATAATACACAATGATAATGAAAATCATTCTTCAAAATTAATATTTACATGTATGCTTTATTATTATAAATGTCTATTTCAAAGACGGTAATATCGATGATAATACCATTGGCTTTCTTTATCTATATATGACAATTTAGATAAACCTGAGATGTATGTCTTCCACTAGGATCATAATTCTCTGAAATAATTTCTTGACTTTGATAAACTATGAGATCCACCAGGGCATGAAATCTGTTCATTGTTGTTTTACAGTTATAGCTCTAACTTTTAGCATTGTGTCCAAACCAAAAAGACACTAAATAAATATATATTAAACGAATGTATGAATTTGGAAATGATGCCTCATTTATTTGATTTTATTTATTAAGGATTTTAACAATATATGCATTACATGAAGCCTCAATTATTATACTAAAACATTAGTTTAGAAAGAGAAAGAAACACAGGGATCAATAACTACCTTAAATAACACTTAAAAAGGAACTATGACTCGAAATTTCCAAGTTCAAGTCTATATGGGCCCAGCCCCAAGAGACAAAGAAGCCCTTCCTGAAGATATGTAATTAAAAAGGGTTTCGAGAGAAGTTCCAACTTTCCATGGAAATAAACTCCACAAAATTATAGCTATCCAGTTATAGCTGGTTTCACAGGCTCTCTAGAAGGAACTCACTTTTTGTTCTACAAACATTTAGACTCCATTTTAAGATGTCACTTTTGTTGTTCCGCCTCCCAATTTAAGGCAGCAACTGAAAAACTGGGACATATTTCTTCAGTTTTTTGATTTATAATCAGCATTTTCTTTGTTGGACAAATTCCCAGTTCTTGCCTACTAAAATAGTAAGGGAAACAGGGAATTATTAGCTTATGCTGATTGTTCAAGCCTAAATAATACCCAAGCTAAAAAATCCAAGTAACAATGTAAAAGTTTATTTAATAAGGGTAAGAACCAAGTTAGAAGATCACAGGAAAAGGCACTTTGTCTCTCAAAAAATTTTTTTAAAAGCTATGGATATGGAAGTTCTATATTTAGTTTTTTAATGAATGTCCATACTGTTCTCCATAGTGGCTGTATCAATTTACATTCCCACCAACAGTGTAAGAGGGTTTGGTACAGCTGAACGAGACGCAGAAGTACAAACAGACATGTGGACACGGGGTTGGGGAGCGTGGGATGAATAGGGAGAGTAGGACTGACATAAATATACTACCATGTGTAAAATACATAGCTGGTGGGGACCTGCTGTATAGCACAGGGAGCTCAGCTCGGTGCTCTGTGATGACCTAGATGGGTGGGATGGGGGATGGGGGGAGGGTGGTCCAAGAGGGAGGGGATATATGTATACATACAGCTGATTCACTTCTTTGTACAGCAGAGACTAACACAACATTGTAAAGCAACTATACTCCAATAAAAATAAATAATAAAGAAATAAAACACAAGAGATAGCTTCCAAAAAAAATAAATAAATAAAGCTATTGATAACAATTTTGTGGTAGCACCTCTGGTTGTCTTGCAGAACTCTGACAAGCCCTGGGGAATCCTCGAAGCCAGATTATGCCCCAGCCCAATCTGATACCCTCTTATTTTTCCTATGTGAAAATATAAAATGTAACTATCAATAATTGCTTTTTTAATAAACATGCCTAAATTTACTCCATCAAAGGAGAGCTGCTCTTTAAAATGGATATCTTGGGAGAGGGCCTATTTGTTCCATCACCAAAAAATTTGGAAAACCTCTTTTACTGTATTTTCTTGCAAATATGTGAGTCATGCAGAAACAGAAATCAATCTTAGAGCTATGAAAAACACAGACTATTGGGGGCTAAAAATGGCATGGCCCGATTCCATCACTTACATTTTTCATGAGTTTTGGTTCCAAATAAGCTCCATCTTTTTTCTCACATGAAATCCTAATTTAAAGTATAAAAGTCCAGCACTACCAGAGGAGTCAATAAAATATACCACAAACTATAAAGCTACTTCCTAAAGAGGTTTTCCAGAATGCCTAAAAAGATGGGACTATCACTGGATTGGGACTATAAACTCCCAAGTGACTACTAGGATACAGACTTAAAATCATTCATACCTATTTTTATTTTTTATTTATTTATTTATTTTTTGCGGTACGCGGGCCTCTCACTGCTGTGGCCTCTCCCGCTGTGGAGCACAGGCTCCCGACGCGCAGGCTCAGCGGTCATGGCTCACGGGCTTAGCCGCTCCGCGGCACGTGGGATCCTCCCGGACTGGGGCACAAACCCGCGTCCCCTGCATCGGCAGGCAGACTCTCAACGACTGCGCCACCAGGGAAGCCCATTCATACTTATTTTTTAATTGCACTTTATAAATTATGAGTGTACAGTAAATGATAGGATTCCTAACTTTCTTCTTCTGTTAAAATACATAATCTGACATAAATAATAATGTACCCTTAGAAATAATTTTAATTTGTGACTATGCATCTATATTTGAAATGCTTATAGTTCTGAACAGGAGTCAATAAACAAATGCCTGACTCTTCATTGTGCCCATATGATTAATCAGAAGCACAGACACAGGATGACTAAAGGGGTCTTAACTGGGGCTTGTGTCAGGGTCTCTGACAATACGTTGGACCTACCTACACAAATTTCAATATGGTCTTTATAAGGAGTCACTTCTGACACTGATAATAATCTTCTACTAATATTTTAGATGAAACACCAAAGTCTCACCAAAGGAGTTAAAAAGGGATGGTGTTATGTGGAAATGGGCAAGGAGTCACAGAGAGCAGAATTATAGCAATGAAAAATTTAAGATTATCTTCAGAGAAAATAAAATAATACATTTTCTTCGTCCTCAAATATAGCTTTAAATTGGAAGTCAAACTATCTTGTAAAAGTATGAAATACTCCAGGCAATTTTCTTAAAATATTAAAATCAACTAAGTAGAGGAAATTATTGGTATGTAATTCATTTTCAATTGCCAAAAACATAAGCAAAACTATTTCCTTCTTGTGTGTTTTCCAAATTTTGAAATGGTTATATTTCCTGAATTAAATGTTTATATTTCCTGATATACTTCTTAATTAAATAGGATAAATAAGCTCAACATATGCCAAGTTGGACCTTAAACACATTTGAGATTTCAGTTTACCTACTGTGTAACATACATCACATTTAAAATTTAACATTAATATATAAGAATACCTTGTACCTAGAAACTATGGGTGCAGTTAGGTCATCTACAGTATAAAACCTCTTGAGCTCACTACTGTAAATTCTCCATTTTTCTGTCATTCAGTGTTAGAGAAGCATAAAATCAAATGCTAGAGTCTTAAAACCGTCACATGTATGAATCATGGAACCCATCAACAAATATTAATTGAGCACCTACTGTGCACAAGGTCCCATACAGGATACAAAGAGACAGTTCATTACAATATTTATAGTTGGTGAAAAAGACATATACATGGAGTCTGTTAGGTTCTTTTTGGCAATACAGGCTTCCAAAACTATGTGAAAATATTGATATAAATTTCAAACAGGATCATTAGAGCATTTATAAGATATCAAGTAAACGAGAGAATACTATAAACTGAAAAGCCTTTAAAACTTTTCTTTCTGTTCTAAACATTAGCTATTACAACATTATTTTCAAAGGATGAATTCCAATTAGAAACTGATCAGTTGTAGGCTTTACTCTGCAAATTCAGTGCATGTTATTGACTAATTGAGTGAAGAAAGGTTAAGGAAGAAAAAAAACAAACAATACAGATGATTCAAATTTGGCCCTTGATAACATAGGCAATGAGTTATTTTATAGATTAAAACCCAATCACTGTTACAAAAGAATAATTTCAGAGTTGTCATGGCATTACAATGACTTTGATAAGCATTAGAGCACTGAAACATATTAAAGAATAGAAGATTTATGTCTGTTTATTCAGTGCTTACGGAAAAAAAACAGGCAAATGTTTTTGCTTCTGTTTATAGTCCCAATTATCCTAAGTACTTGGTTTAATTTGCTCTCTTCCTGATTAAATCTAAGCATACATAAAGATCAGATGAGAATGCATGTTCCTGTTAAATGGTGACTGAGGATGTGCAGACACGATATATGGGATTCTTTTCGTTAAATGGATACTTTACACGTTTATGGAAAAACATAAATATTATCTCTTGTGGCCAAAGAATTAAAAGTTACGCTTAATATGTTTACCTACTGTGTGAAATGCACAAGCAATTATTTAATAAAGCTCACATACAGAGATCGTCGTAATATTAAAGTCTGAGTTGTTCAAAGCAGAACCCCAAATTGATACGGGCATATGTGAGAAGTGTGGGTCAGCAGGTTGATAACTCTGAGCCTTCAAAGCAAATCTGATCAACTGATTTAAAGTTCTCTTTGTGATTACGTGGATTTGGAATATGAGAATAAACGAGCAAGCCTGTGTTTGTTTTATAAAATTTATACAATGGTATCACAGAGAAGGAGTAAAATCATCTTACTGGCAGACAAATACAGACTATGAAAGCATTTTGGTTTCTAGTGTTAATAAACCTCATCTCATTAAGTAAGAACCAATAAGAATACAACCCCTGCTTCCAATGAATAGACTTAAAAGTATTTTAGCCACAGAGAAGAACGAACTTATTTCTGATATAAGACCTTAAGGCATGCTTTTGATCCACAGATGGAGGCGGGCACTATATGAGTTCTGAGAGCACAGGTCACTTGGTATGACCCCTATAAACTGAACTGTTCCTGAGTATTTGCATGATGGACTGTGGTCCAGCTAGACCAGTGACTCTCAACTGGGGGTGAGTTTTGCTCCCTCCAGGCGACACTGGAAATGTCTGGAGCCATGTGATTGTCACAGTTTGAGGGGAGAAGGGGCATGCTACTGGTATCTAGTGAGTAGAGACCAGGGACGCTGCTAAATATCCTATTGTGCATAAGACAGTCCCTCACAACAAAAAATCATCTGGCCCCAAATGTCAATAGTGCCAAGGGAGTGGAACTTTGAGCTGATCCATTGTATTCTCCCTGTTGACAAAGAGTTGAGGTTGGGCTTCCCTGATGGCGCAGTGGTTGAGAGTCCACCTGCCGATGCAGGAGACACGGGTTCATGCCCCGGTCTGGGAAGATCCCACGTGCTGCGGAGCGGCTAGGCCCGTGAGCCATGGCCACTGAGCCTGCGCGTCCGGAGCCTGTGCTCCGCAATGGGAGAGGCCACAACAGTGAGAGGCCCGCGCACCGCAAAAAAAAAAAAAAAAAAAAAGAAGAGTTGAGGTTGAGGTTGAGGTCCCACCTACCGATAAAATTATGGTCCAAGAAAAGCCTAATTATATCCAGCACTAGCCGACTCTCACCTGGCCTTAAAAATAGTAATTTAGTAATAGGGGGGAGAAGTTAGACGTGGGATACATGAGCAAATGCAAATACATCTTTTTTGTGAAGCTAACTTATCTCTATTTTAACAGTGTTTTGGCAAGAATTCTCAGTTAACTCATGGGAGTGTATTCAGGTGACCAAGTCATAATGTTCTCTCCACCCATAAGTCAAATGTTGACCCAGGGTTCCTTCAGAATGAGGGGAGAAGACGTTAAGATCCTCAATAGTGGAGAAAGTAGAAGGTGGCTATAGGAAGTCTGGGAAGAGTGGAGAGAGAGTAATTCATAAACTATGAAGGGCCATTCTTTTTACCTTCAGTTGTGTCAAATTACTTATTTGCACAGCGCTGTGTTATAATACAAGGTATTCTAGTTATTACTAGTTATTCTAGTTATTACGCTATACACTAGGTACTTACTCCTCTCCATGTTCTTCCAGAGACATAAGAAATGTGAGGGCTTCCCTGGTGGCGCAGTGGTTGAGAGTCCACCTGCCGACGCGGAGGACACGGGTTCGTGCCCCGGTCCGGGAAGATCCCACATGCCGTGGAGCGGCTGGGCCCGTGAGCCATGGCCGCTGAGCCTGTGCGTCCGGAGCCTGTGCTCCACAGCGGGAGAGGCCACAACAGTGAGAGGCCCGCGTACCGCAAAAAAAGAAAAAAAAAAAGAAAGAAATGTGAAAAGGTCATCTAAACAAATATGTTTCAGGGCAAAGATGGTGAGCAATGGTAAAGAGGGTAACTACAGTCTTGCCCACTTCTACCAGGGATAGACTATCCTTCCATTAATTACAGTAAAGAGAAGAGTGTTCGGCAGGTAGCAGGTGCTCAGTAACCGGTTGGTCAGATGAATAAATTGGTTTATCATCCAAAACATGAACTCTCCCTTAATGCATTAATACCCCTCCTTTCTTTTATCCCATTGTTTTCAAGCCCAGGCTTTTCTTTCTTCATAGTTTTTCTCACATTCTTTTCTTCCTTTCTCTTCTGAATGTGACTCTGAGGAAGACACATTCATCCTTGACTTGGTTTCCTGATTGTTTCTCATGTCTTTAACATTAACATTCGTTTGACCCCCTTGCTGCCAAATTACTCCTTTTAAACATGCCTCTCTGTGTACTTTTTACTACTTTCAGCACACCTAAAAGTGCTCTGTTGTCTAAAATGAAACTTTCACCTTTTTAGTTTTACAAATTTTGTTTCATCAATTTGATTTCACTAATTAGCTTGGAATTCTACATTTTATTTAAAGTATTACATATTTTAAAAAATCACTATTTGGCAAAATAGGGAAGAAGGTTAGTATGTCATAGAGTAGAACTGTCATTAGCTAGGAATTAAGAGACTTTAAGTGATTACCCAGGTTTTAACATTAAATAGTGTGAATTTTGATAAATCTCTTAGAGTATATCTGAGAGATGTCTCATTTAGACAGTGATTTATGTCACTGTCATTTAGAGGGAAGAAAGAATATTATCTGATAGTTGGATTCTAGCAAAAAATACTTTTTGCTCAATACTTTCATGAAGGAAAATAATTATGAAGAAACTAAAATTTGGAGATTCAGGGCCCACTTGTTACCTTGGCTACAAATAAGTCTTATAGGAGATTATGTAACAGAAAACATTCCGAAGATGAAAATAAATCTTCTGCCACATTGTTGAGGGGAAATTATTCTTTCCTAAGGAAAAAGTTTAAAAGGGAAATATTGTTTCCCCACTCATCTTGCCTTCAATCCGTCCAGCTGCCTTTTAGCAGTCAAGCAACCCATTATCACCATTATTGTGTTTGAGTCATCATGGCCTCGAGGTGAACTGCTTGAGGAAAATGGCTTGAAAGAAATAAATACATATACACTGGCATCAGTCTTTAGTCTCTTCTTTTTAGTGGCATTGCTTTCAAGTCAAGTTGGCTTGTGTCCAAAACAAAACCAAAGAAAGCAACAGTTAAACAGCTGGTACCAATTATCCTAACTTCAGTGGGACCTCACACTCAAGTGTCCAACTAGCAAACTGGATCTATGATATAATGGATTTGTTATTTCCTAACTTGACCATGGTGCTGGTGCTGTTTGCCCACTGCCTTCTATTAAAAGTAATCTCCAGAATTATACACCTACACTCTCACAACAAGCGTTATTATTTTTGTGTGCTTTTTTTTTTTTTTTTTTTTTTTTTTTTTTTTTTTGCGGTACGCGGGCCTCTCACTGTCGTGGCCTCTCCCGTTGCGGAGCACAGGCTCCGGACGCGCAGGCTCAGCGGCCATGGCTCACGGGCCCAGCCGCTCCGCGGCACGTGGGATCTTCCCGGACCGGGACACGAACCCGTGTCCCCTGCATCGGCAGGTGGACTCTCAACCACTGTGCCACCAGGGAAGCCCTTGTGTGCTTTTTATAAGCTCATAAAATTACTGTCTAATTGTATATACACACCAGTGGATCTTATTTTCTGGAGAAAAGCCCCAGAAAACTGGATATAAAAGTTTGAACAAGTATTTGTCTGATAAGTCATACTATATTTTGACACTAACATAGGGATATGGAATTTTATAAAGAGAAAAATACTATGATAATGAACATAATGAAATGTACATCACAGATTATTTTTTTTCATTGAAGATTATTAGAAATACAGTTCTTCTCAAGTTCACTTACAGAAAGGATGGAAAAACTAAATGTTTTTTATATTGATATGGAGCATAGCATATTGATCAATACTACTACATTATTGATTCATTTAAAATATTTGTCTTCTGAAAACATACAATGACATTTTGTAACATATTCTTATATTTATACTTCATGTTTTATAAAGTTGCCTCATTTTTTAAGGAGCTTACATTGCCACTCTAGCTGTCTGAGATGCTATTCTCTAGAACCAGGAATAAATGTTGGCAATATTAAATAGAATTTGGACATGAAAAATTCCAGTTCATAATTTTAGTCCCTCAGAAGTACAAGTTCTAAATTTGGCAAGATATACTGGTTTTAATATGTTCTACTCTGAAATAGAAACTCTCTTAAGTTTACTTTAGGAAAAAACAAAATCCATTGCTCTCCATTAAGACAAGAATCTCACAAATCACAAAGAGGATTTTGTAACCAGGCAACCAAGGTCAGCAAGACTGTGACCAAGGTCTGGAGACCCAGCTGAACACACACACCAGGAAAAGTGAGGACCCGCACTGCATGGAAGAAAATTGATGTTGTATTCTTTTTAAAACCTGTAATTCCATTGCACCTTGCAGGTGTACCCTGAAAAACAGCTGATAAATCTGCTCCGGATCCACATTTTGAATAACAAATCATATTTTATTCAAAAGATTTTCCATTATAAATATACCCTGATCAGCCAAGAAACTGGAAAACAAACCAACAACGACAAAGCCCTTAAACAGGCATTTTTCTAACGGGGTGATTTTCCTTGAATAGTACCTGATTACCTGATCTTCCTAGGCAAAGCCACGTGCTCATAAAGAAAGGTGAGATTTGCTAACTCCTGTAGTGGAGAATGTTAAAATGGATGAAATGCTTTCATGAGTTCTCACAAACTTTTCCAAGTAACTGAAATTGATGTGTGTTTCTTATACTGAGATGGAGCATAGCATATTGATCAATACTACAAAATTATGGTACCTATCAGAATTCTAAAATCAAATACTGTTATTGATTTTAAGTTGATTGCACAGTTGTTAGTTTCAGAAGCTTAAAATTCTCGTGAGCCTGGAGCCCCAAGTAATTATGTCAGAAAGTTGTACTGAGTATTGCAGTCATTTGCACTGTTAGCTTTTAGAGTGCCTCACTGGGTAAGTAGTAACGTGAACAGCTTTAAAGCTTGCATGTAACTTCAAAGGTCTTCTAAACCTCAGCTGAATGGATTTGGTAGGCAATTTGGATACATTTGGTTATTATTCTGTTTGCTTACTTTCCATCCATTTTTTCCCAAAAGCCGTGTCCATATGTGGGAAAAGAGACTGCTGTTGCCTAAAGCGTGCACCAAAATGCTTAGAGAAGCTACTAAGTTATCCTGGTTGCATCGAATTATCATTTAGTTTTATGACATCATATTTAAATTACTCCAATCTAAACCCAATAATGAAAATTCCTGATGACATTTTAGCAATATGCACCTTGTCTAGGAAATATAGTACATATTGGTCAAAGAAATGAAAAGAATGTAGGATGTATTCACAGAATCAAAATTTCACGTTGTTTTCACATGTTGTAAAGGCACAGGAAAGGCACAGATAAGCATTTTCTTTATCATGCATTCATCTCCTCTAACTCTTCCTTCCCACTTCTATTTTTGCCTATTGCACATCTAACTTAGCTTCAGTGAGGCCATAATTAAGTGTAATCTTGTTGTTGGTTTAAAAAGAAACCTGTATATCACAGTAATGCTGTGTTCACTGGGCTTTAGTGTTATCATCTCAGCACAGACGTGTGACCCAGAACTACAGGCAATGGTTCAGGTCTTTCTATGTGATATTGAGAAAATATATTTGTGTGCTTATAAGCTTATAGATGAATGCATAAGCTGCTTGGTTCAGCAGTTATTCTCTGAACTTGTAACCCTTCCCTCTTAGCTGACCCATAGGAGGGAGTATGACTTTATAATTGCATGGGCTCTGGACACATTTGAGAATTTATGCCCCGGTGGGAAGAACAGTAGGGAAGGAAGATTCAGTAATTCAGGCACAGGATGATAACTGACTGTATCAGAAGAATATCAGCTACCACATTAAAGTTCACTTACACACCATGTTATCAGCCAGATTGTTTTTAATGCATAAGACAGTCCTAGTGAGAAAGCTGGATATAGAATAAAAACCATTTATGTATATATATTTTCACAGAATTAGTGCTACGACTATGGACATCATTTTAAAGGCCTGTGTCTGTATTTTTATAACCAAATCTTTAAAATGTTATATTGTATATACATTCTAAAAGATAACTATAAATTAACTGTTTTCTTAGAAATCAAATTTAAATGGAAACAAAGAATGCAGCAGAATTTTCAAAGAAATGATTCATAAGCCAAAACTTACCAAGAACATTATTAAAAGAATAAGAGTTTTCCCCTAATATATTTACCACATATATCCATATATCCTTTAGTAATAGAAGTAAACTTCTTTAAAAATATTTTGTTCAAAAGTCATCCTTTGGACTGGTAAAAAAAAATGTTGAATATTATTTTTGATGAGAATCCTGAGTTAAAAAACATTAGCATTTAGTAACTTATAATTTTTTTAGATTTTAATATGTAAGTATATTCTCTTTAAACATGTCTACAATATGTACTAGGCCTTTTATCTCACCATAAAAATGAATGTGTTTCAAAACAGATTTGCCATAAGGTTTTCATACATGACCAATTTTCACAATAAATGACATCTGTGAGCCAGATGGAATGAACAAAAAAGTTCCTTTACTTCCTGTGTTGCTCAAGAGAAAATAATACTGATCATTTTGACCTCAAAACAACCACAGTTTCATTGTCTGAAGATTACATCGTTTTTCACATTTGCTCCTAGAACAAAATGATTTCCACATTAACAGCTTTTTCAATAGATTTTATCTTGTTCTTGAAGGATTAATGCTTTTTTTTAAAGTACATATTGAAAGTTAGAAAATGTCCATACTAACATGATAATAAACTATCTGGGCTTACACGACAAACCTAGTTCCCTTACCACTATTTTATTATAACACTGGGAAATGACATAAAGATAAAGCAAATTTTAGCTCAAATTTTGAATTAAGTATTGATATTTTCATATAGTAGTTAAATTCAAAGCTTTAGAATTTATTCTTCAGAGTATCTAAAATCATGTTAAGTCATACTAGAAAAACAAAAAATAGACATCTTCAATTTTCAGAACACTTCATTTGGTAAAATAAATTTAGTGTAAATAATCTGACTAATACCTTTAGTATTTCATTTTGGTTGTCTTGTTCTAGACATAAACAAAGCAAAGAGACAGCTGATATAAGAATGCACTTACTGGAGACATGGCAAAAGAAAGCAACAGTTGAGGACAGGTAGACAAAGACTTTGTAATACTAAAGAAGAAACATTAAAACATTCCTTACACTTGTAAATGGAGAAACTGTTATGAGAAAACACATTTTTATGGGTTATGGGGCTCTTTGGATGTGTCTTTATTTTTACCACTTAATGCATAATGTTGAATATTTGCAAGTCACCATTTCCCATTAGACTGGAGTCTGCTAAGGTAGGGATAATGCTTCATTCATTTACGTGTTCTAAGTATTTAACAGACTTTGAAACTTAATATGGAGACAATGAAAATTTGATAAATGAATGAACTCCTTTTATCAGTTTCATCAATAGACACCTGTCAATATTACTTTGTGCTATTATTGAAAAATTAAAGAATAAATTTCAAATAACAGAAATAATTTTGTCAAAAATGTATTTAGTTGATGTTTGTCTTAACTAATCTATTAATTCTCAAAACAAAAAAGAATTATTATTAAATGTTTTACTTTCATTTATAAACAAAATTACAATGGAATTGGTATGGTTCTTCCACAATTCTTTGGTATTTTATTTATACATGTGTTAACTTCTTTTAACTGAATAAATTTTTCAATATATTGTTAATGATATCAATATATGTGCAAATATAATATATAATTATATACATTGTATATAATATATAATCAATAGTCTTTGGGGTGATGAAGAAATATGGGGGCTATATAATTAATCATATTGCAGACTTTACAGAGATAAAATGGCATGCTGCTAAAACTTAGTTTAGTCATTTGGTCAGACTAAACTTTGATTTTCCTTGATTTGAAAGATAATAGAAATTGCTGTGTTATTAAAAGGAAAAATGTTAATGTCTTTACTGAGTACTTAAGTCATTCTCAATTTTGTTGAACAATATCAAATTAATAAAATAGAATTTTCAGAGGCCTTGTGCAAACATCCATTACTGACCATCACCATAAATTCCAAGGGGTCTCAAGTTGTGCAATAGTGTATATATATGTGCATGTTTGTGTGTGTGTGTGTGGTAATATATATGTATGAAGTATCTATCTATCATCTACCTATCATCTATCACCTATCTCTCTCTCTCTCTATCTATCCATCTACCCTATTCATTTTGATAGTACTTATAGCCATAACTATACACTGTTTTTCTTCATATGGACTTAAAGAAGACTACAGAAACTCTAAACAATTTAATCTGACATGAGATATCAAATTGTCAATATTTTTCGTTAACTTGTTACTTTTTTCTCACTGGTTTCATAGAGAAAAAGAAACATGTTCCAACAATGCTTGACACATTGCTTACATTTTTTTATAAAATAATTATAAATAATTATGTATAAACACACATACATATATAACAAGGATATATTATCACCATTAGACAAAAATGAGAAGCAATAAAAGAAATTGCTTATATCCAGAAATGTACCCATAACCTCATGTTTTTCAGATCTATTCTATCCTGATCAGTATGTTTGTCTAATGGTTAAACAAAAAAACTAACAAAATGCATGGTGGAATTAAAATAGATATATTGGATGTAAAATTTAGCAATATGCATCCCTAGGACAGTATTCTTTATAATTATTACAGGATACTTGGAGCACAAAATATAGGTGTGATTAAACTGAAAAACAATCTGTGGTTCCACATCTTGAAGGACAGGCACTAGGTGGCCTTAAAGTTTTAAAGATTCCCTTTAAATCACAGAGCTGTTATAATATCTGTCCTGGAATTGCTGCCAGTCTTTTATTTTCAAGGTGTAATCACTACTCTTCATAACAGGTCTTCCAATACCTGGCCATAAATGAAGACCATCCACACAGCATCAAACTATAGAGGCTGCACATATTTTGACTGCTTATCCTTTTGTTTTTCCTTTTTACTACTTTTTGTGTTGGTTTGGCTTTTCAGTAGAGTTACACCATGGTATTCTGGCAAAACAGGATGGACTCTCTGTCTGACTCACACAGCATGATTGTTTCCAGAAGGGTAGAGATGTGATTTCATTTCCTCTGTCTTTTTCCCCCCCTTTCTTTTGTTACAACTATATGGTGGAGTGGGTCTGGGATGCATATGATATTCCTAAAGAAATTGAACAGCAACAAAAAAGCACATGCTGAGGAAGACGGAAGACAGTTATAGATGATAAGGTGTCATTTTTCTATCTGCTTTACAAATGTTATTTATCCAATTCATTGTGTGGTGGTCCTGAGAGTGTACTGAATATTTGTATTGAGATTTCAATAAATTCCCTTGCCCCCAAATTAACTCCAATTTGCGAAGAAGGATGTGATAAGTCTATACATTTACACAAATTTTTCATACCATATTAAAATATTTGTAATATTAGTTCTCAATTATTATAGTTCCCAGTATAGGTTCACAGGGCCTTACATATAGACATATAGCAATTTCTAACATGAAGGGTTCATACTTGAACAATCAGAACAATGCAACAATTGACCTTTTTGCAAATATTTAAACATAAATAAATAATAGACTTAGGATAGCCATATGGTTTTAATTTCTTCAAATTACCCTCTGCTTGTTCAAACATGTAAATCAGGGATCAGGAATTGCTATACTTTTTTTCTTAAAGGGCCAGAAAGTAAATTTTTCAGGCTCGTGGGCATTAAGGTCTTGTTCATATCTACTTCTATCTTCCTTTGCAGTGTGAAAGCCACTACAGTCACTATGTAAATAAAGAGGTATGGCTATGTCTTAATAAAACTTTACTTATAAAAACAGGATACCCACTGTAGTTTGCTAATCCCTGATACATACAACTGTTCAGTATTATTGGGAGCACAGAAATTGATACGGTTATTTATATGTACCACATCTTCTTTATCCATTCATCTGTTGATGGACATTCAGATTGTTTCCATGTCCTGGCTATTGTGAAGAGCGCTGCTATGAACATAGGGGTACATGTATCTTTTTAAATTAGGGTTTTGTCTAGACATGTGCCTAGGAGTAGGATTGCTGGATCATATGGTAATTCTGTTTTTAGTTTTCTGAGGAACCTCCACACTGTTTTCCAGTGGCTGCACCAACTTACAATCCCACCTACAGTGTAGAAGGGTTCCCTTTTCTCCACACCCTCTCCAGCATTTGTTATCTGTAGACTTTTTAATGATGGCCATTCTGACTGGTGTGAGGTGATACCTCATTGTAGTTTTGATTTGCCTTTCTCTAATGATTAGTGATGTTGAGCATCTTTTCATGTGCCTATTGGCCATCTGTATGTCTTCTGTGGAGAAATGTCTATTTAGGTCTTCTGCCCATGTTTTGATTGGGTTGTTTGTCTTTTTGTTGTTGAGTTGTACGAGCTGTTTGTATATTTTAGAAATTAAGCCCTTGTCGGTCAAATTGTTGGCAAATATTTTCTCCCATTCTGTGGGTTGTCTTTTCATTTTGTTTATGGTTTCCTTTGGTGCAAAAGCTTGTAAGTTTGATTAGGTCCCGTTTGTTTATTTTTGTTTTTATTTCTATTGCCTCAGGAAAGTGACTAAGAAAACATTGGTACAATTTATGTCAGAGAATGTTTTGCCTATGATCTCCTCTAGGAGTTTTATGGGGTCATGTCTTATGTTTAAGTCTTTAAGCCACTTTGAGTTTATTTTTGTGTATGGTGAGAGTGTGTGGAATACAATGGACTACTACTCAGACAAAACAGGAACGAAATAATGCCATTTGCAGCAACATGGATGCAACTAGAGATTATCATACTAAGTGAAGGAAGTCAGACAGAGAAAGTCAGAAAGACAAAAACAAATATCACGTGATTTCACTTATACGTGGAATCTAAAATACGACACAAATGAACCTATCTATGAAACAGAAACAGAATCCTGGACATAGAGAACAGACTGGTGGTTGCCAAGAGGGAGGGGGTTGGGGGAGGGATGAAGTAGGAGGTTGGGGTTAGCAGATGTAAGCTTTTATATACAGAATGGATAAACAACAAGATCTTACTGTATAGTACAGAGAATTATATTCAATACCCTATGATAAATCATAATGAAAAAATATTAAAAAAGAGTACATATATGCGTAACTGAATCACTTTGCTAGACAGCAGAAATTAACACAACATTGTAAGTCAACTATATTTCAATAAAAATATTGATAAAAAAGAAATTGATATGATTACTGACTTTAAAATTTCTTTATGAAAATTAAAAAAGTTTTAAAAGATAGGTGAAAGAGTGTGAGGTAAGTTAAGACATGAGTCTGATCTGGAGTCAAAATAATCAGAAAGCCAATATTTAAAAAATGAAAAGTTTGTGTCCACGTACCCTCAAGTAAGCAAATATTGTTCCTGGTAAAATTCCGGTTTTAAGTCTGTAATTTATTAAAACAATATATTTTATTTACTATGTAGTTGTTTGAAATGGCCTCAGAAACCAAAAATAAGGAATCAAGAAGATAACCACAAGCTTAAAATATTTGTTTCTCAAATGTAATTGGCTTTATATAAATTGGAAGAGGAGATTACTCTGGTAAATGTTCCCTTCTGCAAGTGTTTGGTGCAAGTCTATGTATATAGGTATATATCAAATTAGATCAATCAGATCAAACTTGTAAGAATAATATTAAATCTCCTGTATTCTAATTAATATTTTGTCTGCATGTCTAATAGAGGTATGGTAAAATTTCCCACTTTGATTTTAAAAATGTCTATTTCTCCTACTAGTTCTATAAATTTTTGCTTTATATATTTTGAGGCTAGGTTACTAGGTACACACAAATTTAGAATTGTTATATATTCTTGGTGGACCATCTCTTTCATTATCATGAAATACCACTCTCAAAACTTGGGGTTCACAGTGTTTCTTACATCTGTTACTTAAATTCCACTGATATTAGAGAATTCTCTTAACACTTCAAATATTGATTCTGTACAATCAAGTTTCTCACATCCTTCCAGGACTGTAAATTAAATGTGCAGTGTTAACAGAAATAAGCAATAAACCAATCTAGAATACGAACAGAAAACCGTCTTATTTTGCCCAAAATGAGGACTTTAGCCTGGGAGACACAGATTCAAGAAGCGTTTGAATTCTGCCTGACTACAAAATGGGGGAGGCTCATAAAGGCAAAAAACACAAAGTTATGTAAATTGTTTGTTAAGGATTATAACTGGAGCTGGCAAGAATTAAGGGTGCTTTTTAAGCAAGGATGGGTTGCGGTCTGAAATGACTGCATAGTTACAAGGGGAGACCTTGAGACTACAAGGCTGCAGCCGGCAGCTAGCAGATATTGTTTTGAGAAAGGCTGGTGGTGTCCTTGAGTGTGACACAGTTCAGAAAATTCAAGTTCTCAGTGATCCAGGAACATACCTGAAACCAGGTTCACAATGGCCAACCAACTCCATTTGAATGCCTAAACCACAGTCACTCCATTTTGACTTTTAAAATGCATTCTTTTCTTTAATGGTTAAAGCCGATGTAGAAGGCATGTTTAATAGACCATAAACAGGCTGTTTTGGTTAGCCTAAAGTTTTAGTTAAATCATGTATAAGCCAGAATGTCTTCTCCATAGCTCAATATATGAAAATTTCTTCTATCAGTATTATACTTGTTAGTAAATACACGTCTTTTACTGTGTGTTTTTGATGTTTTTTTCATATATGCCGCCCTTCAGTCTCTATTCTTTAGTCTGTGTGCTATCTGTTGAATTATTAATTCCAGTTTTAGTATGTGATTCTTCAGTTCTAGAATTTCTGTATATTTATAAATTCTAGTTCTCTGATGAAATTTCCTGGTTTTCATTTAATAATTTGAACATTTTAATCACAATTATTTTAAAGCCTCCTTCAAACAACTCCAATACATGGCTCTCTTGTGCCTCTGTTTCTATTGTCTAATTTTTATCTTGATTATTGTCAGCTATTGCATACTTTTATGCTAGGTTAATTTTGCTCAAATGCCAGATGGTGTAAATTAAACAATTTAGACTTAATTTGACGCTCAGTCTAATTTATACTCCTCCTGAGGACATGTGGTTTCATTTGTGGCAGGTAGCTTAATTAATTTAATCTAATAAATGACTAAGATGCTTTAAAACTGAGATTCAGTACCTGAAAGAATTTTATTTCCTGTTAGCCCTACTTCCAGGGTGTACATCTTTGGGGTTCTTAGATCTCAGAGGGAGAGCTGATCTAAATAAGTTCCTTTGCTATAGCTGGAGAGGAACCTTAGACTCCTCTGTTCACTGAACTTTGGTCTATGTCACCCAGAGACGTAGAAACACCATTTTGGCATTACAGTCATTTAAAATCCTTTTCAACACTTGGCAACGCAAGTCTTTTTAATTTTCCCCCTTACAGTTTGTGTGAAGTGGTATCTTACTGCGTCTGAACTCTGGATTTCCCTGGTAGGTAGTGATATAGTACATCTTCTCATGCACTTACTGATCATTAGCATCCTTCTTTGGTGAAGTGACTGTTGAACTCTTTGCCTGTAGCACTGTTGGTTTCGTATTATTGAGGTATGAGTGTTCTTTATATAATCTGAACACAAGTCTTTTATAAGAAATATATATTGCAAATATTAATTTGCATTCTGTAACTTGATTTTTTTTTTTTTTTTTTTTTTAGTTTTCATAATGGTGCTCTTTAAAGAGGTAAAGCTTTTAATTTTGAGAAAATTCTGTTCATTTTATACAGGCTCATGCTTTTGGTGTCCTGTTTCAGAAATCTTTCTCTACTCCAAAATGTTACACATTTTCTATGAAGTTTTCTTCTAGAAGTTTTACATTATTAACTGTCACATTTAGATCCATGATCCATTCTAATTTGATTTTTGTGTATTGTGTGAGATATGTGTTGATGTTTACTTTCCTCTTATACAAACACAGATATTTAGTTGTTCCAGCACTGTATGTTGGAAGACTTCTTCTCCCTCACTGAATTGCTTAGAATTTTTATTTAAAAGCAAGGAGGATAGATGTATATTTTCTGACTCTATTCTATTCCATTGATCTATATGTTTATGCTTTCACTAATATCATCCTTTTGATTACTGTAGTTTCATGTCTTGAAATCAGATAATGTACATTCTCCAAATTTGTTCTTGTTTTGAAAATTACTTTTGTTGCTCTAAATTGGTTTCAATCCTATATAAATGCTCAATCCTGCTTCCTTTCCTCTGCCACAATTGTTGATTCTGAGTCTTTCCTCATTAACTCAAAGATTCAGAATCTTTTTCCCAGGCACCTTGACTTGCAACACTTATATTTTATATATGGTAAATTTGAGGCTCTTTAAGAATGATTGGAGATTAATGTCACAATATAGTACATGGCACAAATGTTGTTATATCCATTCATTTTTAACTGAGAGCCTCCTTGGCTATTAAACATTATTTGTTTAAAGGAAAAGAAATCTTAAACTCCTTATTGTTGCTAAATAAGCACTGCATGATCTTTCCCCTTCCTACGTCTCCCGTCTCACATCCATCTACTCTGTTCCTTATTCTTTATGCTCCAATCTTACTGGCTTTCTTTCAGTTCCTGGAATTGAATAACTTCCCACAGAGGGCCCTTGCACATGGTGTTTTTCTCTGCCTGGGGTGCTCATCCCTCCAATCTTCTCATGGTTGATTCTTACCTATACTTCAAATTTCAGTTTAAATATTCTTTCCTGAACACAATGTAGATGCTCTGTTATTATCCATCACAAAGCTTGTGTGTTTCTTTTACAATTTATATTTTTAAAATTATTTTACTATTTTGATTTTCTCCTGTACAAGGGCAGATGGTGTCTACCTTGTTCC
The DNA here is from genome assembly GCF_951394435.1 of Stenella coeruleoalba. Classification (NCBI taxonomy): domain Eukaryota; kingdom Metazoa; phylum Chordata; class Mammalia; order Artiodactyla; family Delphinidae; genus Stenella; species Stenella coeruleoalba. The sequence continues at coordinate 6,536,503 of NC_137149.1, forward strand.
ACTGTTTCTGAATCTGTAGTGACTTGCAGAACATCTTAAAGATAGTTGTGTTAACGCCTGTTGAATTAAATAAAAACGTTTGATATCTTATGGAATCACTTTACCTCTCCCACTTTCTTTTAAGACAAACATTTTTCTAAGTTTATTTAGTTTTCTCAGGCTTCTTTGTACTTTACCTCTGAAATAGGATATGACGCTATTGAGTCCATACTTTCTGGTATTACTGTTTATCCAGTAAGTTTATCATTTTCCTCATTCTTTTGTTCTGTGATTCCTTCAATGTAGGTCTCCCCTAAAATTTTATTCTTTGTCACATCCATGGATTTTTAGCTGTTGCTGATGCCTAGCCTTCTCAAACCCAGTGTTTTAGTCCACTTGGGCAGCTATAACAAAATACCATATATTGGATGCTTAAACAATAGACATTTATCTCTCACATTTCTAGAGGCTGGGAAGTCCTGTGTTCTAGTGCCAGTGGATTCAGTTCTTGGTGAGGGCCCTCTTCCTGGCTTGCAGACGGCTGCCTTCTAGCTGTATCTCTCATGACAGAGAGAAGCAGCTCTGGTGTCTCTTCACCTACTTGTAAGGCCACTAATCCCATCACGGGGGTTCTACCCTCGTGACCTCAGATAAACCTAATTACCTCCCAAAGGCCCCCACCTCCTAATTTGATTACATTGGGGGGTTAGGGCTTCAATGTATGAATTTTGGGTGGACACAAATATTCAGTGTGTAATTTCCAGTTTCAAGGTTTTATTTCCACCTGCCATCTGGACATCTCTACCGGGGCGTGACATACAATTAAAATTCAATGTGATTATAAACCAAATCTTGTACTTTTTATATTTTCATTTTTAATCTACAGCATTCCAGGATCCAGGGTAGCTGACATAAACTAGTAGCTGACACACAGTAGATTCGGTTATTCATTATTAAAACATGAATAAAATTATTTAAGGACCAATCAGCTCCTTCTCTTTCCTCCTCCACTTCTCTGGATGTCACTGGTTCACTTGGTTACAAACTTTTGGGTCAACTTTGTCTTTTTTTGTGTTACTCTTTCTACACAATGTCCATTTAAGCAATATTTTGCTAAATTCTACATTTAACTTGAAAAGTGCTTTGCACAGTTAGAAATTTCTTTTCAATGTTGACTCCTCGTTTCAGACTAATCCAAGTCTATTTTAATAAATCTTTTTCTTCCTTCATACTTCTCACAACTCAGACACATCCTACATCATTGTGAGACTAGATTCAGTACAGCTTATATCAACATAGTCCCCGATTCACAATTGAGCAAGAGCTCTCAGCTGCCCTTCAGAGAATTAGGGCAACCATTTGTCCTCCCATGTATCTCCTCCATCTCCAGTAGATTCCAGCGAGTAACTCCCTCTTTCAATGCACATGCCCTCTGTTTTTTATATCTGAACTTTTGATCATGTTATTCCTTCTTTTGGAACATATTTCTTTTCTTTTCCTATAAAACTCTTGAAATTCCACCCATCACTGAAGGTGGTACTCAAAATACTCCACCACCTGGAGTCTGTTTTTTTGATACTCACAAACCTTAGAGGTGCATTTTGCTCTAATTGATCCTCCAGCATTTTGCTCATGTCTTGCTAATGGCACTAAGCACATACAAGGCTTAGTGTGCTCATTTAGCAAAGTTAAAAATGAAAATGTATTTCCTTCCCCATCCTTATTAAATCTTAACTTTTGAGAGCAAAGACTGAGACTAGTTCACCTTTTAAACTGACACATGCCACACAAACAGAAGCTTAATGCCAGGAACACTCCAGGTGGTACTTGGTTGGTTGATGAAAATAGATGTATAAATAAACAATTCCTATTAAGTTGATTTGATTTTTTTCTTCAACCAATCAGATTTCTCCAAGCTTCGAAGAACGATACAGATAAAATTAACCCAGGAAATATCTACTCTGGGCAACTGAGGAATTTTTAATATGTGGATAAAACAAGAAAGTATTGCCTTAGTTATAGGTTTAAAAACATTACTTCCACACAATATTATACAAAGACTCAAAACTACTTTTAGCAGAAGAACAATGACACTAGTCTACAGCCTATGAAATTCACCCTCCTTCAAACGGCGTAAGCTTCAAACAGATAAAGAAAAGGAGCATAAGATAACATTGCCAACATAGGGTTGCCTGATTTATTTGTTTCTTGAGAGGAAGTAAATTTTTTGCCCATCATTTAACACATCACTAGGCTTGCCTATTCTTTTCTATACCTTTATTTACAACGTATCTGTTTAACTTTACCCTGTGGTTACTCCCCTGTCATGATTATTCACTGTCTAATGTGTTTTATTCAAAACCAACTCCATTCCCAGTGACATTTACTACCATTGAGCTTCTTAGTTTGACCATTTACACTTTTGGAAGACGATACAATGTCACACTCATGTACATAACATCCCTACATCGTGATGTCAAATATATTACCTATTAACCAAATTTCTTCACATATCTGGCCAACTGAACAATCTCCTTAAACAATACTTTACAACATGAAATAACACGTCATAAGAAAATATTTCGTACTGAATATCTCAACAAGCCAATTTCCCTACTAAAGAAAGACCTCACACAAATTAATTTAAAACACGTTTCCACATATAAATGACATTTCTTAAATAGATTAAAAATTTAAGAAAGCATGCAAAAATCTGTTTCATTAGAAACTGTCAAAAAGCAAATTTGATCATAGATTAAACTGACACTTATTGAATATTTGTTATGCGGTGATTACTGTGCCGTGGATAATTTATTAAACAAAACAACAATGTTCCCGCCCTCGCGCATAGCACAAACGGTGAGCAAATGAGAGAATTTTTAAAAATTAAATACTTGCAGAAGTTTGTAGCAACAAACTATAACACATGCTGTGGAATACAGCTAGCTGAGCCAGTTACAATGAGACATGAAATTCCCCAGGAGCACCAAAATGGATCACCTGCGTTACAAATTCCCCTCTAAGCCTACAGTACAGAGTATGGTGACACCGTCTGTTGCCTGTTGGTCCCTTGATGTAAGGATGTAGAATGCTCTATAGTTCATACTTCAACAGAACCTTTATTGTTTGCCTTTAGGGCAGCCTCTTTGGGGACTAAACCCTCTAACCCTGCAAAGGCCAGAGCTGTGTAGAGTGGAAGCTGAGCCCCTCCGTGGGTCTTTGGGAAAGATGGCGGATGTGTCAGGGCTCCTCAGGGACACAGAACCAATAGGGTGTGAGCACATAAACAGAGAGATTGATTTTAAGGACCCGGCTCACCTGATTCTGGAGCCTCGGCGAGTCCACAATCTGACGAGGTAGGCTAGCAGGCTGGAGACAGACCCTGGGAAGAGCTGCTTTTTGCGTCCAAAGGGAGTTTGCTGCAGAATTCCTTCTTCCTCGGGGGAACTCTTTTGTTTTTAAGGCCTTCAACTGATGGAATGAGGCCCATCCCCATCATGGAGGTTAATGGAGGATAATCGACTTGAAGTCCATGAATGTAAAGGTTAATCTCACCTACAGACCCCGCGGGAGCGGGCGGCGTTCCTGCAGTCCCCGGCCTGAGGGCCATGGCGCCGGCCGCGCTCTTCCGCGAAGTGAGCCCGGCGCTGTGCAAGGCCCGGGGCGCCCTGCAGCTGGAGGAGCTGCGGCGTCACCTGCGGGCAGGCTCTTGCGGGGACGTGCTGGCTGCGCCGCCGCAGGAGAGCGGAGGCTTCGCGGTGGGAGGCCGGGTGGGAGGCAGACGAGCCAGCGCGCGGTGCAGGCCGCCCGGCTCTGCCTCCTGCGCAGCCGCGCGCACCGGGGCCGGAAGGCGGGCTGCGAGGGGCCCTGCGCGCCGCTGCACCTCTGCAAGTTGTGGTCCAGGACGAGTGCAAGTTCCTGAGGGACCGGACGGACGGTAGGAACGGTTACAGAATTAATTTTAAAAGAAAAGGCCTTCCCTGGTGGCGCAGTGGTTGGGAGTCCGCCTGCCGGTGCAGGAGACGCGGGTTCGTGCCCCGGTCCGTGAGGATCCCGCATGCCGCGGAGCGGCTGGGCCCGTGAGCCATGGCCGCTGAGCCTGCGCGTCCGGAGCCTGTGCTCCGCAACGGGAGAGGCCACGGCAGTGGGAGGCCCGCGTACCGAGAAAAAAAAAAAAAGTAAAGGAAAAGAAAAACACCTTTGCAGAGATATCCTGAATAATGTTCGAGAAATATCTGGACACTCCGGTGCAGCCAAGTTGACACGTGAAATTAACCAGCACAGCTGGTAATTGGGCTGTGCCTGTTTTTACTACTTAGTTCCTGGACCCATGTATTCTTCCCATTGAAGATAGAGCACCACCTCAAGATCTCTAATTTAATGCATAGGCTGTATTTTAGGTCACTGGGTATCACTGTCAACTCAGACCGGTGCTCGGTGATCCTGGAAATGTTTGGCTATTCCACTTTTCCCTGTGTACTCATCAGAATAAATGGCTATAGGTCCTTCTGGGGAAGGACTGGGACAGTCATTGCCAGAGTATAGCAGAGTACTCCCTTTCAGACACCTGGCCACTTCTTCAGTTAGTAAGTTCTGGATCTGAACATTGGTTAAAGTTTGAGAACGGAGCGAGTAATTATGACTTCCCAGTGGGACAACTGCTCTCAGCCTCCTTTCCCTCCATTTTTGCCTTTTTCGGATTGTAAAATTTCACCAACACCCTTATGAGCCGCTAGTCTATTGGCCGCTAGGGATGCCGTTGTCTATGAGCTATCTCCAGGCGCCCTGCCAGTTAACTTGTCTTCTCCTCCAATCTGGATGTTTATGCGGTACTTTGGGCCTCTTGATGTCCAGCAGTGAAATACCGCCATCTGACCTCCATTACTTCATGACACATCATTATTATGAATGGTAAAGAGGCAGCTCTGTGACCGCAGAGGAGGGCCTGGACTGAACTTTTTGTGTGGCACTGGTTCCCCTCTCGCCGGCACGTCCCTGATGGCCTTGAAACCATATTTTTGGAGCTTCGCATAGAGCATAACCTGGTGATTTTTTTGGCCTCACTTAATCTGTCCATTCCAGCACACCCTCTTTACCTGGTCCCTTTATTCCTTCCAATGCCGTCATTCACAGCAGCTTAAGCCTTTCCACTTTGTTCAGCATTGGTCAGAGCCCGTTTTTTAGTCCTGTCATAGTCACTCTAGTGGTGAGTAGAGTGTCCCATTCCTAGCCTTGCTAGGCTGATAAATCCCTGCGATCCTAGAATGTTCCCTGAGGTCAAAGAAATATTGCTTATCCAGTCATATATATTAGTCTGTTTGATCAAGTTCCCTCAAAATCCAGTCCTAAGGGCAGTGTTCTGGCTCATGTTACTGGCATGTAAGTGATTGTTATGTTTCCTTCTGGGTATAATTTCTTTCCTTCCTTCTCAGCTGAGCATTTCCCCAGCCTAGCTCTCCTGGGATTTAACCCTTGTAATTGGCTTAGTAGCCAAGAGAGGGAGTTGAGGGCAACTCCGGAGAGGACCCCTGTAATCTTGCAGGGGTTGGGCCTCTTGGGCATCTTCCAGCAAGACAGCTAGCTCTTACTAGGAAGAAGTAGTCAGCTGTGTGAACTGTAATGGTTTGGCACACAAATGTCTGTAGAGACAGTTCCTTCACAGGAGTCCATTCAGAAGTCCTCATTCCAGGTTTTAGGGTCCCAATCCAGGCCCTGATTTTTTGCATGGCATACCCACCTTCATGGAGCATTTAAACATGTCTGTAACTCTGCAGCTCTAATTATTGGAGTTGGATGCTTAGCTGTGTCCCCTCTTCCACTGCAGGATGAGGGGCTATCTGTAAACTTCCATAGAGGCCCTCTGGCTCTCAAACTCAGTCTTTAAGTCCTGAACTTCACATTATGCTTCTGCAGGGCAGTAATTCGACTTTGCAGTGATAAGCTCCAATGCCTTCTAAGCATTGTTGCCCTGATATTTTTCAAATGCCTGAACTGTTAAATCTATAAAGGAATTTCTCTCCACCGGGATAGCTTCCCAGGCCACGTCTGGTGAAATCATTAGTGATTAGAGTATACCATGTGCCAGGGATTACCGGTGCCCTTCATTCGTCAAAATAGCATCCTCTTTGCCTGCCAGTCAGTGAGTGACCTAGTCCCTGAACCCATTTTACTGCCTGCTTTCTGGCACCCCTTGCATTAGTTTGGGTTCTCGGAGAAACAGATGTTACACAGATTTACAAATGCAAGTCATTTTTTTGTGGAAAGTCATCCTTGAGGAAAATGAGGAGTCAGAAGACGTCGGTAGAGTGCTCAGACCTTGATGTAGGTCTGACTCCTATGAAGGAAAGGAGAAAGCAAACAGAATTGTGTAGGAAAAGTCTTAGACTGTAGTGCAGTTCTAAGAAAGTTGCCTCAAGGCAGATGGGGAGACTTCAAGCCAAGCACATTGGAAGACTGCTTGTCTCCCAGGAACAGGCCTGCCTTAGTATTTTAGCTACACTCAGTCCCTGGCTACGGGAAGTGTGACTTGGGCACAAATGGCAGTGTTGGGTTGCAGAGCACAGCAGCTGGGACCATCTGTCAGTTTCACTCCCTGTAGTCAGAGACTGGGGAGGAGCATTTTCTTGACTGCTAGAGTCCAAAATGCTTTTCTCCTCTTTGGAAGGAAGATAAACCCTTTGGAAGGCACGTGTTGAAAATGGCAGAATCTCTGTCAGCCTAAGTTCCTGAGTGAGTGCGTGGAGGATGGGATCTCCCACTGCCATTATGTGAGAAAGAAACTTCTGCTGCGTCCGAGCAATCTACATTTTAGAGTCTGTTTGTCATAGAAGTTCATTTATTTTAGGTGATGCTTCTTCTCGGCCTGCCTGCAATTCTCTTTTGTATTTGCAGTTACGTGCTTTTGCTGCCATCTAACAAGTTCTGACCCATATTTTTCACTGCCCCCAGTGGTGCCCACTTACTAATCTCTACAATATGTTTTTCTGATCTAAAAAACAATGACCTAATAAATAAATAAGAAAAAACAGTGACCTATCTTCACCCAGAGATTGTCTCTTGTACCAGCAGGAATCATATCTTTGAGATAGAGCTTATCTAACATTCAGAGTCTAATTCTGCCCAGTGCTTTGGTGTCCTACCCTGATTGCTTATTAGATTGCTCTTTTTTCCTACCCTACTTCAACACTGCTACTTGTGTATTTCTGAATACTGTGCATTTGCCTGGTTCTTAAAGCACTTTATCTTGACTTAATTGAAAATTTCTGTTTATTACTTGAGTCTTGCCTGTTGGCTGTTGTCCCTTTTCCTTGCCTAAATTAGGTGTTAATGTTCTCCCTGGTTCCTTACATCATGTCTTCTCTGAAATACTGATATTGGTTTCATATCTGGAAATGTTGAATCCTCTACTTCTGTGCTCTCTTATTTTATGACCCCTTGGTTCTGGACTATCTTCCATGTACCTGGTACATGTTTTTTTTTTTTTTTTTCCTGTACGTGGACCTCTCACTGTTGTGGCCTCTCCCGTTGTGGAGCACAGGCTCCAGACGCGCAGGCTCAGCGGCCATGGCTCACGGGCCCAGCCGCTCCGTGGCATGTGGGATCTTCCCAGACTGGGGCACGAACCCGTGTCGCATGCATTGGCAGACGGACTCTCAACCACTGCGCCACCAGGGAAGCCCTGGTCCATGGTTTTAATAGGGATCCCTTTGTTATTTTCTGTTCCTGGTTCTGATTTCCAACTCTTTGCACAGCCTTTCATTACACAAGACCTCACTTTAACAAAGCCATTTTTCTCTCTGGAGTACCTTCCGATATCCCACTCCCAGGCTGATCTGTCCTTTAACAAACAACACAAAGCAGATGACTTTCATAGCTCCAGTGATTTCTTCCATTCCTGGGTTATTAATTTATGACTATTTTGTTTAATTGGCCATATATTGTATCTTTAAATATTTTTGCTACACGTTGCTAATTGGTTATTTTTATAGCCATTAAACTTTTGGAGAGTTAAAATATTTTTGCAGCTAATATAAAAGGTTTGAACAGAAACTAAAAATACATATATATATATATATATATAAATAATTTTAAACTCCACCTTTAATTTTTTTTTTTTTTTTTTTTTGCGGTACGCGGGCCTCTCACTGCTGTGGCCTCTCCCGTTGCGGAGCACAGGCTCCGGACGCGCAGGCTCAGTGGCCATGGCTCACGGGCCCAGCTGCTTCGCGGCATGTGGGATCTTCCCGGACCGGGGCACGAACCCGTGTCCCCGGCATCAGCAGGCGGGCTCTCCACCACTGCGCCACCAGGGAAGCCCCCCACTTTAATTTTTATAGAGCATAAAAATGTTTAATGTTCTAGAAAACAAACTTGCGGTTACCAAAGGGGAAAGGTGGTTGAGGAGGGATGAGTTAGGAGTTTGTGATTAGCAGATACACAAAACTATATATAAAATAGATAAACAGTGAGGTCCTACTGTATAGCACAGGGAACTATATTCAATCTCCTATAAAAAACCGTAATGGAAAAGAATATGAAAAATAATATATATGTATATCTGAATCACTTTCCTGTATACCAGAACCTAACACAATATTGCAAATCAACTATACTTCAATTAAAAGAAATTAAAAAAAAAACTCCTTCTTTATAGATATTGTTCTGAGGACTAAAAAAATAAAATAAAAGTTAATGTCCTAACATGTATTTTTCAAAACTCCCAGTTTGGAGACAGGAATTATTCAGATTGATTTTCTAAATATCCCCATATTGTTCATTTTTTATTTTAACTTCATGCAGTGTGGCACTAATTCATATAAAATATTGCTGATTAATATAGCACAATTATTCTAAGCAAAGAGAGCACTTTTGATTAGTCTTTCAAACCACCATAGTCTTCATCTATCCTCTTACTATGTCAGTGGAAATGATTAAAGCACAATTTTGAAGCCATCTGTAGAGTCAAAGTAACATTTGCCTCCTCAGATGCTAGAGTAGTGTAGGGAATACCCTATACTTTTTTCTCCTGTTACCTTGTAAAACCCTAGCCATGTGTACCATCAAACTCAAGCTCTAATATTCAGAGTTAAAACAAAAATCAACATTCGTTTATTCTGGCACACTACATGTATTGACCTCTGTGCAATCATTCACTCCAGTTGTGAAATATTGTAATACAATATGTGGCATAAAGAGCACAGCAATGAAGTTAGCTCTCCAAACTCAGCCCCAATGTCCTTGTTTATAAATGTGAGTAATACAAATTACAGTATAGAATAGCTTTGGAGATGAGACCAGATAGCATGTGTAAGTACTCAGTACTGGAGAAGAACATTTGTAAGGCTGCTAAGTACTAAATAAATGGTTTTTATTTAGCTGTTTTGAAGAGGAAGAGAAGATGGACGCAGCAAAAGGGGCAAAGGGAAAAGGGAAGAGGAAAAAGGAAATAGGAGAAAGGCACAGAAAGCCTCCGGAGGCCTGGATATTCACTGCTCTGCAATCCTTACGAAGATGATTATGTATGCTATAGTGAGTTGTTTTGAATACATCCAGAAAGGGTTTTTTTTTTTCAGGAATTGTTAAACATGTTAAAGAATTTGAGAAAATTGCTATCATTTCAATCAACAGAAACTTTAGATGTTAGACTATTATATAGTATAGGGTTTCTTTTCTTTCTTTCTTTCTTTTTTTAAATTTGCCACAGACATGGTTGTATCCCTTTCTGGCTCTATAGCCTTGGGCAGATCATTTAGATTCTTTATAAAGTGATAATTAATACCTCTCTCCAATTTAACTATCTTAAGGTTTAGATGTTCTTCACGAGGTTTTTTTCATTTAAATTAAGCTTTCACTTAAACTTTCTTTAAATTAACTTCCTTGACCAAATTAAGCTTTAAATATTTTCATCAAGCTATTGTAGATTGTTAAAGTACAATTCAAATGATTTTAGTTCCACAATTTCTTTCTTTCTCCCCTCTCCGCTGCTCTCTTTCTTTCTCCCTTTTTGTTTTCTTTATGTTCTCCCCTCTCTTTCCTCTACTTTCTCAAATATGCATTCAGTAAAGTTGGTTTCTGTTTCTTTGCAATTTCAGTATCTTCAGTACCAGCCTTTGAGTATGTATAATTATTTATGAATGAGTATAACTGAGTGTAAATTCAGCAGTTTATTTCTGAACCTATTTTAAAGTAATAATGTAATAATTTCAAAATATTTCCAAAAAGTCTTTGTTTACATTGTTTTATATGCTCAGTGAACAGTTGAAAGAGAGCCCTACCTTATCCCTTTATTTCTCTTAAAATACAAAAGCTGTCATTTTAAAGCATTACTGAAAATAAAGTAGAACAAAAGATAATTCTAAGAGAAGAATTGAGAACAACACAAAACAAAAAACAATCCAAACCACCTTCCAAATGCCTTTCACCACACTCTGCAAGGTACTGAAATAGACTTTTCTATTCCTGTCACATCCAGTTGCAGGGTTTACCAGAAGTGGACCTTGTTCCAGTTAGATGAAGTAAGGTTATACTGAAAGCTGCTGATGTGTTTTCAGAAGAATTGTTATGATCCTTGGGAGAAATTGCTTAGAGTAATAGAATTTTAGCAGAAATTAATCTGTTACTAGCTGGGAAAAATTGTTACAGCCACAGAGACTTAAGATGCCAAACTTGCAGTTTTGATTATGGTCTATGAAATTAGGACATAGGAGAAGGGAGATACATTGAAAGAAAGTTTTATTATTTTTTAACAGAAACTTATACCCCTGTGAATTGTACCATCTCTTTTTTTCAGAAAATAGTAATTTTTAACCATGGCAATGAACTTCACTTGCACGTCACTTCACAGTAATACCTTCCCCTTCCCTAGCTAATCCAAATGATGAAAGGAAGACAGACACATGGACTATTTTCTTGATGAAATCTTTATCCTGAGGAACTAAATTTAAAAATTTATCTTTGGTTAAAAACACTAAATTGAATAACTGACTGAGACTGATCACCAACTTAAAGGTCACTCTAGATCACTTATAATTTAGGAATTTATTTTTAAACTAAATCAGTTCTAGTTTAAGTTATATATTCAGGTGAAACTGCTGTAGGCAAGAAAAATTTGGAGAACCAAAGGTAGCATTTGACCGTAAATGAGGAAGTGTGTCATTTACACACTAAAGCCAACAAAAAAACGTTAGGGAAAATAATGAGAAGTTGAAGTTCATGTTCACAGTTTCATATTAAAAAGTGCACAATTTGTTTTCACATTTATAACTGTATTAGTCCATTCAGGCTGCTATAACAAAATACTACAGACTAGGTAGCTTATAAACAAAAGAAATTTACTTCTCAAAGTTCTGGAGACTGGAAGTCTGAGATCAGAATGCCAGAGTAGTCAAGTGAGGGCCCTCTTCCATCCTGCAGACTTCTCACTGTAACCTCACATGGTGGAAGGGGCTAGGAGGTTCTGTAGTGTCTCTTATAAGGGTATTAATCCCATTCATGAGGGCTCTACCTTCATGGCCTAACCATCTACCAAAGGCCCCATGTCTTATTAACATCATATTGGGCATTTCAATGTACACATTTGAAGGGACACATCAGACCATAGTGATAGTAGTGGGACAAAATGAACCACAAAATAATATAATTTTTTTGTAGATTTCAAGTGTAAACTCAGTCTAATCATCTCACTAAATTCTGTCTTTGCTGCTTGCTACTAAAGATGTCAACTAAGCAAAATCAAATCATAAAAAGCAATTAGTAATTTCTAAAATTGGAGGTTTTTCAAACAACAAAAGATTGCTGAGGATCCAAAGTTGATCACCAGGCCTGTGATGTAGGAAACTTGTCTCTTCATTCCCACCCTTTCCATTGTGACCACTGTTTAACATGCCCTATTATTATATTGGAAACTGATTGTTTCTCCAGCCCCTAACTGGAACATTTTTGGCACAATTATTTTAGATTAACCAAAAATACATAATATAGAAATACTGTACTCCAGGTTTTTTCCTTCTTTATCTGTTTTATTTTCCCTGAGTTCCTAGCTTCGTGATTTCCAAAATTGCTTTTAGCATTTATTGCTGAAAATTCTAAATTATATGCGTATTAGTAAGATCATAGCCAAAGTAGATACGTAATACACGCTTTAGTGGAAGAATACAGTGTTCAGTGGGGCACACATTTTTGTACCAAAGGACTCAATTCTGAATTTCTAAAACCATAGTAAATAGTAGTGGGAAATAAAAACTTTCTACTTCATGAACAGGCAGCAAGCTGTCCCCTGAAACAATAAGCTTTGGATAAAACACTTTTGCCCTGTTACTTAATAACTCATTCTGGGAATAAAAATCAGCTTTCGGGCTTCCCTGGTGGCACAGTGGTTGAGAACCTGCCTGCTAATGCAGGGGACACGGGTTCGAGCCCTGGTCTGGGAGGATCCCACATGCCGCGGAGCAACTAGGCCCGTGAGCCACAACTACTGAGCCTGCGCGTCTGGAGCCTGTGCTCCGCAACAAGAGAGGCCGTGACAGTGAGAGGCCCGTGCACCGCGATGAAGAGGAGCCCCCGCTTGCCACAACTAGAGAAAGCCCTCGCACAGAAACGAAGACCCAACACAGCAAAAATAAATAAAATAAATTAATAAACTCCTACCCCCAACATCTTCTTAAAAAAAAAAATCAACTTTCCATGTGTCAATTTACTTCTTTGTAAAATAAGAAAACTATTAACTATCTCCTGTATTGGTATTAGGATGTAATTGAATACAATTAAATTGTCTGTGCTGATGTCCCTATCACAGGATTTGCCATATGATACATACTCAAGAAATATTACTTTCCTTGTCTAACGAATGTTAATCTGCCTTCCATATACAGATAAAAACAGTTGTGTACTCAAGACTCAGCAAAATTCCTCTATTGTCAGTGTAGCAATATAATCTCATGTTCTGTTATTTTGGACAAGTCACTTTCACTCAGTGGATTATCTAGAACTCCTAATTTATATCAGAGCATAAATAGGGTGTTTGTAATTATGCGACAAGATTATAAATGTTTATAATTATGTGACAAGGTTATAATTTTTTTTTTTTTTGCGGTTCGCGGGCCTCTCACTGTTGCGGCCTCTCCCGTTGCAGAGCACAGGCTCCGGATGCGCAGGCTCAGCGGCCATGGCTCACAGGCCCAGCCACTCCGCGGCATGTGGGATCTTCCCGGACCGGGGCACGAACCCGTGTGCCCTGCATCGGCAGGCGGACTCTCAACCACTGCGCCATCAGGGAAGCCCTATAAACATAATTTCTTACTTTCAGTTCCAGCTGAAGTGTCTAGATAATACTAAATTGAATAAAGTGGCTTTTATCTTTAACAGCTTATAGAAGAGATTATGAGGCAGAAAGAAGTCTTGCTAAATGTGAGAAAGAGATTTTACATGAGGAACTCTTTGTGTCCTGAGCTCCCCTGCCCCGTCCCCACTCCTGCATTAGGGGCTGGGACAGGCAAGCCCTTGCCCCTCACTTCAAGGAAAGAGAGGAAGTCTTCAAAGTGACCAGGAAGAGAGCTTGACGTATGTCCCCTGGGATTCACTCAAAAGCAGAATGGAGACCTCACAATAGTAGGGAAGAAGTGATGGCTGCCTGGGAGGTAAGCATGCACTACAGTGTCAGCAGAGGAAAAAAAAATGTGTGGGTCCTCATGCTCCAAATGGGTTCACTCATGAAAGATAACCATCAAAGGATCATCTTTGGTTCTATCAGAGTCAACTGAAAGGGTGCAAATACCTTGGGCCAAAGAACTGGTTGCACTAAAAGATGCCCAAGGGATTACCAGGGTGTTGCAAATGACCAGCCATGAGATTTCTTGCACCCTTAACAAGGGAATTGTAGGCCAGATATCCCCAGAGTTAGAGAGTTTCCAAAGAACACACAAAAACTGTCCAGAAGCAGAATTGCTTCATCTTGTAACATTCTTCAGTTTATATAGACATGCTGTTTGTCGTGCTCTCAAGTGAAGAGGAATTCATCTCTCTAGTATGCATTATTAGTTTAAGAAAGTTTATTTTTGCATTCAGATTGCACAAAATATCTCTACCTGAAGAATGCAGTGATGTTGTTTTGCTAATTTTTTTTTTTTTTTTTTTGGTGTAGATACCTTTGAAAACCAGATATTGCTAATGCTCTAACACCATAGCAGTATAAATGAAGTAAGTACTTTCCAGTTCTTTCCTGCTTCCTTTCTTTTATATCCATCAACTTTGGAAAGGTCAAACTCTGAATTTGCAAAGTAGGAGGAGTGGTAGATATCGAGGAAACAGAAAAGAAATCAACTACATCTCCCTGTTTTTTTTAACCTACTCTATTAGTTGACACTCCATTCTTCTGTTTATATATATATATAGTTATTGTTGCACAACCTTTGAGTAAAGAGAAATATACCTACCTAGTAAGCTAGTATCTTATGGTCTGTTTTCTCTATCCATTTGAATTTTATGTAGATCTATACACGAGTGGATGTAACAATGCTAATGTTTCTGATAAGGTATTTTCCTTTACATTTTATGTTAATGATAAATAGAAAGAACAAATAGTGTGTGTGTTTTAAATGTTTTCATAAAGATTGGTTTTGAATCTATGTCTTCTGGTTAACTATTTACTACTAGAAATAGTTCCAAGCAAAGAGAGTTAGACCACATCCTGCAATTTATGAAAGTATTGAAGCATGACTTGAATAGCTATTACTAGGTACAAAAGCTGTATACCATCTTGTCATTTTTTTCAGTAAATGATAACATGCTTATATTCATTCACATATAAACCATGTAAATAGATGTTTTCACACAGAAAAGGAAACCCTGACTGGTTGAATTGTTCTAGTATAACTGGGCTCGAACAGACACTTAAGGGTTTAAGAGGGAATGCCATGACCAACAAATCCAGACGCTCTCTGAGCTCAACTAAATCCAACAGAAACATTCAGCTTTATGCTTGTACCCTTGAGACAGCTTGAATTCAATAGCTATTTGCAGAGTTATGTGAGGGTGAGACAAAAATGAACATACCATGTAAAATAGTGTTTCAAATAACATATTGGTTTGAAGACATTTATTGCAATTCTTATATGGCTTTATTTCTTTCCTATGGGATGGCTTAGCTTGTTAAAAGAATATTGCCCAGTAAAATAATATAAACTTTTTTGTCCTTAAGGACAACATAAACATAGTTAACCTATACCGTCACAGTCTTCTGAGGCTCATACTGAATAAAAGAGGATATTGTCTGGACAGTCAGCAATTCTTTCTTTGCTCAAAACTGTGTAATTACCTGAGGTGTTGCTATAAATCCAGTATTTACAACATACATTCCTTAGAGCGTGAGGTAATCACATATGTCATAGGGGAAGAAAAGAAGTTTCCATTTTTTCTGTGAGACCCTTTTTTCCCCAATCACTGAATTTAAGCTTTGGAAGAAGCGTGAATATAAATAATATGCAGACCAATGCATGAAATCGTACAAAACTACTTTAAACAATACATTTAATAATTGTGGTAACAGTGTCTTATTTCTAGTGAACGTAGAATGACTAATGACCTTACTGCTACTATTTCTTTTCATGCTTTCTGTGTATATTATTTCAGAGGTTTCCACGTTGACATTGTTTCTTATGCTCTCTCGTGTAAAATTCAAACATTTTCATGCCATACTTCTTGAATTAAAAACATTCTCACCTCTTCCAATTTGTTGTACTGTATAAGTTCAAGGTTACTTAAAAATTGCTTCTATTAGAAAATTTTAGAGCAGACCTTGCTTGCCAATAAAATGTCCTTCGAAAGGTATTGCCAAGGAACTCTGTTCATTTTTCTGTTGTTTGTTTTCAGGGTCTTTGCTTACACACACACACACACACACACACACACACACACAAATTACTTGGAATTCCTGAACATTCTAAGAGCAAAGCTCACCCTCAAGGCTCAAGCGTAGACAGGGTCCATGAGGCTTCGTCCTGGAGCCACTGTGAGTCAGAGTGTAGCACAACATAGAACTTCATACTCAACCTCAGTGAAAAACATTTAACTCCCAAAGCTCTCAGCCTTCTCTTCATTGCCTCAGTGTAATCCATTTATTCATCTCAACAAATGATTATTAAAATTAACAGCCAGTGTGAACAGAACAGGGAACACAATAGAAATAATCTCTGCTCTTCTGGAATTTATAGCCTAGTAGGAGAAACATATTAAACCTGGAACAAAAACATATACAATATGCATCCATAACAATGTATGAATGTTACAAGAATTTGACTTTAACGGCTTAATCTAATAGGGATGTATTGTCTCACATTAAGGAAGTTCTGTTGTGACAGGTTGTAATTTTCAAAGAAGGTCACACCGATATATTCTACCTTCAGTGCTCTTCCTACAATTTAGAGGTAGATCTTATATTTTCTCCTTTTGAATTTGGTA
Source organism: Stenella coeruleoalba (assembly GCF_951394435.1). NCBI lineage: Eukaryota > Metazoa > Chordata > Mammalia > Artiodactyla > Delphinidae > Stenella > Stenella coeruleoalba. The sequence continues at coordinate 6,552,934 of NC_137149.1, forward strand.
GGGTTCTACTATGGTAAATATGACACCATGGGACTTCCATGACTAAATTTTAAAAGGAAATAAAACTTTTGCCTCATCCTATGGTTACACTGGCTTTTGTAAAACAGCTACCAGGCTATGTAGAACCATGTGTAGGCATCCCAGTCCCAGCCCCAGCCCCAGGTCCAGCTGAAGTCTCAGTCAACAGTAGGTGTCAACATCTGGTATTTGAGTGAGTCTTCAGATGATTCCAATACTGTCTTCAAACTCTCCAGCTGACACTGAATGGATCAGAGATGAGCCATCCCTGGCAGACCCTGGCCAAACTACAGATTTGTCAGTGAAATTAGAATTAATATTGTGTAAACCACTAAGTTTGGGAATTGTTTGAACAGACTTTGATACCTTTAAGTGGGGAGTTAGCAAAATTTATATATATAAATGTATACATATATATGTATACATTTATATATACACACACACACGTATTTATATATCTTTGGGAATTAGTGGAAAGTGGACGAAAGGAAGCTTGAAAAATCTTGAAGTGAGAGTTAATAAAAGCCAAAAAGGGGGGGACTATTAATAGAAGCCTCATGGCCCTTAAAAGGCTGTCAGTGGGAACTTTAAGGAAAGTAAGAAAAATATCATTGTAAGTGGGAGGAAAGGGGGAAACTTTCTACTACCACTTGTTATGTAGTAGTAGAAAGTTTAGATATTCTGTCACTTACAGTAACATGAAAAATAGCATATTTGTTGAATGAACGTAGCCAGGCAAAATGTTGAAGATGCTACCTACCTCCTTCAAGCTGCCTATAATAAAATGAGGAAGTAAAATTTTAGGCTAAAGAAAGAACCATTAGATAAAAGTGAGCCAGGACTTGCTGAGTTCAAAAAATGTAGTTGTTTCTCATTTCCTGCCTGATTAGACAGAAAAAAGGATGCTAACATTAAGACATGATTTTCGACCAAATATCAAATCCAGAGGACTGTACCTGGCATAGATAACCAAAACCAAAACCAAAACCAAACAAACAAAAAACACTTAACTCTCTAGAGCTGCTTGTCTTTCTGCTTTGCCACTTTAAGCATGTTGATTTTATGCTCATATTCATAAGCTGGCTGTTGTATTTCTAGAATGCATCCCGCTCTACACAGGAGGGAGGATAAAGGCAAGGGCAAATGTTGCATGAGTTATTTAGACTGTCTTGTTTCAGTTTCAAAATTAGTTAAATGAGGTTAATGATAGTAGCTACCTCATAGAGTTCTTATAGGTATGAAATATATTAATAAGGACAAAGCATTTGGAATCATGCCAGAAACATGAATACTATAAAAGTGTTTATTTAAAAGAAGAAGAAAAAAAGTGTATGCCTGATGAATCTATTCTTCTGATCAGAAAAACAATATGAAAGCTTTTTTATGAAAGCCCTAATTTGTAGAATTCCTCTCACCTCCCCTTTGCCAAAACTGAATCACATATTTTTAAACGGGTGAAATTCCATATTAAAGAGTATCGGAGACTTAGTGATAAAAGAGAAAAAGGGACGCTGAGCAGGCAACTGTTATCAGTGTCCTGAAGAAAACCTGTAAAATCCCATGTGAGCATGTACTAGGGATTCTGAACCCAGACTCAGAACCTACGACGTTTCAAGTAGGACAGAATGTACTGTATGTATTTGTGGTACAGTTTGTTGATAGGATATTTGGGGGTAATACTGGGGAAAACACATTGGGGAGAATCATAATGAACTTTGAAGACCAAAGCAACAACAAAGTTTGTCATTTAAGCAATTATGTGTATACATACACATTTTTCTTTTACATATATTCATGTATTCACAATTTTCTTCCATTATATCTGTTACACTTTCTGTTTTAAGTGTGTCTTAGATGCAGTTTATTTTCACTATTTTTCTTTTTTTTAAGCTTTATGTATTTTTATTTGCCTTTCTTCAGTGTATTCTTCTGTCATATTAAATATTCTGCTGAATCCTCTAGTAAATTTTTCAGTTATTCAATTTTAAGCTCTGGATTTTTCTTTTTTCTTTTTTTTTTTTAGATGTTGGGGGTAGGATTTTATTAATTAATTTATTTATTTTTGCTGTGTTGGGTCTTCGTTTCTGTGCGAGGGCTTTCTCTAGTTGTGGCAAGCGGGGGGCCACTCTTCATCGCGGTGCACGGGCCTCTCACTGTCGCGGCCTCTCTTGTTGTGGAGCACAGGCTCCGGACGCACAGGCTCAGTAGTTGTGGCTCACGGACCTAGTTGCTCCGCGGCATGTGGGATCCTCCCAGACCAGGGCTCTAACCCGTGTCCCCTGCATTAGCAGGCAGGCTCTCAACCACTGCGCCACCAGGGAAGCCCCTGGATTTTTCTATTTTTTAACAGCTTTTATTTGTTGTTGTTGAGTTTCTGTTCACTCATTGATCTCACACTGTTCTATAATTTCTTTTAATGTGATTTTCTACCATTTGGGGGCATATTTTTACTAATTTGAAGTCCTGTTGACTAAATGTAATATCTAACCCAATTGGAGTCAGTTTCTATTAACCGCTTTTTTCCTCCCTAAAGTATGAGTTATATTTGTCTGTTCCTTTACATGTCTATTAGTTTTTTGTTGAAAATTGGACATTTTACATCATATGTTTTTTGACTGTGGATTTTCACTTTTGCTTCTGAGACTGTTTAACTTTTATTCTAGTAGGCAGATGATGGAATTTATTTATTTATTTATTTTTAATTAATTAATTAATCTTTTTATTTTTGGCTTTGTTGGGTTTTCGTTGATGCACGCGGGCTTTCTTTAGTTGCGGCAAGCAGGGGCCACTCTTCGCTCTGGTGCGCAGGCTTCTCATTGCGGTGGCTTCTCTTGTTGTGGAGCACGGGCTGTAGGCACGCGGGCTTCAGTAGTTGCGGTATGCAGGCTTCAGTAGTTGTGGCTCACGGGCTCCAGAGAGCAGGCTCAGTAGTTGTGGCTCACGGGCTTAGTTGCCCTGCAGCATGTGGGATCTTCCCGGACAAAGGCTCCAACCCATGTCCCCTGCATTGGCAGACGGATTCTTAACCACTGAATAACCAGGGAAATCCCAGATGACTGAATTTAAAATGTGAAATGTGTTTACCCACAGTGGTCCGTAATGATACCTCTGCCCGCTTTCTTTTAGATTTTTGCATCTTAATTTTTAGCCTGGCTACCTGGTGGCATCCCTCTGCTTGCATAGTTTAGAGATCAGGCATGGATTTGGGTAGAATTTATACTCAGATTTTGAGGATTACTCTTCCTGTGATTCTCTTTCTTCTGTAGTTCCCCTTTAAATTCCTGGTTACTCAGTCACCCCAGAGTTCAGCTTCTTAACCTCAAGCCAGAAAGGCTTTAGCTTGCTGATGTCTATGCTGTGTTCAGGTAAGGAACATGCTCAACGTTGCAGCAAACTCTGAAATCTCACCGGGAGCAAGTATGTCTTTCAAGGGTTGAACTCTCCCTAGTTTCTACAGGCTTGTACCTCATGCTGTCAAGGACTTACCACATGCCTGTGTAGTCATTAGTCAGCCAGAGATGTGAAAATAGTTTATATTCAATTTTTGATTTTAGCCATTCTATGGCTTTTCTTTGCCTTCCCTGAATTTATCTGTCACCTTGAACTGGCAAAGCAGTGGCTTTCCTTCACCAGAACTGGAGCTGGAAAATGAACCCTGGCTAAAAGCCACATGCTCACATCTCTTACCCAATAGGGTAGTATTTTTTCAATAAAAGTTTTCTCAACTTGTTGCGTGATTTTGCTTGTTTGCAATGATTTGGTGAAGTTTTTATAATTATTACCTTTAGGTGGAATTGCCAGCCCTCTTCACACTGTCAGTATCAGAAGCCCCCAATACATTATTCATCACTCTAATTTCCATTTCTTTTCAAGTTATACTAGCATTGTTACCTATGTTTTAGGTATGATTTTAGGATGATTTCATAATCTCACTTGTGTATTTTAGGATGATTTCATAATCTCACTTGTGTATTTTAGGATGATTTCATAATCTCACTTGTGTATTTTAGGATGATTTCATAATCTCACTTGTGTATTTTAGGATGATTTCATAATCTCACTTGTGTATTTGGTGCAGCACAATATACTTGTCCACCTGTCCCAAACTATCTAAGGTGGAGTATCACTTTGAAGCACTTATCCTGAGCCATTTTATTTACATTATCATTGCTCAAGTTCCAGGACTGGTAGTTTTCCCTGCCCTCAGCCATCATATATTTTCTAGTGGTAGATAATTAATTATCCATTAACCTCTCCCTTCATATGTCTAATTTTTTATGACCTAAATATCTCAATGAGTATTACTTCTTTAAATAATAATTCTAATATCCAATTACTGAGTAAAGAATTCAGAGAGGCTGGGCAGAATTAGAAGCAGTTGCAGTTGTACGTTCCAATTTGTCTGGTTGTGGTCTTAAAATGACAGAAATGAGGACTTCCCTGGTGGTCCAGTGGTTAAGACGCTGCCCTTCCACTGCAGGGGGTGTGGGTTTGATCCCTGGTCAGGGAACTAAGATCCCACATGCTGAGCAGTGTGGCCAAAAAAATGGGAAAAAAAAAATAGTAAGTTAACTGTACTTCAATAAAAAAATTAAAAACAAAAAAATAAAATGACAGAAATAAAAGGAATACTACCCATGGGTAGAAGCTATCCTTCATCTCTTCCTTTCCTCTCTTTCAATGTTCTCACTTTAGAAAGGATAAGTATTATGCATACCCAACTTTTCTCTGTCTTATAAACCACCTGCTGATGTGAATGTAAAGTTCTGTATAAGGGATTGATGTGAGAGGGAACAACATACATATTTATTTACTCCTTTGAAAATGTTCGTTCATTGTCTTATGTGCATAATGACGTGTTATTCTAAATGGTAACCAATGAAATTGTCTAAAAAGGTTTGAAGCTAACTGTTTAAAACGTCTGTAGCTTTAATATTTACATATGTAATATATGTACACACAAATATATAGTCTAAAACTACAAAAGAATAGATGTATGAGTAAGCAAGTGAGTGAGTGAGTGTATGTGTGTAGGTACTCAGTGAGATCAGGAATTTCTAATATCCTATATCAAAACTTACGGCTTTAAGCCTCAAAACATGTTATATTATTTCAATGTTTAGAGGTCTGCCTAATCTTCTCTATCACGAGAGAACAGAAGAGTTCAGCTGGAGTAGATGAGAGACAAGTCAGTGCTTTACGGGCTCTTTTCTGTAGTGCATTCTGAGCTCTTACATACTTGATGGGTACAGTCTTTGTCGGGATTCTTGCATCTTGTGATACAAATATAAGAAATAAATAGAAAGAATGTTCAACTTGTGCCTTTCTTGTCCAGCCACACACTTCTTCCCCCAACCATATGTCATTAATATTGCTAATGGGATTTTGGCACCAGACTGACCGGGAAGGGATGTGGTAAAGGTGCGGGCAGATGACATGAGCAAGGAAAGCACTCACTGTTTCTCTGTTTAAGCAGTGGCAGCTCCATCAGCCTTTCCTTTAGTGCTCACTGACAGGGCTGGAGGCCTTTCACGGCTGTGTCTCATGCATTCATGGGTCGCTCTGACACCACAGATCCTTTGTTCAGGTCTGAAAATACAGCTCATTGCTTTCCTTCTCTCAGCTGCCATATGGCTTTGTGGAAACTGGCCTAAAAGGAAGCAGGAAAAAAAAAAACCCTAGAAATAAAACAACCAACAGATGAAATTGATTTATTTTCGGCATTAAGAGATGGGGGTAGAGGCCTTTCAGAAACATAAAACCTTGCACTGAGCAGGCAAACAGGCTGCTCATATGACAGCTCTTGTATATGTTTTTTAAAAAAATAACATGTGGCAGAAAATAGAAGGCCCATTGTTTTACTTAACTACTGTATCCAATTTGAATGACATGGAATTTTCAAGCTTAAGTAAATTGTCCAGTTTGCCAGTGTACTTTAGTTTTAATTGGACAAAATACTTCAGAACTTTAAAATATGTATGGGACATCAGCTTTCTAGAAGTTTATCTTACTCTAAAACTTTGCAAATAATTCTTGTCTGTAAATCACTTTATTTTAGTTCTTCTACTTTAAGCTTCTCAACTGAGGTAGTTATAGCACTCTTCTGAATTGCTTTAAATGCCTAGTTAGAATGTATCTAAAGGATGGGCTTTGAAATGACATTTCGTCATGCTGTAAAGATGTGACAAGAGTGCTAAAAAAAACAAATTAATAGAGGAAATATATTTGAAAAGACGGTCATATCTCTGAACAATTTGTTAAATTGAAATATTTAAATTTTAAGAACAAGATATATTTGAACTCTAAAATATTATTCTATAAGGCTATATCTTTTTATTTGGATGTTTAAAATGTAGATAAAAGTCAGAAAAATGGATACATGTGAGTGGTCCACATGACAGTGGGGTAGAGTTGTAATTTTAGATCTATCATTAATACATTGTTTGACTTCGGCAAGTCATTTAATGTCCTCTGACTGTGTTTGTTGTTTTTTATGTCTCAGGATTTTCCAAAATTTAAGAAATATATATATCCCTGTATTTAAAAAAAATCTTGCTGCAAAGCTTTGCATTTAAATAGATAAAATTAGTGCTGCTTGGGACTTCCCTGGTGGCTCATTGGTTAAGAATCCGCCTGCCAATGCAGGGGACACGGGTTCGAGCCGTGGTCCAGGAAGATCCTACATGCTGCGGAGCAACTAAGCCCGTGCACCACAACTACTGAGCCTGTGCTCTAGAGCCTATGAGCCACAACTACTGAGCCCACGTGCCACAACTACTGAAGCCCGCGGGCCTAGAGCCCACGCTCTGCAGCAAGAGAAGCCACCGCAATGAGAGGCCTGAGCACCACAACGAAGGGTAGCTCCCGCTCGCCGCAACTAGAGAAAGCCCGTGCGCAGCAACAAAGACCCAAGGCAGCCAAAAGTAAAAAAATAAATTAAATTTAAAAAAAAATGAGTGCTGCTCTAAAAATCTTCTGATGTCCAAAGGAAGTTACTCCAAGCGATTCTGTGCTGCTCTGTCTTTTTGGTAATTCCTTGGTGACTTTTTTTTGAGAAACCAGTTGTATGATTTGTAAAAATATTCATCAGTTTCAAGTTGCATTGTTTCAGGAGGAAAGAAATTGAGGGTGTAAATTCATCTTGGCATCTGGATGTTGGAAGATCCGGTCCTCACTTGTTACACCGGTCTGTGAGCGAGGTGTTTTGTTGACTACAGCCAGCAGGCAGGTTAGTTTTGAGCATGTATGAAGTTTTCAGAGGAGACAGTATTTAAGAATTTTAAATGGCTAGCTAAGAGCTCTATTTATATAATATATATAATATTATTAACATAATATTATATATTTTAAGCAACAGATACTTATAACTATAAATATTTAGGAGAGAAAGATATTGGAAAGGAATTTAAAAGCAAACAGTCTTCTCTGGTTTTTCTGCTTAAGGTCAGATTAATTTTTATTAAGACCACATGGCATTTGGCCCTGTGGTTTACAATTATGAAGCTCAAGAAAGGATTATACTACCTGAAATAAAAATACAGGGGGGTAGAAAGAGTGATTGTTCTCAAACAAAGCAAATATATTAAAAAGAATTTTCACGTTTGAAATGTGCAATCGCTATTAGCAATTCTTTGTGACTTTATTCTCTGTAGGTCCTTCTCTATGGTTCGCACTCTGCAGTTGTACTTAGGGATCGGCTGTGTTCCCCTGAATCGTAAAGAATTAGTTTCTTCTTTAGCAGGAATCTGGGAAGCATATGGTCTTATGCAGATGTGCGCGTGTGTAATGCTTCTTTTTCTCAGAGTTCAGACAACGGCATGTGGCTCATGGCTCACTTTGTGTCTGTCCAATTTTTGTTCCATGTTTTCCAACTTGGAGGAAGCAGAAATGAAGCTGCTTCTCACCTCATTACTTGATCTGTGGAGAACGTACTATAATGACTTGATGGTTTGTATGGTCCCAACAGGAGTCATAAAAATCTTAACTTGTACGATGTGTTGAGACTTAAAGTTTTTTCTGCCTCATTTTCAATAAGATGACAAGAAGATGTAAAGAAGGAAACAAGTTTCTCAACAGCTAAACTAGTCAAAATCCTAGCCTTGTCACTGAAAGTTTCTAGAGTTCTGAAAATCTGCTTCCATTCCTTAGTGATGCAAACTTCCTGGTTTATTTATTTTACTATGATTTCATCTGAATATTATTAAAAACTGCATTTTTATTTGAAAAATTATGATTTTAATGACTTCCAAGGGAAAAATATGGAATTATCTTTAATAATTACATATTATTAGAAAAAGATTAAAAATTTTAGTAAAATATCTGATTGTGAATATCTCACTTTTGAATTTATACTTTGGTTATCTGGTAACCATTTTGAAATGGTTAAATGCTATTACTGTCATAACCTTTTCAGAAAATCTCTTGATGTATCTATACTCTCTGTTTAAAAGTCTGGGCTTTTATCTACATCACCACAAATTTAAATATACATTATGATAGATAAGATGATCCTTTGGGACATAGCTACTTGAGATGATAAATCTGGTGTTTACCAGAACATTCTTTAAAAGCATCCTTTGTATTCTTTTATAAAGAGAGTTGCATAGAGAGTTGTTTTGAGGTGTAGAGTATTGATCGGCTTCAAGGTTGCTGCAGCAGTTTGAGTCTAAGAGTTTTCTGGCTGCCTTCATGACAAAAAAAATTTTCTGTATCTGAAGTATAGTTGATTTACAATGTTGTGTTAGTTTTTGGTATAGAGCAAAGTGATTCAGTTCTATATATATATATGTGTGTGTGTGTGTCTATATATATATATATATATATATATATAAAAACTTTTTCACATTCTTTTCCATTATGGTTTACTACAAGATATTGAATATAATTCTCTGTGCTATACAGTAGGACCTTGTTGCTTATCTATTTTATGTATAGTAGTTTGTATATGCAAATCCCCAAATCCCAATTTATCCCTCCCCTACCCCCTAGACAAAGTTTTAAATGGTTCATGTTCAGGAAGCAGAGACTCAACAGGGATTTGGAATAATACAGAATTGCTTTAAAAGACAAGCCAGATATTGAATATCATTTTAAAACTAGAAATTTATCTTTGGTGATCTAAGTTGTTTTCATTTTCACTGTTTTAGGCACCCAGTATGGTTTCCATTGCTGTAAGTCTTCTCTGGAAATTATGAAAACAAGGAAAAAAATTCTTAAACAAACAAATGAAAAATACGGAGACTAAGATTTCTTAATTTCTTATAGCTCTTATCTCTCCTTGGGAATATTTGTTTTTTAAAAGAGAAACACATTTGTAGGACACATGTTTAACTTAGAGGAATCACATTTTCTGATACAAAATTTATTGTGTTTTGTAAATAGGAATAATATTTGGAAGCGAGAGGCAGATGTCCTTTCCACATGTAGTACCTTTAGGAGGTACCAGATCCACAACTACGTTCCAACTAGGTCTGAAAAGGTCACATTCTATTCAGGTCACATACAAATGAGATGTATTTTACTATCAGAACTCTTGCTTCCAATTACACCTGTGAAACAAAAAAATAATTGGACCGATATAGGTCCGATTGTCATGAAACTACTTAATAATCATATAAATTTGTGCAGTAAAACCCTTTCTGGACCTCCAGATCCACATCTATATAATGAGGCTAATTATATCAAACTGTAGGACTGTTGTAATGATTTGGAATAATTCAAGAACAAAATAGTTTGTCTGGAATATATTAGGTACTCACTAAATGATAAAATATAATAGATATAGAGCATAGTCTATTTTTTGTCATGATACTATAATACACCAGGCATTGTGCTGCATGTTAAACTCACAGGAACTTATTTAATATTCTCAACAATCCTCTGAGGCAGAGGATACTTAAAATTATTTAAATATTATTTAAAATTTTAAAATATTTTAAATTAACCTAATTTTAAATATGAGGAATTTAAAGGTTAGAGATATTAACTTGTCCATGGTTTCATGGTTGATGCTAACTGTGGAACTGGGTGTAAAACCAGGATTAAGAGTTCTTACCCACTAGAATAAACGGTCTCCATTTTGACATCCATCTACCTGTGCTACCAATAGAATTCATTTCCGTGTCAGCATTATCCTGTTTTTGTAATGATATATAAGGATACACCTTATAAATTTATACTTACTCATTCTAGATTAGATAGGTGGTTATTATTTACTCTACTTATCAGATCACAGGTGGCAGCTTTGCAGTTCACTATCTAAATCTACTACCCGATGTGGAATGGCATAAGCTGCAGGACCCTGCAATACAGCAATTTAGTCAACTGAGAATCTAAACTCCTAAGTTGTTGATTTTCTCTTTGAAAAACATAAACGTGAAGGATAAAGAAAATTCCAAAATAAAGGAATTGAATAACTGGAACATTTGCTTTCTGTGAGATGATGGCAAAATGACGTTTGACCACCTGGTAAAATATTTTAGTATATCTCTTTTAAAGACCTAAGATTTTGACTGGAATTGTTAGAATACTTTTGAAAATATTGAAGTCTAGACAAGGAGCATTAAGGATAGAGATTCCATCAACCCTGAATGAAGCAGGTGAACCCAACAATAAAGTTGTAGCAACCATGCCGCCTAAGATTTCTCTGACCATGTGATGACACCAGCTGCTCTGCTAAAAAGCCTTTGAAAGTGTTCTTCTTTTAACCTCCTGGGATATTTCCGATTCCAGCTCTGGATATTTCTTGGCACAGACATTTTGGACTACAATTTATCTTTGTACTGGCGGGACAATTCTAACTCATGATCCTGAGCTTGGATAATAGAGGATTATTGGCAGGGAGAGTTCTGTGGTTGGCCTTTAAAAGCTTTTTATTTTCCTGTTTAATCAATCCCTTGATTGTTTATCTTTCAGGCATAAGATAATATTTTTGCCATTCTCCTTTTGACCGAATTTATTTGGATAGATTATTTGTATTTTTATTCATCTGTGAAAGAAGCATAACAATTTTTGTCACTAATGCATATGCATTATGTAGTATGCCAGAAATAATGGTGTGAAAATAGCTTCATTTTTCACCTCTTGATGCACTTTTTTTTTATGACTAAGAGGCCCCACTGGACTTTATGTTCTGTTCATCTTGTTATGAAGAAAATTCCAGGAACAACTTTTTTTAAAACTATGAACAGATTATTTTGAGTCTTAATATATCCTCAGCATACTAGCACTTTTTTTGCCATTTCTTTCAAAACACCTTTATTTGGGGGAGTCAAGCATTTAATTTCTATCAAAAGGTAAAATTTTATTTTGTAGATTTATCTTAGTGATCTCTGAAATTATGAAACACAAAGATGCAAGATGAAGCAAATTCTGTGAAAACAATGGCTAGCATAAAATATTCAATAAATTTTTATTAATGACATCTTAAGTGATTGTGTTGATACTCTCTATATTTAGCTGTTACTTATTTGGGACCAAGATTAACAATATATTTAAAATGTATTGTTTAGTTTCCATAGTTGCATAAAGATTTCAGGGGAAAAACAGGAATCATATACAATTTATCCTTTTTTTGTTATATGAACACAACTATTATGTTATCAGCATGTTAAATAGAGATATACAGGAAAATACAATAATATATATATGAAAATTGATGCTTTCAATGAAACAAATACTTTAGGTAAGAAAGTGTAATACTTAGGCTAATTTTTTGTGTGTGTTTTATTTTTTGTTTTTGTGTTTGTTTTGGTTGTATGGTTGGCTTTTGTGCCTAATTTCTCCAGATGGCCAGTTTTCTTTCTATCAGAAGATAATTGTTGTATTATCCAACTCACCTGGCTGGTATAGCATTTTACAATTTGTAATGAAATAGGTCAATTCTTGAGTAGAGGCAGAGCAATTGATTGGATGAGAATTCTGTCACTTTCATGTTCTTAGACTACTGGTCTGCCTAAGACTCTGTGTAACTTCTGTAGATAGGCTAAGAAATTTATTGGTTTTCCTCAGCTATTAAAGTAGGAAGAATATTAGGGATATTCCACTCATCTGAACACTGGATGAACATTACATAAGTGGATATGAAGTGATAAAGTAGTCAAAGATATTAAACTCCTAAAAATAGCAAATGAAATATTGATTCTTTTTGAAATTTTCTCAAAACTGAAATTGGACAATAGAAGTCAACCATTGTATGACACAAAACAACATTTCTGAAATACTTAATTCTATACGATTTTCAGAATACATCTTTTCTTTTACTAATATGCCTACATAATTTTTTAAATTAATTTATATATTTTTGGCTGTGCTGGGTCTTCGTTGCTGCACACGGGCTTTCTCTAGTTGCGCCAAGCAGGGGCTACTCTTGTTGCACTGCGCGGGCTTCTCATTGAGGTGGCTTCTCTTGTTGTGGAGCACAGGCTCTGGGGGTGCGCAGGCTTCTGTAGTTGTGGCAGGCAGGCTCAGTAGTTGTGGCTCGCGGGCTCTAGAGTGCAGGCTCAGTAGTTGTGGTGCACGGGCTTAGCTGCCCTGAAGCATGTGGGATCTTCCCGGACCAGGGCTCGAACCCAAGTCCTCGGCATTGGTAGGCGGATTCTTAACCACTGTGCACCAGGGAAGTCCCTGCCTACATATTTTAGAATGAAAATGGATTAATCTATAAGTAATGACTTGATAGAGTTGTAACAGGTAATATTCCATGACTGGTGTCGTCATTTTGTTAAGTATCAATACTATGTTTCTTTTAGATTTTGCTTAGTGCAATCTTGAGACCTCTAATCTCCTACACATAAGACACATAGTCTTTATAAATAGTTATCACATTTAAAGGAAAAAGTAAATCAACCCCCACTTTACATTGTTCCTCTGAAATATTAGCAAGCGTCTTGCAGTATAGATATTTAGCTTATAGGGATGTAGAGGAAACAAAAAACGTAAAAAGTACTCTCACATTTCTTCCTTGATTTATTTACACAGATGTACTAGAAGATCCAAGTACAGAAGAACAGCTAAAACATAATTATTCTATTTTATAAAAGTGGTTATTAAAAATATCTAAAAGATAAATGAAACCTATTTTGTAGTTCTATAATTAAAAATATATAAGCCACAGTAATAAAATTTACTTAACTTTCATTAGTTTAAGGAAGAAAACTGTACTTTACTTTTCACTGATTAGATTACAATTGCTATAATCTAATTTTGGAAAAATTTGGAGTAAATAGTAGACTCAGGCCAAGCTGAAACTGATAAATGCATACCATACAATGCATGTTACAGAACAGCCTAAGAATATGAGAGAAGAAAAATCACCAATAATTCCTAGGCATTGTGGTAGAATTTTGCCTGAAGATCAGAGTCATTTTGTTTGTTCTTACGGCACCTCACCTAGGCAGACTGGATGGGAAATAATGATATTTTGGTTTACATCTGGGGAAGAGAGTCACAATCATCTGAAGCATCAGGAGCAAGGAATACTTGACTGCATAAAAGGAGACTGAGTAGGAAAATATTCAGGAATAAAAACTTCAGATTTATAATCAGGAAAATTGAAACTCCCAGATCTGCCCAGATCGCCTTCACTAGCGATAAACCCATTCCACAGTTGCTGTGAGTATTGGCAGGTAACTCCCAGCTGCTGCCTACTCCACCTTACTACTCCCGTCTCCAGGCTTTGGCCAATGGCTGAATGAAATGCTTTGACTGAATTAACATATAATTTTATTCAAAAGTAATTTTCATTGTAACCTCATTGCTGTGTGAATACTTCAGCCATTTGTTGCTTAAGTATCATTAAGAAACAAGTACCGCCACTAGATTTCACAAAAATCTTTGATTTTTTTCTTTAATAAATATAATTCAAACCATCTGAAAGATAAAAGATTAATTAGCAAAAGTACAATCTAAATAATGGACTTCCCAATTAAGAATTATGAGACCCCTAACAAGAAAAGTGTTTAAATAGCAAAACTTCCCTCTGTCCTTCCTTTCATAGAAGTATCTAGTCATACAACTACCTCATTTCCAATTTTAACAAATTTCTTGCTGTATCTATGTTATATATCTGTAATTTTCAGCAACTCTTACCCAATAGCTAGGTAAGCAATCTTATCTGACCTTCTGAACCCAGAGGTAGGGATCCTCTAACTAGAAGAAAATAAAGAATGCTTACCCCAGTTCCTACAGAGATTCAAAGACTTTTGAGAACAGTTTTATCATATCTGTAAACTAATTCTTTTTTTATTCCTATTATTGAGATTTATAAGTAAGATTTTAAGTATAGAGAACACTTTTTGTTCATTTTCAAGTTTAAGCACTATAAAAATTACTCAAGTTATGAATGAACCTCAAAGGAAACTGAGTGTACTTGAACATTTATACTTCCGACAGCTGTAGCAGTTATCTGTGATCCCAATAATGTTGCAAAAAAGCAACCACAAAATCTCTGTGACATGCAACAATATTGTAATAAATATTTTTGCTCATGGTTCTGTGTGTCAGCTGGACAGTCCCGCTGACCTAACCTGCGATCATGGGGTTCACTCCTGTCTTTAGTCAGCTGTTCGTCAGCTACAAGTTGGCTTTTCTGATCTTGGCTAAGCCTTCTGTCATGTCTAGGCCTCGACTGTTACAACTATGCCTACTGGGCTCTGTTCCTTGTTCTAATAATGAAGGCAAAGAGCAAGAAGGAAATGGAAATGCACAAGCTCTGCTCACATCAACCGTGTCCTTGTTCCAGTAGCTAAAGCAATCACGTGCTCAAGCTCAGAGTCCGTATGGGAGGGCATGACCAAATGCTATAAAACTGAAGGCCGAAAATGCAGTTAATCTCCTGCAACGGGCGGCACCTCAGCTTGGACTCTTACTAATATATTTCCTTACCACTGCTTTCTATTTCAGGGTTAACTGGTGAGCTTAGAGGAAATAGGGAAAAGTTTTCTGGGGTTTGAAGGAAGAGATGTAGCCAAATATTAAATCTGTTGTCTGCGAATATGACATAATCACAGGATCTTTATTTTCTTAGGAGGCAAAACACCCCAGGAAGAGTGAGGATTTTTTACTGAGGCTCAAAAAAAAAAAAAATCATGATGTAAATAAACTTATTTCAATTAAATCCAAAATATATAAATAATTTACTATACACCAAGTATAAGTACCAATGGTAGATGCTTGGTATTAACATTCAAGGAATATGTCATAAATCAGTGTTCCTCAAAATTTAAAGTACACTTGAATTGCTTGAACGTTTTGTTAAAATTCATATTCTGATTCAATAAGCTTAGGATGAGGCACAAAATTCTTCATTTCTAAACAGCTCCTGGGTTGAACCCAATATTCCTGGTCCATAGAATACCACTTTGAATAGCAAGGTCATAGATTATACCTACAAGAAACAGAGCCTAATATGGGTAATGAAAGTGAGGCATGTAGACAGAGGTCACTCTGTGTAAATGCAATGATAGAAATATATGTAGGAAAGTGGAACTGAAGCGAGAGGTATTAACTATGTTTGCATTGGAGCAATCACTACATGGAGCTACCTAATACCACAGCATACTGAGGGAAATACAAGTACTTCTATACCACTGGAGTGTGATAACAACAGGTTAGGGAAGTTACTGCAATTGAGTATTTGCCAAATCATGAATGTAGTTGATGGGAGCCACCTATCCATCTACAGACTTAAGGTAGGCCAGTCACTTGGTTAGATATATGCTTCAGATATGCTTTTTAGCACCCTCACCCTGTGACCATATGTAAGAAGGGGAAACATGAAGGCATTGAGAATACTTTAGAGATAATTTCAATAGTAGAGGTTCTCTATGATGGCAGCCTTAATTAGTGTCATGACAGATGGAGTGATGATAATGTACTCAAGACACATTTAAAAGGTAAGATGGTGATAGATTAGTTCAGTAAAGAGAGGTAGGTGGAAAAGATACAGAAAGCCTCTCCAGTTAGCTATTACTGTAGATACAAGTGTAAGCACATGTGAAGAGGGTTATTTCTCAAGAGAGAAGGGAGTATTGGAAGAAAAGAATATGAACTATATCCTGGTCAAAAAGACATTATGCAAGGAAGTTGATGTTTCATCTCAGAGAAGAAATTAGCACTTATTGGCAAAATCTAATTCTCAATGTCTCTAGTCTTTCCAATGAGACTTCGTCCTATTTTAGAGTATTTAGAGTATTTTAGCAGGTGGTCCATTTTTGGTGACTCTTTCCTCAGATGTTTACCTATTCTTGCACCTTTAGAGTTGCTGACTGACACCTACCTATCGTCAATATTAGATGCTTGTTGTCATCCCTGCATGATTTTATTCTTGGAAACTTCCCCTCCCACTTGGTAAATCTACCAGTCATGCTGTCCATGCTGTCCACATTTTGCTGAACCAGAGCTGTACCTGGGTCACTGGGGCTATCAGAAAATACCACTATGTTTTCTAAGATCACAAATCATAAAGAGAGTGTGAGCTACAACTACATTTCTGAAGGAAATTTAGTCATAGGAAAGAGAAAATGAAAGGACCTGGCATCCTAATGGCATCCTTCATGTCCTGGAATTCAGCCCAAATTAAAGCCATGTCTATCCTAGAGTGTAGCTATATAATCCGATAACTTCCTTTTATGGTGTTTAATCTATTTTGAGATAGATTTTTGTTGTAAACAAAAGGATCTCAGCTAACTTGATGCCTACAAAAAATGAATAAAATTACCTGTCTTTCCAAGTTTCAGTGGATTAAATTCTTGCTTGCTCCTAGGCACATGAAAACTATCACCCTATATAGTCATGTAGTTCATGCTAGGTAATTGCACATCAAATAGGTAGGATGTCAGAAAAAAAACCAAATAAAAGCATAACACTTTATTTTTTTTTACTAAGGACTGATGTCTTTATTACTGATATATTTAAATTATTTACTAATAATTTAGTAAATTGTACTAAAGTATTTGGCAAATACTCAATTGCAGTAACTTCCCTAACCTGTTGTTCTCACACTCCAGTGGTATAGAAGTACTTGTATCTCCCTCAGTATGCTGTGGTATGTACTTTATTCCATAAATTACTGAGCCCTAATTGTGGGCACGGCATTGTACCAGGCATTCTAGAGCAGAGAAAGTTGAATAATTTACAGTTTCTATAATAAAGAACATTTTTAAATGGAGGGAAAAGAAGCACCACAGAATGAGTTTATTTTGTGACATGGAGGGGACTAACTTTAGTAGCATGATAAAGAAGCCAGACCTTTCACAGCAATCAATAGTTGTTTTTTTAAGGGATATTATAATGTCTTCAAAACCAAACAAATAAACTAATAACACCAAGGGAACAACATCTAGGATCAAAAAAGAATGAGCATAGTCCATTAGCAGTTTCTGGCAGCCTGGGGAGGAATGATAGTAACCGGAGTTATTATTAAGAGAACATGAAAAGAAAGGAATGAAACATAAGGGAAAATCTAAGATTGTAATCATTTGCCTCAAGTTACCTTAACATGAATTCTATGAAGACCCTCAGAGGTCATTTATTTATTTAAACTAATATTCAAAAATATTTCCTTAAAATCTAAACCATGAACAATGAATTGCATTTTTTAGAATAGGTTTCCTGTTATCTGAAGGTCTATTGCAGAGCACTTGTATAATAATTGTTATTCACTGCTGATAAACATAAACTCTTGACAATATGCAGACCAAATTGTTTGTATTTAAATAGCATGTATATATTACTACCTCTAAAGAACAAAATGTCTTTAGTATCATAGTCTAAGATAGGTAAAAACAAACTCCATAAGAGGCAAGTTTTTCCTCAATAAATGACAACTACTTTGAAGAGCAAGTTACTAGTGGTCTCATATAATAAATGCAGAGATAAGTACTTATTTTTGCCTGAAACTGACACAAATGTATTGGGTAATTTTCTTTCAGAAATGTTTATAAATATTTACTACCTAATCTTAAAAATAGTTATTTTTTTCCAGATAAGAATTGTTTAAAAATAGAAACGAAAAATATCTTGCCTGAGTCTATGTAATATCTTATACCTGAAATTCATTTACCTAAATATTATGATGGAAATAAGTTCATTTTAAATAATCACTAAGTAGAGCTTTCTACATACTCTGTCACCATACGTTCAGGCAGAGATAATCACTAATTCATCTCATTAAAGGGAAATAATTCTTAGAAAATATTAATGTTCATTGCTCTATTACTCTCAATTTCTCCCATTAGAATCTTGTAAGCAGATTTTAGTGATGCCTGGATAGTCATTTTACTGCTATTTTGTGATTCTCAGTATAGCCATTTATTCATGCACCCACTACTTTATTCCATAAATTACTGAGCCCTAATTGTGGGCACGGCATTGTGCCAGGCATTCTAGAGCAGAGAAAGTTGAATAATTTACAGTTTCAACTTTCAGTGAGCTTACAAACAATGAAGGCAGAAAACCTACATGCAAAATATGGTAACATAAGGAAACAAGATTGTGAAGATAAATGGATCACTGCAATCATGTGAAATCAAGTAAGATTTGAAGAAGAAGATGGCATTTGAACTTTAGCTTGATATATAAATTATATTTGAACAGATAGGGAAGGAGGAAGGACAAATCAGATGAATGGGTTACTAAACCAGGTAAAAGCAAACAGGTAAAGCTGAAAAGTATCGAGCAGGTTTGGGAGAAAGAGACAAACAAGGAGCTGCATAAAGGGGAAAAAGAGAGACAAAGTAAAATCGTATATATAGTGACCAGGTAATAGTAGGTATTGAATGCTAGCCTGTGAATACTCACTTTACATTGTAGAAAATGAAGAGCTATGAAAAATGTTTGAAAAAGTCACATCAAGGTCAAGCTATGGTCTTTGAGACTAGGGTGCAGGATGGATTATGTGGCATTGATCTTGGAGTCAGGAAGAATAGGCTCTCTAAAAAGAGAAATGGGAGTTGAATTAGAGTAGTTACACTGGAAATGTAAACGAGAAAACAGATGAGAGAAATATTGTGGAAATAAAATCAATATGTCTTGGAGACTGGATGAAAATTGGAGAGGCAAAAGCAGGAGAGAAACAAAAGTCAATGACAGGCTTGTTATTACAGTCCTAGGTGGCTAGGAATGGTAAAATAATTAGCAAAAATATGGATTTAAGTAGAGACATACCAGGATGTGGCAAGAGATAAGTGAAGACTGAAGTGTTAAGTCTTTGGCTAGGAGGTTTGATTTGAGAGGTATAAGCAGTCTAATGCAGCAGATCCCAATCCTGGCTGATTATCACAGTTATCAGAGGAGGGTTTTGACCCAAACAAAACAAAATTATAACAAGAAGTTGTCAGGTTCTGTCCTCAGGAGTTCTCTTTCAGTAGGCCTAGGTTGCATCATGGGGTTCAGTATTCTTAAAAAACTATTCCAAAAATCAATCAGATTTGGAAATTATAGATCTATATAACACTGTGCATGGAATGATTAAATAATAATGGTACTTAGACTATTCCTTTCTCTTTCTGGGAGGATGTAATGCAGAAAATATGACAAAGTCATTTATAGCTTAGAATCCATCAAAAAGTAACTGTTACCTCCAAAAAGGGATCTAAAAGTCTTTTTTTCCCTGTTACAACAGAACACTCAAGAGTGTTCTTGCCACAACTAGAGAAAGCCTGTGCACAGCAACGAAGACATAACACAGCCAAAAATGAATAAATAAATTTAAAAAAATAACAAAACCAAACATCCAACAAACAAAAGTCCAGGACCAGAGGGCTTCACAAGTGAATTCTACCAAACATTTAAAGAAGAGCTAATACCTACCTTTCTCAAGCTATTTCAAACCTTTAAAGGAGAAGGAACATTTCTGAACTCATTCTGTAAGGCCGGTATTACCCTAATACCAAAACAAGATAAAGATATCACAGACACAAAAAAAAACTTCAGGCCGGTATCTTTGATAAACATAGATGCAAAAATCTTCAACAAAATATTAGCAAACCCAATTCAACAATACATTAAAAGGATCATATACCATCATCAAGTGGGATTTATTCCAGGGATGCAAAGATGGTTCAACATCTGCAAATCAATAAATGTGATATGTCATTTTAACAAAATAAAGAATAAACATCATATAATCACCTGAATAAATGCAGAAAAAGCATTTGACAAAATTCAACATCCATTCATAATAAAAATTCTCACCAAGGTGGGTAGAGGGAACATATCTCAACATAATAAAGGCCATATATAAGCCCACAGCCAATACCATACTCAATTGTAAACAGCTGAAAGCTGTTCCTCTAAGATCAGGAATAAGACAAGGATGCCCACTCTCACCACCTTCATTCAACATAGTATTGGAAGTCCTAGCCATGGCTATCATACAAGAAAAAGAGATAAAATGCATCCTAATTGGAAAGGAAGAAGTAAAACTGTCACTATTTGCAGATTACATGCTATTATCTGTAGAAAATCCTAAAGAATCCACCAAAAAACTATTAGAACTAATAAATGAATTCACTAAATTTGCAGGATACAAGGTCAATGTACAGAAATATATTTCTTTTTTGTACGTTACTAACAAACTTTTGGAAAGAAAAATAAGGAAAAGAATCCCAATTACAATGCATCAAAAAGAATAAAATACCTAGTAATAAATTTAACCAAGGAGGGATAGACCTGTACTTTGAAAAATAAGACATTGTTAAAGAAATTAAAGATGACACAAATAAATGGAAAGATACAACATGCTCATGTGTTAAAAAATTAATATTGATAGAATGTCCATCAATAGTATCCAAAGTAATCTACAGACTCAATGCAATCCCTATCAAAATACCAATGGCATTTTACATGGAACTAGGACAAATAATCCTAAAATTTGTATAGAAACTCAAAAAACCCCAAATAGCCAAAGCAATCTTAAGGGAGAAGAAGAAAGAGGTATCATGCTCCCTGATTTCAAACTATACTACAAAGCTACAGCCATCACACAGTGTGTTACTGCCACAGAAAGAGACATACAGATTAATCAAACAGAATAGAGAGCCCAGAAATAAACCCAGGCTTATATGGGCAATTAATCTATGACAAACAAGCCAAGAATATACAGTAGGGAAGAGACAGTCTTTTAAATAAATGGTGTTGGGAAAAGTGGACAGCTACATGCAAAAGAATGAAAGTGGACTACTTTCACACACTGTATGAAAAGTTAACTCAAAAATGGATTAAAGACTTATATGTAAGACCTGAAACCATAAAACTCCTAGAAGAAAACCTAAGCAGTATGCTCCTTGACACTGCTCTTAACGTTCTTTTTTTTGGATCTGTCTCCTCAGACAAAGGCAACAAGCAAAAATAAACAAGTGGGACTATATCAAACTGAAAACATTTGCACAGTGACAGAAAATTATCAACAAAATAAAACGGCAACCTACTGAATGGGAAAAGATATTTGCAAATGATATGTCTGATAAGGGGTTAATATCCAAAATATATAAAGAACCCACAGAACTCAATATGAAAAAAATAATCTTACAAGATGGGCAGAGAACCTGAAGAGAAGAAGATATTCAGATGGCCAACAGGAACGTGAAAAGATGCTCAACATTGCTAATTATTAGAGAAATGCGAATCAAAACTACAATGAGGTACCACCTCACTCTGGTCAGAATGTCTATCATTAAAAAGTCTACAAATAACAAATGCTGGAGAGGGTGTGGAGTAAAGGGAACCCTAGTACACTTCTGGTGGGAATGTAAGTTGATGCAGCCACTATGGATAACAGTGTAAGGGTTCCTCAAAAATTACACATGGAATGACCATACAACCCAGCCATTCCATTTCTGGATATTTGCCTGGAGAAAATGAAAACAGTAATTTGAAAAGATATATGCATCCTAATGTTCATAGCAGCACTTACAATAGCTGAGATATGGAAGCAACCTAACTGTCCATTGATAGATGCCTGGATTAAGAAGATGTAGATATATATGTGTATGTATATATATATATATATATATATATATATATATATATATATATATATATATATCTGGAACATGGATGGACCTAGAGGGTATTATTCTAAGTGAAAGAAGTCAAAACAGAGAAAGATAAATAGGTGAAGGCGATTATTAGGTACAAACTTGAAGTTATAAAATAGTAAGTCCCAGGTACATAATGTAAATCATGGGGAATATAGTCAATAATATTGCAATAAGTTCGTATGGTGACAGATGGTTATTAGACTTATCATGGTGATAAATTCACAGTGTATATAAATGTATAATCACTATGTCGTACACCTAAAACTGACATAATATTGTATGAAACTATATTTCAATAAAGAAATAAAAAGGAAAAAAATTAATTAAAAAATTTTAAATAAAAAAAATAAGAGATGTTGAGAAAAAAATAACAAACCCCCAAAGAAATATTTTACCACTGAGTTTTTATAAGAACAGCAACATCATCCAAATAATAACAGACCTAAACAGTATGTTTAATTTTCAGCTATTTTATTGTTATTATTTATTCTTAACAAAGAAACATACAAATAAACAAGGAAATGATTACTGGAAAAGGGAAGAAGTCTTCCAGTGTGGAGTGGTGGGACAGTCCAATGACTGGGGAGAGGAATTGGGGGTGTTTTTAGATTTATGGCAATGTTATATTTTTTGACCTTGGTTTTAGTTATTTGGGTTTTTACACTGGCTAATTCATAGCATTGTTTTAAATTTTGTGCCTTTTTTCTGAGTTATAATAATAATAATATATGTTGTAAACATAAACCAAAAAATTAAATTTGTAGAAAGTTTTTTATGTTGTAGCAAATATGTGGTCAAGAACGTAGATGTGGGCTTCCCTGGTGGCGCAGTGGTTGAGAGTCCGCCTGCCGATGCAGGGGACGTGGGTTCGCGCCCCGGTCCGGGAGGATCCCACATGCCGCGGAACAGCTGGGTCCGTGAGCCATGGCTGCTGGGCCTGCGCGTCTGGAGCCTGTGCTCCACAACGGGAGAGGCCACAGCAGTGAGAGGGCCGCGTACAGCGGAAAAAAAAAAAAAAAAAAAAAAAAAAAAAGAACGTAGATGTGAGATTTAAGCATGGAAAGCAAAAAGGAGATTTCTACATCTAAGATCTTGGAAAATAAGCCAAATGTGAGTACATTTAGGAAATTTTAGAATACACAAAGAAGTGAATGATTAAGCTTTATAAAATATTCTTTTGCTCCATAATCAAGGATACATTTGGGTAAGTAATTGTTCTAAAGAAAAACAATGACTTTGATGTGAAATAGATATTCTGCCATTGGACAATGTCAAGTGCAGGACCACACACATAGCAGGTTTGCAGGAGCATAGTTTCTCAAGGAAGACAGCATGGAGTTTAGAAACTGGGGTGTGGGTCCTTCACTGCCTGTTGTCCATTCTAGGCCTGTGACAGAGGTCCAGCTGATTCAGACTCAGAGTCTGGGAGAGGAAACATGACCATGGGTTCTGGATTTTGTAAACTGCATGATTGAAAAACACTGGCTCTTCCCATGGCTTGATCACCAGTCAGGTACAGGAGCAACAGGCCTTGACAGAACCTTTTCTCCAGCCCTCTCCTGCTCATTCAGGATTTGTGGTTATGAATCGTGTGTGACAGAATCAGCTCCTTCCTTGGTGTGATCAGGGAGTTTATTCCAAGTCTTGTAATTGCAGCTTTATGACGTGGCAAGGTAGTGACAGAATGCCTCATAGGCCCGCATCTCCCCGGGCATGATCGTGGATTTGGGGCAAACGACTGCCTTAAGCACTAGGACCTATGGGTTTCCATGGAGATTTACATAAGGCTAAAACGTTTTATGACAGACTGTCTGACAGAACTCATGTCGAGTTAATCTTTGCTGGGTATACCTGATTCAAACCTGTGAGTTTCCCAATATACTATATTGGAGAAATGAAGAAATCAGTTTTAGGTATTGAAAAGGCAAGTAGGAAGGTACGGTTAGTGTTTTGCTGTGGACATTAGCTTTATTTTCCAGGTGGTATCCCTCCATCTTTTTTTTTTAAAGTTTCTCTTTCCTTCAAACGCTACTTTTCCCCATTCTCATCCTACGTGCATTACAGGGAATGATCCTATTCGCTAACTTTAAGGATAGGCTAGTGGGCCCATCAGAATCATAATAAAAAGTCCCCGACCCACCTGAACTGCAAGCTACAATTCTGATCACAATTCCGCTGTGTGTGGAGGTTTTTCCCCACACCACCAAGCAATTCTCTGCAACACCAGATTGGTGTCCTACAACTTAATTCCACTCTGACACCATCTACTGGGAGACAGCATCAGATCACAGGTTAAGGGTTCAGTCCTACAAAACTGTACCACCCCCCAACCCCCAGCTTCAGACTCAATCACAAGCACAGGTGTGTGTTTCTGACTGACTGGCCATAGATTGGAGGTTCTAATAACCCCCTCCTCAGGTTCGACTAATTTGCTAGAGTGGCTCACAGAACTCAGAGAAACATTTTACTTACTAGACTATTGGCTTATAATAATAGGATATAACTAAGGAAAAGCCAGATTGAAGAGATGCATAGGGCAAGGCATGGGGAAAGGGCATGGGACTTCCATGCCCTGTCTGAACACACCAGTTTCTCTGAATCTCCATGTGTTTGCCAACCCAGGGGCTCTCCAAAGCCTGTCCTTTTGGGTTTTTAATGCAGGCTTCCTTACATAGGCAGGACTGATAAAATTATTGGCCATTAATGATTGAATTCAACCTCCAGCACCTCTGTCCTCCTTGGAGGCCAGAGGGTGGGACTGCAAGTTCCAACCCTCTAATCACAGGGTTGGTTCTCCCGGTAACCATGCTCTGTCCTTAGGGTCTTTCCAAAAGTCACCTCATTAACATAACAGAAGATATCTTTATTGCTCTCCTTCTCCTCACTTTGAAAACTCCAAGGGTTTGCTGACCTCTAAAAAAACAAAAGAGCCGGTCATTTTACCAGCAAAATAAGTTTATTTGGTAATGGCAGAGAATTGTGATTCAGGACAAGCAAATAGCCAAGTCCAGAGAACAGAGGAGAAGGGCTTGCTCTTCTAGAGGAAAGGAGGAAGTTAGGAAGGACTGTGGTGGTTCTTCACTGGCTGCAGAAGGCGGGCAGCCTATTGTTGTTGGATCAGAAGATCTGTCCTGCTGGGGTCTGTAAGCTGCGGTGAGAGTCATGTGGGTGAGAGCTCCCCCTTCAGGACTTCCTGACGCCGTGTTAAGTGAGGTTTCCCTAACTTATTTTCACAGGTTTTAGGAGCTCTGTGCCAGGAATAGTGGTTGAAGGCCACATATATATATTTCTTTTTATGCCACAGTATCACACTAGTGTGTGAGAGAGCTTGTGGATAGTACACTGTGGTTGGGGGTGAAGAAACTTCCCTTAATAGTAAGTTTCAGCTGTGGCTGGAATACTTTGGGAAGGAATGAATGTGAAGGGAGGAGAAGCTTTATTGCAGTGAGGAAGCCGAGGAAGCGTGTGGCTAAGGCTTTCTGGAAAAGTATGATATACTTGCTTTTTTCTACTCTTTCTTCTTTACTCTTCTTTACTTATTCAGTATTCACATTGCTACAATATCTTTCACTCCAACCAGTCACCAAAACTGTTTTTGCTTCTGTTGCTGATTACATCTTTGTTGCCAAATTTACTTAGTCCATTCTTATTATTGCTGTATCATCTGAAAGCTTTTAGCTCTCCATACTTCAGACAATCTCTGTCATCTTGGTTTCCCTGGCCCTGTCTGTTCTGATTTCCCTCTTACCTACCCAATCTTTCTCAATCTTCTTCCTGAGTTTCTCACCTGAAGCCCACTCTTTAAATATTAGTGCATTCTGCAGTTCGATCTTTAGCCCTTTTTTCTTTCCATTATGTGCAATCTTTCTGAGAATTCTTACCATTTCTAGTGACTTCAACTCTCCTCCATAAGCTGGAGACTCCAAGAGGTCTACCTTGAGTCTAGGGCTTTCTTTAATTGCTATTTTAATATCACTCTACATCACTGCCTGAATGGCCGATAGTTACCTCAAAAAATAAACATCCTAAACTATACTTGTCACCAATTTTTTGGTGTTTTCTGCACATGGCTCCTCTTCATTTTCCTGCTCTGGTCAAGTTGTCTGCATTAGGAATTTCACATGTGAATGATTAAATGTATCCTCATGTTTAACTGGTGAATTTTCTAGGATGATCTTATTACTACACGGAATTTAGATACTTCCCTAATTGAAATTCTTCAATATCTTGTGCAATCTGGAGACTAAAATCTTACCTTCTCAACTTGTGTCTTAATGCTCTAATTCCTGCTTAACTTTCTGATTCTATAATATAATACTTGCAGTTCCTAGAACTGTTCATGTTCTCTCATCTTGGTATAGCATTTGCTCGTTGCTATCCAGCCCCCTGCTGTTTATTTTATCATCACTTTTTTACAAAGCCCCCTTTAGTTTTCACTTTCAGGAAATCTAGGAAGGTCCTACATCCAGGGCAGTAAGGTTTTTCATCTTGTGTGCCTCTTAATATGATGTGAGCACCTATGTACAGATCACACTAGTCTATGTGCCTGTCTGTGTATTGTAGATGTTTTAAACATTTTGAGAGCTTGTTGTTTTTGTATCCTCAGACCCTTGGAAAAATGCCTGATGCTCATTCAGCATTGAAAGAATAAGGAAGAGAGAAAGGTGATGAGTGGAAGAGGGAGGAAGGAAGAAAAGCAGACGATGGGCACCTTGATGAGAATGTTTAATTATCCAAGATCGATAAATGTGGATAATATGTAGAGAACTGTGGCCCTAAATTTCCTTTCTTTTAAGCAGTAGCTGACATAGCCACAGCTAAAGGAAATACATAGAGTACATGGATTTGAATCCCATCTTAGAAGCTGTTTACAATCTGGCTCTGACACTTAGTACCTTGAGCAATTTACTCACCCCTTTGTGCTTCAGTTTCCTTATATGTAAAATTGTGGCACTAACAGTGTATAACTTCAGGATTTTTATGAACAGTAAATAAGTTTGTACAGGCATACCTCATTTTATTGCACTTTATAGCATCTTGCTGATATTATGTTTTTTAAAATTGAAGGTTTGTGGCAGCCCTGCATTGTCAGATGATGGTTAGCAATTTTTAGCAATAAAGTATTTTTTAGTTAAGGTATATACATTTTTTTTCAGACATAACGCTATTGCACACTTAATAGACTACAGTGTAGTGTAAACATACATTTTATATTCACTGGGAAACTAAAAAATTCATGTGACTCACTTTATTGCAATATTTGGTTTATTGTGGTGGTCTGGAATTGAACAGGCAATATCCCTGAGGTCTGTCTGTATTCAGAAAGTGCTTAAAAGAGTGCTTGGCAAATGCAAACCAGATAAGGGTTTAATAAGTAAATAAAGAAGTTGATGTTGGGGAATTCACTATATAATTTGTAGGGTACTTCTCTAAAACTACTCATTTGTTCTGTGTTTGTGTTAAAGAGTCCATAATTAACTGCAGTATTATTGGCCACTGAGAAATATAGTTTTATATAAAAGTGTTATCTTCCATGGCAGCCAAAATGAACACATCAGATTTTCCACATTAAACAATTTATCAATCTTTGTACATTTCTTATTATATATTTTGAACATGGAGGAATACTTGATTCCAAAGATTATGATTTGACTTTGAGTAATAAATGTCTTCTTCACAACATAGAATTATGAAGAGAATGATATTTATTACTGTTTTCTTGTGTGCCCTTCAGATTCTTTGCCTTTTAATTGGAGATGACATTTTTGTAAACTTCTCTGCTACTAACAGAATTGGCTATACAATTTATAAATTAAAATGTTATATTTGCACCTTCATTTCAGTTGAACTTGAGTGCAAGTCCAAGAGTTTCAACAAGGTTTTATAAGCCTGAGCCCTCATTTCTGTGAAAAATATGTCTCACAGGCTATGCTTTTCAGCTTTGTTTGATGTCATTTCTAGTTATAATTGTTCCATAACAGCTTAGGCATGCTAGTGGGTTTAGTACTACCACAATTACTGAGGAAACTAGAAAGAAACTTTGTACAATTTTCCTATAGGCCTCAGGAAGTGATTGCCCTTGATGTTTGAAGCATGTATTTAAATCAAAACAGCGAAAATGGAATAAACTATTCTAAGCATGTTTTTGAACTGTCTACCAGTGGAGCTACATAAATCAGTTTGGGCTCACAGGCAGAGGATACAAAGGGATTTTACTTCAGATATAAAGGAAAACAATCTAAAGACAGGGAAGAATTTTAATTAAATTGAAAATGTGAATCAAAGTATTAACATTGTTCTGATGCAGATTCTTATTACCATCAGATTCATCACGCCTTAGACAATAGTAAAATTCTGAAAATCTAGTAGAACTTTGTGGCACAAGAAATTATCTCTGCTCATATGCAAGGCTGAATTTCTTTGTCTTTTTTGTTAACTGCATTGCTACCAATATTTATGATTAAAAATTAAAACTTCAAGTAAAGTAACAAAAAAACTTCAAGTAAAGTGCTTTCCTCTTTTCCTTAAAAAGTTCTATGATTTAATGAATGTGGATAAAAATGATAAAAATGATATGTCAAGTAATAATCAAATATGGAGAAAAGGACACTTATTACTATTGATTATTCTGATAAACTTGTCCTGCTCTCATGATTTCAGTTTTTTTAATTAGATTTTACAGAAAATCTGAGTATGGGTTAAAAATTAATATGGTATAATTAGATTGCTATAATATTAAAGAGTTTTCCTTAATTTTTAAAATCATAACTTTATAAGTATTTCTTTTCTTAGTTCAACTTTTTAAAGTGTGGAGAAAATACCGACATTTAAATAAGCTAAAATATAGATTTCTAGGAGAGTTAGATGGAGGAATGAGGAGAGAGAGAATTATAAATAAAATTTATAATTTTATTATAAATCTATAATAAAAAGAAAGGAAAGTGGTGGAATAAAGAGACAGGTAAAACTATGGGAGAGAAAAAGAAATAAAGAAGTCCAGGAAAATACAGGAGAGAAATAAAAATAATTGAAAATAACTGAGCTAAGATGTCAGATTATAATACAAGTGAAAGTATTAGAAGTATATTGCATTATGTTAGATTTTCAGAAATAGTAAATGTTTCCTATTACTTTCATAACTCAATTATTGTCATAGAAAGGTTGTAAATTTCAGGTACCCATTAATTGATATCCAAAGTCCATCTCCTTGTCAGATTCCAATCCTTTTCCTCTTATACCATAAAAGTGGTGGAGACGTTTTGCCACTAGATTTTGGAAAAATTATTTAGTCATGCTACCTTGTTTCATTAAAAGTCATTGCATCTAACTTCAGTTGGGTCTTCTGTGCTAAACAGTGTTCTTTTTATTCATACATAAATAAATCCTTATACATGTCTTAATTACAGGTACTGCAGCATTTTCACCAACTCTGAAGGCCCTAAGGCCATTCTGACCCTCCCACTAAAAGAGTGAGTTAACTTTGCCTCTTAATTTACAAATAACAACACTCTAATATGAACTTAAGGTTGCTATCCATCTCTGTAAAAATCTCTCTACATTTTCCATGATTTGCTAATCATTTCTCTTTTCAAAGGATGAATTGCCATTCCCCTTTTCCAGATTAACCTCTTCCTGCCATCCCCAACCATGACACCTCCAGCCTATTCTGGTGACCCATCACACCTACATTTCCTTAATCTTGTTCTATTGATCATTTCCTCTTCTATTCTTTCATCGTCTAATTACTCGTCTTCTATTTACTCCTTCCCTGTGGCTCTTTGCTAAGACCTTCAATCATGGTCAGTTGTAAAATATACTAAAACACCTTTCATCCTGCACCCGATCAAGTTCCCACTCACTCCTCAAGAGAGTCAACAAAGTTATTTCCATATCTTTATCTCTTACTCACCATTCGGATAATTGAAGTCTCACTTCTACACCACCTTGACTTTATCATTGTATTAAAAATCAAGAATGACTCCCTAACTGTCACACTTAATCCACTGCTTTTGATTTTTCTGCTGGATATTTGCAGTATTAACATCCCTGACCAGCATACTTCTCTTGAAAATTCTCCCTAAAATCCAAAGAAAGTTATCTCTCTCTCTTTGTCTTTTCTTTCCTATCTCATAACTCCTTAGTCTTTCACTGATTTACCCCATTTCTAAATGTAGGTATCTGCTAAAGGTCTGTTTTCAATTTCATTGATTTCGGCTCTTTGTTAGTTCTTTCCTTCTGCTTGGTTTAGGTTTATTTAGATTTTTAAATTTTACCTTCTTAAGGTGGAAATTTAAACTATTAACTTGAGACTTCTTCTGCTCTAATATGAGCATTTATAAACTTCACCCTTAGCATTGCTTTAGCTGTTCCATTGCCTTAGCATTGCTTTAGTGCTTTCTCTCTAAGAACTGCTGTGGTCACAAATTTTGATATATTATTGCTTTCATTCAGTTCTCAGTATTTTCTATTTTTTTCTTGAGACTTCCTTTTTGACCCATGAATTATTTAGAAATGTACTGTTTAATTTTCAGATGTTGGAAGATTTTTCTGTTATCTTTTTGTTATTAGTCTACTTTAATTCCATTATATTTAAATGACATACTTGGTATTATTTCATTTCTTTTCAATTTGTTGAAGTGGTTTTTAAAACTCCCCAAATGGTCTACGTTGGTGAATGTTCCACCTGCACTTGAAAAGTCTGTATATCCTGCTGTAGAGTGTAGTGTTCTATAGATAATTAGTTCCAGTTGGTTGATGGTGTTGTTTATTCTTCTATATCCTTATTGATTTCTATTAGTTCTACCTCTTACAGAGAAAGGAATGTCCTCTACTTCAAATTATTGACCAAATACTTTACTAAAACTCTGCTCCTGGCCTTAGTTTTGAAATCTGTTATTTTTGTTGCCACCTCATGATTGCAGTTTCCTGAGGCTTCTATTTCCTTCCCTCTGTCCCTGAAGCTTCAATTTTTCCCCCCTGTCCCATGAGGCCTCAATATCCTTCCAGCGCTGCTTCCAGCTCTGGTTGCTCCATGGTCACAGGAAGCTGCCAGCAGCAGCAATAACACCATGAAAATATATAGAACACATACAACTTAACAGCAAAAAACCTAAAAGACAAGAAATGGGCAGAGGAACTGAATAGACAGTTTCCAAAGAAGACATATAAACGGCCAACAGGTATATAAAAAGGTGCTCAACATAACTAATTATCTCTCAACATTACTAAGAACCAAGGAAATGCAAATCGTAACCACAAGGAGATATCCCCTTATACCTGTTAGAATGGCTATCATCAAACAGGCAAGAGATATCAAGTGCTGACTGAAAGTGGAGAAAAGGAAGCCCCAGTGCAATGTTGATGGGCATGTAAATTGGTACAATTACTACAAAAACAGTATGGAAGTTCCTAAAAAATTAAAATAGAACTACCATATGATCCAGCAAGCCCCCTTCTGGGTATATATCCGAAAGAATTGAAATAAGGATCTGGTAGAACTTTCTCATGTTCATTGCAGCCTTACTCACAATAGCCAAGCTGTGGAAATAAGCTAATTGTCTATCAATAGATGAATGAATAAAGAAGATATATATATGAGTGAAATATTATTCAGCCATGATAAAGAAGGAAATCTTGCCATTGTGACAATTTGGATGGACTTTGAGGGCATTGGGCTAAGTGAAATAAGTCAGACAGAGAAAGACAAGTACTGTATGTTATCACCTATGGAATCTAAAAATGACAAACTCAGAGAAACAGAGAGTAGAGTGATGGTTACCAGGGGCTAGGGGTGGGGGAAATGGGGAGATACTGGTCAAAGGGTACAAATTTCTAGTTATAAGATTAATAAGTTTGGGAAATCTAGTGTACAGCATGGTGATTATAGCTAATAATACTGTATCATAGATTTGAATGTTGCTAGAAGAATAGATCATTAATGTTCTCATTACAAAAAAGAAATGGTAACTATCTGATTGGATGGAAGTGGTAGCTAATACTATGGTGGTAATCATATTGCAATTTATAACTGTATCAAATCAACACTTTGTATACCTTAAACTTACACAAGATTATGTGTCAGTTGTATCTCAATAGAGCTAGAAAAAATAAAAAAATAAAACTCCACAGAGGGAAAAACAGACTAATGAAGGAATTCTCATGATCATATCAAGTGCAGGAAAACCTTCACTAATTCATTTCTTTCTTTACTTACTTCTTTGGTTGACTTTTTTTTCTTAGTGGAAAATGGTAATTCAGAAAGTTTGGAAGGCATTTTGTTGGACATTGGTACAAACTGGTAAAAAAAAAATGTTTTAGATGATTCAACAGTGAATGAATCATCAACAAATGGTTTCAGTTAAACTTTTCTCAAAACACTCAGCCAGGGTACACCAACCAGTTCAGGTGTCTGGTTTTTATAAATTTGTTATTTTTTTAAAACTGTAAATCAGTTAATTTAAGATATTTCAATATTTGGGTGCAACATAACATAAAACATTGTTTTATAATGTGACATGTTTTAGCCAAACAATAGAGAAGTAGGTGATTACATTCAAGGAATTGAATACAAAGCAGTCACAAAGTAGGAATATTTAAATTGCATTTGTTTATAGAAGATCCTAATATCTTCGTGAAAATCATGACCTCACAGAAAGCCCTGGCTGACAGTCTGAAAGCTTTGTTCAGGAAAGAGAAAATAAATAAATGAGATACACAGTTTTGGCCAGCTAATCAGCAAAATATTAAATTATTTTCCGGATTTTGATCGTGTATTGGTAAACAGTTTAAATACTCTTATATTAAGAATGACAGTAATTTTCTAACAAAACTGGTAACAGGAGGTGCTAAATATTTTCCAAGTTGAATTGATAATTCTAGTGTATCAGTTGGAATTCTCCAGAGAAACTGCACCAATAATATATAGATATAGATATATAGATATTCTAGATACTCTCTCTCCCTCTGTGTGTGTGTGTGTGTGTGTCTGTGTGTGTGTGTGTCTGTGTGTGTGTGTGCGCCTGTGTGTGTGTGTGTTTATTATCATATTAAGTACTAGGCTCATGTGGCTGTGAGGGCTGGCAAATCTGAAATCTGTAGGGCAGGCTGACAGGCTGGAAACTCAGACAGGGTTTCCATGGTTCAGTCTTGAGGCAGAATTCCTTTTTCAGGAAACCTCAATTTTTGCTCTTAATGTCTTCAACTGATGGGAAGAGGTTCATTCATATTATCCAGGGTAATTTCTTTTACTTAAAATCACTGATTGTAGGTGTGAGCTACCTCTACAAGATATCTTCATGGCAACACCTAGATTAGTATTTGATTAAATAATTGGAAACTACAGTCTTGCCAAGTTGATACATAAAACTAACCGTAACATCTGGTTATCTGTTTTTATAGTTTGCTTTCATTTAAAGTGAGATATATTAGACATAATATATGTTTATATTCATTAATTCAACTAATTATTGATATTAATAGTAATTAATCAGTATTAATACAACCAATATGTAAAATATTATATTTTATATTCACTAACTTTTTTATTAAACACTTACTATGCATTAGGTACTGTGCTTTGTTCTGAGACACATACAGTAAATGTGATATTACCTCTATCTATATACTTGAGAAGTTTAAATTTTGGTGAGATGAAATGTTCAGTCTTGACTTTGTAGACATACATAGGTCATCCCCAGTTTTCAACTTGAAGAAAGCTCTAAAGTATATTTCATTCATTAAATATTACCTTGTGGTTATATGTGCAAGGCTCTGTACTATGTGCTCTGCATACTTTAAAGGGTAAAAAAAAGTGCCCTTCCCTCAAAGAATTTATAACCTGCTAGAAATCCACTTGGCTCTTAATTCTGTCACTATGTGATCTGGGCAAATTACTGTAATTTGAAGTTCAGTTTCCTTATCTATGCATGGGCATTACACTAGACAATATTTCAGTAAGATTTCTTTATGGTCCTAAAACCTTATCATTTTAAAGATTCTCTGTGTTGAAAATTATTCTCCAGAGAATAATTCTCCAATGGTTACATTATTTATAATGATTTGATTCAAAGTAGGAAATCAGTAATTGATGGCTTACATTCAAGTACTGAGGTCTATACATGTTTTGTTTTATTTAGATTCTCAGCTAAATTGCCTTCATAAAACAATGAAAGTTAACCTCAAAGACTGATGTAGAAAATTACCAATAAATAGGAAATGCAGTGGCCAATAGCAAATTACAGGCTTTAGCATTATGTAAACATTAAACTATTTTGAGATAGTCAACTGGTTATGAACTACATTTAGAAAAAAAGTATTATGTGAAGTTTGAAGATTTGAAAAGCTACAATATGCATTAAAGATTATTGTTTGCAAGTTGCATTACATTTGATCGCCAAATTAAAACTTATTTTCAAAATTTGGCCATTCAAGATTAAAGGAACTTCTGCCTTGTAAAATACATATTATAAGGAAGTCACGTTTTTAATATTGTAATTCACTGTGTTTGTGTTCATTTCCATAAAGAACGATTGCACAGGGCAAGGATATTATCATGATGTTATTAGTAGCATTCACATTTTAGGAATTTGAAGAAAAATATACACTGTTTTATGTATCCTTTCTTGGTGAGAAAAGAGCAAACCTTCTATTCTGTGACTAAACTGCCTGCCATTCTCTGTGAACACCAAAGCTTCATTCTTCATATTTGCTTTCTATTTTCATAGCGATGGGAATGGAATGTAACCCTCAGCACTCAGCCATTATCCTGCCCTCTGTGGCTATAGCCTTTGACTCAGGCCTGAGTTCACCATAACTTATTTTTACAACGATCCTGAGATGCAGCCAGCCCACTTGGCAATATTTTCACTCCTACTCAGCTCATTTCAAAATGGAGACTCTCACTGTTTCTCTTTTCAGAGCTTTTCTAGTTTCAGCATGAAACCTTTTAAAATAAAACTGCTGTTATGTGAATGACTGAAGACAAAATGCATTTTGCATTTGGTCTTGACTATTAAGTTCCATAGAGCCCTCTACTTTCCAGTCTTATTTCTAAAGCTATTACCCTATCTAGCAATATTTTCTCAAGAAATTTCTGGATAGTACACAACTTTTTTTTTTTTTTTTTAATGGCAGCAAATGGGTTCACTGTTTTCATAGAGTAAATCCCCAACATGTCAACATGTGTGTCTGGAATGCTTGCCTTGTTTGGTAACAGATCATTGGAATTGTTTGTTACTATCAGTGACTCAAGAGGATTATTGCAAGATTTTGGACTGGGGTTCTTTCCTTTCTGACTTTGCTGTTCTCCTTCTACAGTTTTGTTTTGCTGTTTAGTATATGCATTTTTTCACCTAGGTAACCCTTCCCCCACCCTTGGTGGTTTTTTATTAGTGCGAATTGATGGGCTACAAATTTGTAAGCTTTCATTTTCTAGTTTTCTCCCAAGAACTGCTTTTAGTGACAATTAATTAATTAATTTTTCACATGATGAATTTCATAACCAGAGAAGTTGTAGAAATAAATGGCAATTAAAAAACATGAAATTATTTCACTTGTAATTATGACTTACGGCTTGCTTAGTCTAGTGGTTCTCAAACTTGACTGAGCTTCAGAATCATCAGGAGGGCTGTTTAAAGCCAACTGGACTCTGGGTGCCACCCCAGTTTCTGACTCTATATTCTGGGAGGTGGGGCCTGAGAATCTGAACTTCTAATAAGTTCCCTGGCGATGCTGCTGCGGCTGGTCAGGGGGCCACACGATGGAAATCACCTCTGTAGAACAGGACAGAATACATGACTTTAGTCATTGTGTACAAATAAAATACCAGGCTGTCATTTACTGAACAGGGCACAATGGCATAGTATTTAAGAAACAGTTTTCCTCTTCTCTTCGTAAAACAGTCCACTTTCCTTAAGCTTAGCTCTTGCATTCTGTAAATATAACTCGAATTGAAGAAATGGTCATGTTTCTGACAAGCCGTGAGCCTTACCAAGGTCAGTTTTGTTTGTTGTATCACTTAAAATACAATTCTACTTACAATTGCCTGGCATGGATGAGTGAACATTTTTTTTTTATGTACATAATACTTTTTGACACTGGGAAATAAGAAGCTATGAAAATAAGCTTGATAAACCAGTAAAGAAGTCTTTCCTTAGATGGTCACAATCTGCCAAGAGCAGATAAGGAAAAGGATCCTGTGGGGACAAGGATGAGAACCCTACAGCCATCAACCCCATGTCAGCACTGGGCTAGAAAACAAATAGAATTCCAGACAATTCAGAACAAATACTACAAATCGGAGGCAATCCCCAAACCTCCTGTCAATCCTATATATTTTTTTTGTTTTTTGCGGTACGCCGGCCTCTCACTGCTGTGGCCTTTCCCGTTGCGGAGCACAGGCTCCGGACGCGCAGGCTCAGTGGCCATGGCTCACGGGACCAGCCGCTCCGCGGCATGTGGGATCTTCCCGGGCCGGGGCACGAACCCGTGTCCCCTGCATCGGCAGGCGGGCTCTCAACCACTGCACCACCAGGGAAGCCCAATCCTTTACTTTTGAAAGACAACTAAGGAGCACAAAGGACATTGGACAATTCCACACTAATGGTTACATTGTGACTTTCTTTTGTCTTTCTTCTCTTGATCTCAAATTAAATTTGTCTTCAGTAAAAAGTTTTCTCTATGGAGCATATAATTTCATCTCCAACATAAAATACTCAAGAAGAGACTGAGGCAGAACAAGGGTAAGTTAAATATTGAAATTATGTGTTAATTATGATGAATTATTTTAGAGTAATGAAGTAGTGTTTAGCAGATTTCTGTTGTGTCTTTATTCTTTTACAAAGGGTTTTGAAGCTATAAAGTGTTATTGGAAAAAGATATTGTCAGATGAAGTTAAAGTAAGTGATCATAGATTCATAGATCCACAGAAATTACAGTATGGTTAATTATTCCTTATATGATAATGAAATATTTTTTACAAACTACTGCTTAATGAGTAGTTTTCTGAATTTTTAATTGTAACATTATAATAGATTACAGGACACATTTTAATGCTACTTCTGACACAGAGTAGTTAAAATGAATGGCAGAGCAGATAATGGATTAGATGGAGTTTGTGAAATATAGGATACTATAGTTTAAAATACTTGATAAGTAGTTGTGCAACAAAGGTAGATGAGGGATAAAAACTATTAACACTAATATCCCTTAATCATTGGGAAAGTGCTGTGTTCAAGACACTCTTCTAAATACCTTACATAGATTATATAATTTAACCTTCCTCCCCCCACCAAAAAAAAGACACAATAACAAAGTCTGTATTACCATTCACATTCAATTGATAAAAAAAAAAAAAAATTTCTTGGGCTGCCCAACATTACTTCCAAGGCTGCACAACTGATAACATCCCATGAAGTTTGTGGAATCTTAGGTTTAGAGAATTCAAATAATTTGGTAAACTTATGCAAGTACTAAATGCTGAGGCTAGAATTTGAAATCATGCTTATTCTTTTAATTCTTTTAATGTACATTAATGTAAGTTTATATTAGCGTTTTCAAGACCATTTATATGGCTAAACAAACTTTTCTGGTTGATAAAATAACTTAGTTGGAATGAATCTGCCAAGATGGAATTTTACCAAAGTTGGCTTAGAAAGTAAATGCTGTTAAAACGTGGGGGCCGTGAGGTAGACAATTTGTAAAATCAGACGTAGCATGTTTAATTATATGCAAAAATGATCAAGAAAAAATGTGGCATTTTATGGAATTATAAGTGAGTAGCAAATCCAGGGTGAAATAGCTAAGTGACAGTAATTTTTTCTAAATGTCTGTGAAATAAGAGGAAATAAAGGCTCCATAAAATAGAGATATTAATATTGATTTGTAATATGTTTTTCTTTGTATCATGTATTTCCTCTTCTTGTTCCAAATTGTGAAATAATATTTGATTTGTATTCTTCTAACTGATTGTCATCCTGAATTCACTACTTCACTTGTCAATAATAAAGAGTTTCTCAGAAGACTTGGTTTGATCAAGGCAGTTGACGCTATGAAGAGCAAGGCTTCCTGAGGGGAAGCTTCTCTCCTGGGGTCGCTGTGTTGCCTGGGCTCATCTTTACTCAATGTTTTGCAGAAGCTCTGAACCAAATTTTCAGCCTCCAGACACCCTCTAGACTGCTTAAAGAGAGAACATTGAAAAGCATGTCTGTATTTCTTTTAATCAATTTCAGTGACCTAAGAGAAGAAGAAAAAGGAGAAGAGACATGCAGGTGCAAATAATTTATTCAGAAAAGTAGTGGAGAAAATAGAATGGCTTGAAAGTCAGAATATTTGAATCAGCTTAGAAGCAACATAAAACCAGCAGAAGTAAAATGACAATGATGTTAATACAATAAAAAATGTAGTGTGTTCCAGTAATGGCTAAGAAGCAGAAAAATCTTTTAAAATAAGTTGATGATAAAGGTAACATTTTGCAATAAAAAATGATAAGGCAAAACAAACTGATGTTAATTTGAAGTTAGGCGGAAAAGACTGACAGAATAGAACTGTGACTTTACTATCACATGGTGTTGCTCATAAGTTGGGAAAAATCTTCTAAGTTATGACATTGTCTAAAACATTTGGTTTTAACTGTAGCTGAATTAAAAAAAGATCTTATACTCTTTTATAACTATTGAGATATTTTATTAAGATACTAAACGTAATCATTGTATAATTTTTTAAAAGATATCTTTATGTAGCCAAATGAAAACATGCAGGTACAAATTATTTTCTTTCAAATGAACAGTATTATTACTCACTGCTTAATTCAATGTCCAGAAATGATTACAGCATTTCTTCCTTCCTTAAGTGTAAGTTTGATAGCAGTAATTTTCCTTTGAAAAAGTAACGTTAGAGTAAAAACATTGACATTGATCTGAAGGGAGCTTTCATGCATCTAAGAAGTAATTGTCAGCAGTAATTAGGCTGCATCTCAGTTAAGGCTTACTGACAGAAGCAAGGAAGAATGAACAGACCATCTTGTAATACAACATGTACCTACTGCATAAATGAATCATTTAACAAATACATATTGAGTGTCTTATTATTATGTAAGAAATCTAGGGAAGACAATATTTTTGATGTACTGAATAAAAATATAGATGCCAATTATGTAAGTAAAATGCAGACTGTCATTCATTAATTCACTAAGTAAATATATTTATGGAATGGCTAATATGGCTTTTTTCTCATGAAATTTACATTAATTGAAATTGCTTGAAGAGTGTTTGAGGTTCAGAATGTTTGCTCTGGAAAATGAGGTAGACAGTTGATGGAAGACATAAAAAGGAATAATTGAGAGCACAGCTGAGATTGGAAGAGATGTCACTGGCACCCTTCAAAATAGACTAATTTTATCTAGAGGCATTCAGCAGTCTGTCGAAAGCAGTAGAGACTGCACATAATGTACTACATTATTTTGAGGTTTAACAGAACAATAGGTGTTCTTAGAAGTGATATGTGACCTTAAATTGCATAAAGGATGTACATAGAACTATAAGAGGTCTGTTAACTAAATAATGTGAAATTTCCACATTAAAAGGACAGGTAGAAAAATTAGAATGAGTGATACATAGAACTATAAGAGGTCTGTTAACTAAATAATGTGAAATTTCCACATTAAAAGGACAGGTAGAAAAATTAGAATGAGTGAATTATACTAAGGAATGAGAAAGGTGGAGAATCAGACATGGCTATTAAAAAAAAAAAAAAAAAAAAAAAAAAAACCTCGGGCTTCCCTGGTGGCGCAGTGGTTGAGAGTCTGCCTGCCAATGCAGGGGACACGGGTTCGTTCCCCTCTCCGGGAGGATCCCACATGCCGTGGAGCAGCTGGACCCGTGAGCCACAACTACCGAGCCTGCGCCTCTGGAGCCTGTGCTCCGCAACAAGAGAGGCCACAACAGTGAGAGGCCCGCGTATTGCAAAAAAAAAAAACAAAACAAAACCCAAATTACAAGAGATATTCAAAATGAAGACTGTTATCTCCATCTTCAATATTGCAGAAAACTTATGGTAAAAATTACCCATTGGATTTGTTAAACAGCAGAAAACTGTCATGAGACAGCTCCTGGAACTTCACTGGTGAAAGCCTGATCGTAGAGGGTTAAAAAGTGAATAGGAGGTAAGCTGGTGGAAAGAGCAACTTTAAGGTAGGCATTCTCCTCCAGCTCAACAGAATGTACAAATTGATTGGAAACTGGGTGCAAAAATTGTGGGATGCCAGGTGAAATCTCTCAAATGTCATATTTCCACTGTTGAACGTAAGCAAGGACTGAGGAGCAAACGCATTGCGTACTTAGAAATTAATTGGTTTTGCTCTATCAATATTGGTGGTGAGAAAAGTCCCACTTTTTTTTTATTGTAGTTAAATTCACAGTACATAAAATTAAGCATTTTAAAGTGTACAATTCAGTGGCATTTAGTACATTCACAATGTTGTGCTTCACTTTTAATAAGCATTGCTTTGAAACATCAAAACAAAGAGTGTGAAGAAACTAGATAGGGAAAATATTTGACTCTGGAGAAGAAACAAGCAAAAGGAAAGAAAAACAGAAACCTGAAATGGGTATTAGAAGGATTCCCATCTTTGTTTTTAATATGGTCTAAGATATCTAATAAAGTGCTACTCCGGCTAATCAAGGGTTGTGGCAAAGCCGTGGTTTTCACGATAGCTTTATGTCTCCTTACAGTTGTGTGTGCATGATTTTCCAAGTTTTTTTCTTATCTTTGAATTATAAATCATAGACTTTTGTCGGTTTTATCTTTTGTTTTTCGGTTTTCTCCAACAGCAAGTATCTCTTCTAGACCAGGCTGCTGAAAATCAACATCTAAAAAATAATTTTTAAAAGTAGAGCTAAAAAAAAAAAAAAAGTAGAGCTATAAGTTAATTTCCCCAAACCTATAATTACAGAACTTATTTCTAGGAATTGTATTTAACTAAATAAAAGATCAAGAAAGAATTCTGGTGTTTGGAGAAAACTGAGTGAAATAGTAGAAGTGCCACAAATAAATGATGAGATTAGGTCTCCGGTTGTTTTGGGAGAGACAGGGTAGCAGAGGAATGTGGAAAAGAGAAGAGGGGACATGAGGATTGAGGATGAGAGAACTACAGTAAAGGAGACACAGATGTGGAGTCCAGCTGCTTATTG
The DNA here is from genome assembly GCF_951394435.1 of Stenella coeruleoalba. Taxonomy (NCBI): domain Eukaryota; kingdom Metazoa; phylum Chordata; class Mammalia; order Artiodactyla; family Delphinidae; genus Stenella; species Stenella coeruleoalba. Next base: position 6,594,176 of record NC_137149.1, read on the forward strand.
TCTTTAATCGGACAACTTAGTTGACTGTTTATACTTCTTTCTTTTTAAAAGCACAATGACCTAAGCTGACTCAGATAGTTTTCTTCTGCTACAAACATGAGATCATAGATAAAATGAAACTCCAAAAATAATGTCTAATCAAACACATAGGAATAAAAGGAAACATTCAAGGAGCATAAAGAATAATAAAAATCAATATGGTGTGAGCTGATGGCCCTGTAATCCACAGTGATTTCTATCCTCCTCTTAGGCTTTAAAGGCTGAAGCCTGGCCTTCTAATCCCCAGACAGGAGGACAGAGGAGATGGCCACAGGTTGTTGAAGGTAATTAAGCTCTACTTTCTAGCCTTGCATAAAATACTACTTGAAAATCCTTTCACAGAGATTCTCCATCCATTAAAAGTGAACTAGAAATAAAATTTCTGTTCTCTCTAGTCTTCAGTTTAAAGGTAGAAAAGGTAGCTGGGAAAAATTAAAGACTTGCAGAAAAAAAATTTATGCCTAGCTTTCAAATTTATAATATTTACCTACAATTTTTCCAAGAGCATTGAAGGCTATATAACTTTGTCAGAAATAAGGAAACTGAAAGAATATAATCATGTGAAAAAATATTTGATGAAAATTACCTCTTAAAACTCAATTATAGGGCTTCCCTGGTGGCACAGTGGCTGAGAGTCCGCCTGCCGATGCAGGGGACATGGGTTCGTGCCCCAGTCCGGGAATATTCCACATGCCGTGGAGCAGCTGGGCCCGTGAGCCATGGCCGCTGAGCCTGCGCGTCTGGCCGCAACGGGAGAGGCCACAACAGTGAGAGGCCCGCGTATCGCAAAAAAAAAAAAACTCAATTATAAAACCTGAGAAGTGAGCCTTCCATGAGAGTGTTAGTAGATGCAAGAAACAGAAAGTGACATTAGAAACTAAAAATAATAAGAATAATAAGAAGGAAACTACTAAACATATGCTCAAAATTCTTCAAGAGCTAACAAAGAAAGAACAAATTTGAAAAAAAAATAGGACTTGTAAGTAATATATGTATAATGATTGAACTGAAACTCAATTGAAAGACTAAAGAAGATTATACAGAGCTAAATAGAGAATTGGCGAACTGGGAGAAGGATCTAAGGAAATCACCTAACATGCCACAGAGGAAGCTTATGCAGCTAGTGATAGTGACTAGCAGGGAGCATCAGAGATCTTCTGGGATGTTTGTGACCTTCTCCTTCTTATCCTGGAGAATAATTAAGAATGCCATGTTCACTTTGTGAAAATTCATAGAGTTGTAAAATTAAGAGTGATCTACTTCTATAAAGAGGTAAAAAACGTTAGGTATAAGTACACAAAATATGGGATATGTAACATCTGAAATTGTAAAGGGGAAAGGTAGTATAAAACGTTCTATCAGTTTTAGGGAAGTCAAAAATGGAATGAACACCAGGAAAATGAGCATGATGAGTAGATAGACAAAACACAAAATAAAATGATTGAAACAGCCTAAATACAAATTTACCTCTTTGAATACAAAGGACGTTAGATTTGATAAAATACTGTAACAAATTTTATTTTAAAATATCATACTTAATAATGACTAAGGCCTATCTCTTTGGAAAACAGGAACAAAATAAGATTTTTTCTTTAAGCTTCTCAGGGTTCTAGCCAGTGTAGAAAGAAAAGAAAAGGAAATATGGGGCATTAACTTTGAAAAGGAATAAATAGAATTCTCATAAAACTTACCAATATCAAAGGCCATTTGGAAAAACCGAATCCTTAAAATTAGACTTCACCAAGATTGCTGGATACAACATAAATATTCAAAACTAAACCTATTGTGAAGTCCATGCATAAGAAAAATGTTATCTGTTCCTTTCCAATCTAGTTTTTCTTACTTTTTCCTTCTTTATTGTACTATCTAGAACTGTGAATTCAACGTTGAATAGAAAGAGTGAAAGCAGATATACTTGCCTAGGCCCCAATCTTAGGGTAAAAGCTTACAATCTTTAATATTAAGGATAATGCTACGTTTTTTTGCAGGTAATCTTTGTGTTTTATTTTGCAGTTTCTATTGTTTTGTCTTCAAATCCACATATCTTTTCTAGTGCAATGTATAATCTTATGTTAATCTCATCCAGTGTATAATTTCATCTCAGATATTGCAGTTTTTGTCTCTAGAATTTTGATTTTTTTGAACATATGAAATCCAGCTACAATAATGGCTTTAACGTCGTTTTTCACAACTTCTAACATTTGTCAGTTATCTGTCAGTTTCCAATAATTATTTTTCCCCTCCTTAGAAGTCATATTTTCCTTTTTCCTATCATTCCTAGCTCTATGATTGGATGCCAAACATTTTGATTTTTACATTTAAATGGTGCCATATTGTTTGATTCCTAAAATATTTTTGATCTTTGTTCTAGGAGGCAAAACTGAACTGCCTCATTTAGTTACCTAAAAACAGCTGGATTCATTTTGGTCTTGCTTTTATGATTTTTTTAAGGTGTTTCCCGAACAGTGCTGAGTTCTGGTCTAATCGTTCCCCATTGCTGAGGCAAAACCCTCCTGAGTATTCCATTCGGTGCTTTATAAATCTTGAGATTTTTCAGTCTGGCTGATGGGAACAGGTACTATTCACTGCCCCATGTAAGAACCAGGCACTGTCCTCTCTAATCTTGTCGAAAGTTCTTCCCCCACGTCCTCAGGTATTCCCGTCACAGGCACGTGCTGCCCTGTACTTTATTGAATACTCAGGGGAGACTCTGCAGATATCCAGAATTTTCTCCCTATGCATTTTTCTCCTCTCCAGTACTTTCTCTTGTAAATTATAGCCACTTAGCTCTCCCTAGGGGCTCTTCTCAGCTTCCTAAACTCAGGGAGTGTCCAGGATTCTGCACCATGCTTAGAACCTTCCTCAAGGCAATAAACTGGGATAAATGCAAGGCTCTTCTGGCTTGCTTTCCTTCTTTCCTTTGTTTTTTGTTGTCTGGTGTTCAGTGTCTTGAAAATTATTTTTTAGGGCAGTGAGAACACTCTGCATGATAGCAAAAACATTTGTCCAAACCCATAGAATGAACAACACAAAGAGTGAATCCTAATGTGAACTATGCACTTTAGGTGCTTAAGATGTGTCAATGGAAGTTCATCAATTGTAACTAATATATCACTCTGGTGGGGGATGTGAATAACAGGGGAGGCTATTCATCTGTGGAGTCAAGGGATATATAAGAAATCTCTGTACCTTCCTCTCAATTTTGTCATGAATATAAAAATGCACTAAAAAATAAAATCTTAATTAAAAAAGACACACTATCTGAAAGGTAAGTAAAAGAGACAAAAGGAGGAAAATGAATGATAACTACATAAATGATTTTCAACTTTATTAATCAAGAAGTGCAAATTAAAACAATAAGTTTTTCCCATCAGATAAGACTTTAAAATGGGCAGGGACTTTCTCACATACTACTGGTAAAAAATATAATTTAACACAAATGTTTCTGCAAAGAAACTTGGAAAATACATTTTTAAATGTGCAAAAATTCCACCATTGTTTCTTTTTTTTTTTTTGGTCTGTGCTGTTCGGTTGTTACAAATGGGATTACAGATCTGTTACCTGTTATTATATTTTGGCCAGAGCTTGTGTTTTATTAGCTATCATTTTCAAATATATTTACTTTTCATTTTTGTTTCATTGTTATAAAATGTGTCTCTCTTCTCTGCTCTCTGTTTTTCTCATTACTCTAATATTGTTATATATTTCTCTTTTCCATCTTTGGTTTCTCCCTTACTCTTTTTTTCCCTATTTCTTCTGCCTTGTTTCTTCCCACTAATCCGTACCCTGTATCTTCTTCCTGATATCTGAGAGTTCTTGTTTTATACCTTCTGGATTCCTAGATATATATTTCTGAGCTATTATAGATCTAATTTTAGCTGATCTTCCAATGCCTGCACAATTTTTAAAAAATTCTTTTTCCCCACCTATATATATTATTATTTTTATCTTTGTTGCTGTTTATTTCTGGTGTTTTCCCATTATTTATTGAAACATCTGGTTTATTTTTTTCTTGGAATACACTTGCATGGGGTTAGCTTTTGTTTTATTTACTGATTTTTGTAGTATCCTATGTTTAAATGATGAGGGTTTTCCAGGGAAAATAGCTGGGGCCCATTTTCAAACTTATGGCTTTTTCAAGCATTTGCTACCTGAAGCTCCAGTGGTTTTGTCCTGCTCAGTTTCAATTCTGTAATTAGTATTTGATTTCTGTGTGAGCCATTTTCCTTTGTAAGAGAGTATTAGCTTGATATATCTGAAATTCTCAGTAGGATATGCTGTAATAGCAATATTTAATCTTCTGTATCTGCTCACACACTTTCGTATTGCAATTATTCAGCCTCTGTGAGGAATTTTCCCAGTTTCACTGGTCATTCTCATCGCATCTCTTTATGTTTCCACGCAGGCTGGAATACACCGCACTAAGTGGTAATAATTTTTTGGCTACTTTTTTGGAGGGGGAGAGTTGTTTACATGATTTAAGGTTATTTTTGTATTTTATTTTCACTCTGCCATTCCTACCACCAGCTGCTGTTCTATTGCTGCTGCTTTGGTGGTTCAGTCAACCTCATTCTTATTTTGAGATTTGTGGGCATTCTCATTGCCTCATTTTTAAAAGGCGTAATGAGTGTATCTTTTTCTTTTTCCTGTCGTGTTGACTTATTTGGTTTTTAGAAGGAGTTTGGGGATTATTTTAAAATACTCAAGTTTACTATATGTAAAATTGTGAGAAAATAAAGCAAAAATAAAAGAGAAGATATTTAATAAAAAAAGTCAATAACTGTAGTAAGAATACTACTTATAAAGGAATAAATCTAACACAGGAAGTGTAATATATTTATGGAAAATGCTTATAAAGCTTTTGAAAAAAAAAGAATGCTAAATAATTGAAGATATATATTGTGTTTGTGGGTGGCACACCTCAGCATTGCCAACATGCCAGTTCTGGCCAAGCAATTCTATTCATCCATTGTATTTCATAGAATTTGATCAAACGCTTACTAAAATGTATGCAAAAATGAAAAAAAAGCCAAGCTTAGCAAAAACATTGGTAAAGAAGAAAAGTAAAGGGGAGCTTTATCAACACTTATATATATATATTTAAACATCTTTATTGGAGTATAATTGCTTTACAATGGTGTGTTAGTTTCTGCTGTATAACAAAGTGACTCAGTTATACATATACATATGTTCCCATATCTCTTCCCTCTTGCGTCTCCCTCCCTCCCACTTTCCCTATCCCACCCCTCCAGGCGGTCACAAAGCTATCAACACTTATTGTAATGAAGGTATTTGTAAGATTACAAAAACATAAATATTAGTAATACACAAAAGAAAATTTATTGATAGTTACATGGTAAACTTATTCTAGCAGGAGTAGGAACATCACAAAACAAAAAATGTTCACTTTAGTGGAGTAAAGGTGAGAAATGGGATTGTAAAGATACTTAAGAGACTTCAGCTTCTCTTATAATATCTAAGTACTTTAACAAATATTGGAATTGCATATGGCAAAATGTCTACATCATTACATCTGAGTTCTTATTCCTAATGTACCAGGCATATTCCCCCTCCACCCCCCACTTCTCCTTCTCTTTCTCCTTTTCCTCCTCCTCTTTCTCCTTCTTCTCTCTCTCTTTCTCTCTCTCTACAGGAAAAGAGACCTTTTTTCAAATATACCTGAATTATTTGGTTGTTTTTCATTGGTCAGTAGACAGTGGTCTTGATTTTGAAAGACTAAGACAATGTTTATATTGCTCTATTTCTCTCCTCTAACTTCCTGCTTTTATTTTGGTTGGTAGTGTGGATGGAGTCTAAGAATAGAATTTATGAGGAGAAAACAGCTGTTAGCACCGAAATGATAGAGTCCATTAACTGTCCTTACAATATGCATTGTGCATAATTGCGTGATTCAATTTTATTTAAGTTTAAAGCTTTTTAAAAAGTGTAGCAGTAAATACTAGACTACTAGGCACTAAAATCTATGATGAATAACCAGTTTTGCATTACACTTTAAACACTGCGAAGCTATTTATTCTTTAAAAAGAGGCAAAAAATAAAGTATTGGCTAATTAGACTAGCTAAACATCATTCATACAGAGAAAAACTACTTGTTGGGGGTTGCACTAGCCATTTTTAGGACTTATGTTTGACGCATAGTAATGGCAACACAAATAACATGGTGGGCAAGAGATATCTGTTACTCAGTTGGAAAAGCTGAAAAGGTGATCCTGAAGTGGAGCTTAATATTCAGTTACATTTAGGTAAAACAGATCCTCTGAATAGTGGGTGAGTGTGGTCTATAACCAATGACATTTAATAAAGTGGAGTCCTAGTAATAATGTTATTTTATACATGACCTTTTAGATTATCTGAAAGATGTTTAAAACTGACATAGGGCTTCCCTGGTGGCGCAGTGGTTGAGAGTCCGCCTGCCGATGCAGGGGACACGGGTTCGTGACCCGGTCCGGGAAGATCCCACGTGCCGCGGAGCGGCTGGGCCCGTGAGCCATGGCCGCTGAGCCTGCGCGTCCGGAGCCTGTGCTCCGCAACGGGAGAGGCCACAACAGTGAGAGGCCCGCGTACCGCAAAACAAAAACAAAAACAAAAACTGACAGCACACGTGATGTGATGGTTGATCCAATTTCTCTTATATAGCATGTTAGAACTATCTATAGGGACAAAAATGAAAAAGCAACACATTATGCATTTTCGATGTCTTCCAAAATTTTTGGTCATGCCACATGGCACCTTGGCAAATTTGCACATATCCACAGCTAATCTGAGTCTTGGAAGCTGCCTTGTGATGCTCCCAGAACACAAGAGGATAGAAGACATATAAAGAAAGAGCTTCTACAAGGCCATCTCCTACTCACTCCCCTCCATCTCCCCGGGGAGGTTATCATGAGACACTTTCTCTTCACCTCCTGGGTTCTGATGAGATAGGAGGCTTCTGGAACTCCACACTCAGAATAAAGCTTCAGAACATAAAACTGCTCAGCAGCGGTCAAGAATCAGCTCCTCAGCAATATAATATCCCACTACTCATGCTGGAGTCATTTGGCCCCTTTTGTTTCAGTGTCATCCTTTTTGGTGTTGGGACAAAGACCATGGGAAGCTGGCACCTTTTGCTAATTTTTGTTTCTCTATAAAGTCTCTGAATCTAAAAGCGACTCCCTGTATCTTTACTAATAAAATCAGCCAGGACTTGGACTGGTTTTATCTTGTGTGTGCTTGAAAAAGCCATATTAAGAAATAAATTTTGCATCACTGAAACGGGAAAACAGGTCATCTTCCCAGCATTTAATCAATAAGGTTAGTCCTGCTTCATGAGTCCTTGCATTCCATTCCTTGGAACCCATCCAGCGTGTGCGCACGCGCGGGCGCGCGCGCGCGCGCGCGCGCACACACACACACACACACACACACACACACATACTCTCACTCTCTCTCTCTCTCTCTCTCTGTTTCTCTTTCTCGTTCTCTCTCACAAGTTATATCTATAACACAGCCCATGGGTGTTCCTGATACCTGAGTTCTTATCGTCCTATTTAAGTGCATTATTTTATCCAGAAATAAGGTTCTGTCAAGGGTCACTTCTCCCAGGAATTGAAACAGTGCCCCTGAAATACAATTTTTGCAGCTAAGTCTTAATATTAATGTCAAGTATCTCTGGATCTGATGACCCAGCTGTAAGGAGTACCTCATATTACCTGTTAGACTGTACGATTTCTAGCTGTAGTTAATTTAATTTATATTGGTTTTACTGCTGTATTCTCATACATAGAATCGTATTACGTACAGTATAGGTGCTCAATTATAATTTTTGATTGATAAAAGAAATATTAGAATAGTGTGGTGTAATATAACATAGGACAGTTTATCCCAGGGTGTGTTGAAAAACTTGCCAGTATTTTAGAAAGGTGCTGATTTAATTTCAGTCTTATGAATTAAAGTGATAAAGAATGACATGTCGAAAGAGTTTACATGGCATCTTCAGTGCCTTGGAATACTGTACAGGGTAAGGAGTAGAAGGTGTAAGGACCATGTTGTCCTCTCTTCTTTCAGTTGAAGTTTTGAGAAGAGAAATAATAAAGAAAACATTAAAAAAATCCTCTATAAATTTTTAATAACAATATTTACCATTGCAAACTCTACTTTATGTTACTAAGATAGTGAGCTTAGGGTGGGGATAAAGACAGTTTTCTTAAACTATTTTTAAGTAATATAGAGGTTGGCAAGAGAAATGCTGACCTGAACTAACAACCTTTTATTTCTATCTTATCAAGAAAATTTTAAAATGCACTCAAGAACAAAGACTAAATCATGAATGCATATCATCCATCCTCCAATATTAACAGCTGTTAACATTTTATCGCATTTAATTTCTGTGTTTTCATTAAATACTTAAATATTACATACACAGCTAAAGTTTATTTTATTCCCTATCATTTTTTCCTATCTATCATTATGCCAACAATCACTGCTACCACACTAATCAAAAAGATCATAAACATAGATGAGACAGGATTTAACTCATGAGAAGAACGTTTTTGGGTTTTTTGGTTTTTTTGAGAGAGATGCTGGTATTCTGAAATTCCAGCCCACCTACCAGGAAGGGTGGGTTGTGACTTCCTCTAATCTTAAGTCAAAAGAGCAGAGCTAAAAAAAAAAAAAAAAAAAAAAAAAAAAAAAAAAGAGCAGAGCTTCCTCAAGATTATTTGGAGGTGGCAGTTTGATTTGTGGGTCTTTTTGCACTTGTGGAAATCCAGAGCAAAAGATGACATACTGGCCAGATACTTTGGGGTCACATTCAGTGACGCTTTGGGATCAGCCTCCACTCTCACAGTGTGTCCACACAAAGAATCTCAAAGTTATCCATGAAGTACATCGAAAGAAAATTTGGGGGAGGTTACCGCCTTTCTGATTTTGTCCTATAAACCATCAAGAGGAGCAACAGGCTTCAGCCAAGGAGGAACTGGAAGTGAAATGCTGGATTCCTAGCATCTGAGGAGGGAGTAGGTGACTTAATAGAATGCATTCACCTAAGCAAAGGAAACCACAGGGAGAGGCCAGCAGTGGTAAGGAGTCCCATTCCACTCATTCTCCCATGAGCTGGTCAGAAACCACGATTATCATAATGAAAAATGAGAGGTAGATGTTTAGGTTGGAAAAGGTAGAAGAAAAAAAAATGGTTATATTTCTACTACTTCCTGAGGAAGCCCCTCAGTTAATATTTAAACCATTTCAGAGTTTTGATATTACATGGCACTGGACATAATAATTATCAAGACAGGGCAGTATTTTACAAGGATACATTACTGTGGGTATTTTTATTACTGAGAGTTCTGAGAAGAGCCAAAAGCCTGCTCAATATGTATTCAGTGACAGGAAAACAAATGTAAAGATATATTCCACAAGTAACATTTATTCAATGTACAAATAGAAAATCTAACTTATCAGCAAAATTACAGTCATATAGAAGAATAGTATTCATGTATTAACACTGTGATTTTTTTAAAAAAAGCAATCATAGGGATGATTGCTAGCATCTAACTGAACAAGAGTATGAAACAAGACCGAATTTTCACTATGATTTCAATTTGTATCTGTGTGTATACATGCACTTTTTTTTTTTTTTTTTGCGGTACGCGGGCCTCTCACTGTTGTAGCCTCTCCCGTTGCGGAGCACAGGCTCCGGACGCGCAGGCTCAGTGGCCATGGCTCACGGGCCCAGCCGCTCCGCGGCATGTGGGATCTTCCCGGACCGGGGCACGAACCCGTGTCCCCTGCATCGGCAGGCGGACTCTCAACCACTGCGCCACCAGGGAAGCCCTATACATGTACATGTGAGTTTATGTGAAAGAAAGTGTCTGATTAACACTAACATGCTTCTGGAATTATGGATAATATTGTCATCATAATTTTAGTTTTCTATATTTCCCAGTTCTCTATAATATGGCCTTATAGATCTTATAATCAGGAACAATAATACAGCCAATATTTAGCTTAAAAATAGCTTAAAAAAAGCCTCTAGAATGCAGGAGAATATGAGATCTTAACATGAACAAAGTGAATTTTATGATTAAATTAAATAGGCAAAGAGGGAAGATTTTAATTATGAAAAGTATATGTAATGGACTGAATCATGTTCCCCCCAGATTCATATATTGATATCCTAACCCCCACCACCCAGTACCTCAGAATGTGACTGTTATTTGTAGATAGGGCTTTTTTTGAATTAAAAAATTTTTTTTTAATTGAAGAATAGTTGATTTACAATGTTGTGTTAGTTTCAGGTGTATAGCAAAGTGATTCAGTTATATATATATATATACATACATACATGTATATATATATATATTTTTTTCAGATTCTTTTCCCTTATAGGTTATTACAAAATATTGAATATAGTTCCCTGTGCTATACAGTAAGTCCTTGTTGGTTATCTATTTTATATATAGTAGTGTGTATATGTTAATCCCAAACTATCCCTTAGATACAACTTTTAAAGAGGTATTTCAGGTTAACTGAGGTCAGTAGAGTGGGCCCTAATCCAATATGACTGGTTTCCTTTTAAGAAGAGGAGATAAGGACACAGACAGGTAAAAAGGAAGACCATATGAAGACAGAAGGAGAAGGTGGCCTTCTGCAAACCAAGGAGAGAGGCCTCAGAAGAAATGAACTCTGTTGGCACCTAATCTCAAAGTTCTAGCCTCCAGAACTGTGGGAAAATAAATTTCTTCTGTTTAACTCACCATTTGTGGTACTTTATTATGGTGATGCTAGCAACTAACACAGTATGACAGATAATTATGAGCATCGTTTATGAATAACTCTGAGAAAAGAACCCAGCATCAAACACCATGAAGCAAAGCCTTCAGAAAATACGAGAAGAATAATAATAGGCATCATTTTACCTCTTTACTACAGAAATATCAAATAAACACAAAATAATAATTAGGGATATAAAATACCCAAATAACATGATTAACATAGCAAATCAACCTGATGCTAGAAATATCTTCTTTTCCAATCTCCACTGAATCTAAACATATATCATATTAGTTAATAATATATAAGAAATATAATTATATTTACCATATATAATTAGATTCAAGACAGAAGAGGAGGATAAACTTGGTGACAAATAACTTCATTGTAAATGAAGGAGACAAATGAGGCAACGGTTAAACAGGAACCTGGATCAAGAGAGGTTGGTTGCTTATATAATCATTTTAAATAACAGAAATAATATCATGAAAATAATCCAAAAGAAAGGGAACAATTAGTAACATAGTAGAAAAAGAGAAGATTTACCAGATTCTAGTCCATGTAGACATCATGTAGACATGTAGACAAGAGCGGATGCTATGTACTACACAAATGTGTAATAAATATTTGCTAGGAGTGCAGGGAACTCATCTAGAATAATAGTAAAGAAGACAGAGTACCTGAGGCAGGTGTAGATGTGGCTGTTAAAGGTGGAAAATTCTCTTCTCGTTATTTCTGTTTTTTCAGTGAAACAGGAAACAAAGTCATCAGCTGAGAGTGAAGGAGATGATTTTGGAAATTTATGGAGCAGAAGCAAGGATGAAATAGTCACCTTGGGGATTGAGAAAGTGACTGGACTAAGGAGAGATGTATGTCTGCCAAGTACAATTAAGGGCTCGGTTGAGTTTGGTAAAGTGAGAGCAATGAGTATGATTGTATGTTTCTCCCCAGCCATGTTCCAGGTGCTCAGCTGTATGCGTAGAAAAAGTGAAGATTTGGATTTAACCAGGTCTTTGTGTGATTGTTAGTTTTAATTTTCCTACAATGTGGTATTCCATCATTTTTATTCAAAAGGTTAAATATGCTTAAAATGTATCCAATACCTTCATGAAGCAAAAAATAAGTAACAAACCCTGCCTATGGATAAAGAAACTGGAGAAATGGCAGATAGCAATGGGAGGGAAGCCAATCAATAAATAAGCCAATGTTATTTAACATTTTCCGTAAGTATATAGTACCTATTCGACTTATATAGCATCATATTACAAGTATATTTATAAGTATTTTGATTGTAAAATGACAGGGCTGGATGAAATAAATTTTAGCTGTAAAACAAACAAAATTTTAATGACAAGCACAGGAGTTATAGGAGACAATAAGCTCTGTTTGCGAAAATGATTAAAAATGACTGCTAAAACCAACATATAGAATGAGCCAACTCAGATCTAAAGATCAGTGCCAATTTTAACATAACTATAGTATTTGTAAAAAAAAAAAAAATGCTATTTTCCACTTCTGGAAAAGTACATGCATATCTGGCTGTCAGGTTTTTCAAAAGCTAATTGGAGGGATTTATAACCAATAATAAAAACAAAAAAATGGATAAACCTTAAAAAAATGATACATAGAAGGTTGTGAAACTTCAACAACTGACTCTTATAGTTTCAATAATTTTATAAATATGAATCCTCATTTATTAATTTTGATTACAGTTCATGACATGATATAAGTGCAAAGGGAGCATATGGACTAAATTACTTTGCTTATAATAAAGTAGTGGAGACATCTACAGAGGGAAGAAATTGAACATCAAGAATTGAACATGCCTTTAAGAATATACAATGGAGAAAAGACAGTCTCTTCAATAAGTAGTGCTGGGGAAACTGGACAGCTACATGAAAAAGAATTAAATTAGAACATTCTCTAACACCATATACAAAAATAAACTCAAAATGGATTAAAGACCTACATGTAAGACCAGATACTATAAAACTCCTAGAGGAAAACATGCGCAGAATGTTCTTTGACATAAATTGCAGCAATATTTTTTGGATCTGTCTCCTAGAATAATGGAACTAAAAAGAAAAATAAACAAATGGGACCTAATTAAACTTAAAAGCTTTTGCACAGCAAAGGAAACCACTGACAAAATGAAAAGAGAACCTACTGAATGGGAGAAAATACTTGCAAATGATATGACCAATAAGGGATTAATATCCAATATACATAAACAGCTCATACAACTCAACATCAAAAAACAAAAACAACCCAATTCAAAAATGGGCAGAAGAACTGAATAGACATTTTTCTAGAGGAAATGCAGATGGCCAACAGGCACATAAGAAGATGCTCACCATTGCTAATCATCAGGGAAATGCATATCAAAACCCAATGAGGTATCACCCCACACCTGTCAGAATGGCTTTCATCAAAAAGAACACAAATAACAAATGTTGGCGAGGATGTGTAGGAAAGGGAACACTTACTTGTACACTGTTGGTGGGAATGTAAATTGGTGCAGCCACTGTGGAAAACAGTATGGAGGCTTCTCAAAAACTAAAAATAGAATTACCATATGACTCAGCAATTCCACTCCTGGGTGTATATCTGAAAAAAATAAAAACAGTAATTTGAAAAGATACATGCACCCCAATGTTCATAGCAGCATTATTTACAATTGCCAAGGTATGGAAGCACCCTAAGTGTCCATCAATAGACGAATGGATAAAGAAGATATATATATATATATATCATACACACACACACACACACACACACACACACACACACACACACACAATGGAATACTACTCAGCCATAAAAAATGAACTTTTGCCATTTGCAGCAACATGGATGGACTTGTGGACTTGGATGGTATTATGCTAAGTGAAATAAGTCAGACAGAGAAAGACAAATACTGTATATCACTTACATGTGGAATCTAAAAAATACAACAAACTAGTGAATAAAAAAAAAAAAGAAGCAGACACACAGATATAGAGAACAAACTAGTAGTTATCAGTGGGGAGGGTGGGGGGGGCAATATGGGGGGGTGAAGTACAAACTATTGGGTATAAGATAGGCTCAAGGATGTACTGTACAACACGGGGGCACAGAGTCAATATTTTGTAATAATTGTTAAGTGGAAAGTAACCTTTAAAAATTGTATAAAAATTAAAAGAATTGAAAAATAAATAAACTACCTACAAATAAAAAAAAGTTGAACATGCCTTTAAATTCTAACCACCATATTATACGTACATACAATTGAATACAGATATAATTTTAATCCTTGCAATTTTTTTCATTATTTGATAAATCAGAATTTAGTAAATTCAGAGCATACCAGATCTGTATGTACCCAAATATTGCACAATGCTGCATATATTGTTGGCGCCTGCTATATTTTTTCCTTAATAAACCTATTGTTTATTTCTTCACAGATGTGAATTATATCTTTATTGCTTTAGTTGCCATTACTTTTAACCATTCAGCCTTACTATGTCTAATAGTTTTATTCTTGAACCAGGCACAGCTACCTCTCTAAAGATAAAAAACTATTATTTTCCCCCTTGCTTTGTAAATTAGGTCATGTCAACATTTAGAGGTCTGTTCAAATTATACTGACAGTACCTCAAGGACCAAGTAGCAGGTAAGTAATATTATATCTAAATGTCCCAAACAAAGTTGCATTGTATGGTGTGTGCCAACTCAAGGAGGAGAAAGGAATACAATGTATTGATTGGATGAGTCTAAGACATCTGCTGGCTACATTTGAATAGCTACTCTGGGAAATTTTTTCAGAATTGTCAGTCCTACTTTTCAATGTACAATCAGGAGAAAGAAAAAAAAATGCAGGAAAATATCTGAGATCATTTCCAGAGTTTAGCTCATTCAAATAATGCTCATAATTAGATTATAACTACAAGTTCACAAAAAGACAAATAGGTATGTATATGTACTATAGAAAAATGCTTTAGTGGTGCTCATTGATAATGTCCTTTTAAGTAATAATAAATGGATAGTAAAGTCATATAAAATATAACTATAAAGTAATGGTAAATAAATGATTATAAAACTAATATAGTATTTAGCTGGATAAAATTATTTATTACAAGTCAAAAAGGGAAAGAAAGAATGCAAATAACATTTTATTAAATGTTATTTTTGGATTTAAAATTTTAAAACTGTCACATCTTTATAGAGTCTGTCTTAAGATCTCTCCTTTTTTTACTGTTCAACTACATGAATAAATGATACCAAAACTGCTAGTAATGAGAATTACACTTTTTTTGGCTACAGGCACCATTTCCAAAGACACCAAGAAGTACATATAATTTAATTATATTTGTGTGCTACACAATGTTTTATGTATACATTACTATGAAAAAATACATACAGAGAGAAAGTTCAATCTCAATAAAAAGTTAAAGTAAATGAATAAAAAAGCAATGTCTGATAATATGGGATTGAAAGTCTGAAAAGGATTTTAGCCACTTGAAAAGTCTTCCTCTTTTTACGAGTTCTATAAAAATAGCCAGTGATTATATTTTTAGAAGTGGTTTATTCCTTTGACCAGCTGCGTAAAAGATAAAAGACTGACTCAGTCTCTTCTATCAAATTTCTTTTGGTTCAAACTTGTGACCTACCTGGCCATTCCATCTAAGTCTTTCTCCTTTGGCACTATTGCTTCATTGCTCTTTCTATCCCTTTCCTCTAGAGGTGATCTGCTACATCAGTAACCTTTACTTCATTTTAAAGAATTGTGTCATTTTTGTGTGTGAGAACATAAAGGACTAAAGGCATCTTCCTAAAACCTTCACTTCTTTCTTGCATTAATAGAAGCTTAAGTCATGCTGATACTTTAGGGCTGATGTAAGAAACATCAGTTATCTGCATACCAAAGCATCTGATCTTTCTTCTTTCACATGTTTGGTAACAAAAATAATTCTTTGCATTTGTATAGACAATGACTTACAAAAAATTTCACATTAAAAAAATATATATATATACTAATAATCCTACTCATAGGCTCATTTTGGCTACATATTCCTCATAGGTAGGGTTATTTCTTCCGGCTTCATCTAATTGCCTTCCTTCTTTTGCCCCTTTATACAGATTTTTCTTAAATTAAAAAAAAAAAACACAACATTTTAACATATATATTTCCTATGTTTTCTTAAAGAACTTTTGGGAAAAAAAATTCTGACTAGAAATAGAAACCAATTATTTTCATTTCCAGATGAGAAAAGTAAGACTCAGAGAGGGTAAATGATTTCTTTAGGGGAGTGTGCGTTTTTGTTTTTATTTGTTTGTTTATATTTGTTTATATTGCCCAGGCTGGCCCTCTTTTTAAATTAATTGTTTTTCTTTTTATGATTCTTCTAAAAGATGTTCTCTAATCATTAAAGAAAGCATAAGTGTTTCCTAAACAAATATAACAGGTTACATTTAAAATAAGGGTTAATATCCAGTAACTATTCTATATCTCCAATTCTTCTCTAATACTTATTTTCTTATTAATGTCTAATGTATACCTGAAGCAAAAAGACTGCTAGATATTTCTCCAGCAAAGATGGATTTATTTGGGATCAGCAAAGAATTGCAGATAGGGATATGCAACCATGGTGAGACACGTTCAAGTCCTCTCATAGCAAAGGAAAGAGATAATTTTTATAGGGAGGAAAAGAAAGTTGGGAGAGGTAGTAAACAAAAAGTCCATGGCTTTTCACTGGCTGGGTACTTGCCAGGAAAGAAGAGGAATCTTTCTTTTTCCTGTTGGACTCTGCTTTCATCTCAGGGTGTGAGAGCTCCCCCTTCTGGTCGCTCAACTCTATTTAATTGAGGTTTCTGTTTAAGTTTTTACCCTAATTAAACATGCCGACATCTGCTCTTTCATCCTCTTGGATATTAATCTCAAATCTGTTTTGATCGTGCAACCAATTCTTAAACATATCATGATTCGTATTCCCATTATACTTATATTGACTTATTTATATATTTGATAAAATAGTACTATACAAATACATTTATACATTATGAAGCATGCTCTCAAAATTTTAATTGATTAAGTAAACATAAAAATGCACATCTAAATAATTATTCTGCTCATACCAGTTGTTTCTAATTTATAACTTGGCCAAGATACGAATAATTTAATAATAATAATATTATTATTATTATTATTATTAATAATGTGAGACAAGGCACATAATCGACAATAAATGGAGATAATAAAGTGAACAAAATGCATCTGAGATCTTACCTGAACCTTATCATCGTCCTCTTGAAAGATGAGGCATAGAACAATTTGAATATAACATTTTCAGCATTCTGACGTTCTATTCTTTCACTTAGTCCTATTATAATGACTCTGTGTATACATCAATACTGTTCCTATATTTTCTTTTAAGCACCTACAGTCTACCCCACCTCAACTCCACCCTCTTTTTATGTGGAATAGACTCCTTAATCAATACCCATATGTCTGGTTTCTTCTACTCTCACCATTCTTGTTCTGCCTGCTCTTACTACTGGCTCAATTTGGCTACACATTTCTCTGATTTTAATCCTAGGCTCTAACTGGAGAGAATATTACAGAAAACTAGTTAATATGCAATACTGCACGTGTATGGGCTTCACGTTCAGCTGGAACTTCAGCACTTTTTAGCATTAATCTTTTTTTGTGTCTGCTATATTTTACGTTTCTGTAGCTGTTATCTCAAAGATTCACCACTCAAATCCTCTCTCTCCCTCACTCCTTTCTTTGTTGAAAACCTTACCTTACTTCACAGGGAAAATGAAGGCCATTATATATCAACTTTAATTTACCCATCCATTTAGCAAATATTTTTTGTGCTCCTCTCTATTTTGGATATATAGCAGTAAAAAGTGTTGTTCTCAGCCCTTACAGTTAGTGAGGAAGACTGATGATGTGGCCGACTCCTAGATGTCCCCCACGATCCTCCTTTTTCATTATAATTGAGTTTAGTACATGGCCATTTAAGGGTGATGTGGATGCAGGTGCCAGAACAAGTATTTCATTTGATTTCATCCTTATTTTCTGACATTTTATATAATTAATCTATAATAGTTGTATAATCCTTCAAAGTCTATGAGAAACAGAAATTAATGGCTATCATGTAAAGCTTAATAGGTGCCAAACACTATGCTAAGTGCTGCCTATGGGTTATTTTGCTTGGTCCTGGTCACGTACTCATGAGGGTTTGGTGATCACTAGGTAGGCAAGTCTGTGTAAATATAATGTGAAAAGCTGAGGTTTAAAAGGGTTGAGTAATTAGCTCAAGGTCAAATATCCAATAAGGATATGGATCTGTCGTATAAATATAGAAAAACCTGGCCAAGAAGCACATATAATCAATTTACGAGAATAAGAATTTCTAAGTATCAGAGCATTTCTAAAATATAAATTTATCCCTGGCTGCATTGACTGAAAAGTTAATGCTAAACAACCTTTTCCACTTTCCTGGCTGACAAAGGCACTTAAAACTAAGAACAAAATTTTGATGTGCCCTAAAAGGCTCAACAAGATGGTCACCATTTATTTCCCATCAATCTCATATTGAACCGGTATCTCCTAGACTCAAACTCCAGCCACATGGGCTCTTTCTCGTGTTTGTTCAATAAATGCAACATAATCTCTTCTAGGTCACTTCTTTTTGCATGTGATATTCTTTCTCTCCGGAAAGATCTTCACAACCTTGTGTCCCTATCCTACTTTTCATATTGTACACCATAAAATCTATTGCCATGATTGTAAGGCACAATAATATTTTAATTTAACTCTTTATTGATAACTGTAGATTCCATACAGTTCTAAGAAATAATACAGAGATATTCCTGTAAACCTTTCACCTAGTTCCTGCCAATTAACACTGTGCAGGATTACAGTACAATAACACAACCAGGAAATTAATATTTATACAAATATTATTCAGTGTTTATTATACCCACCATTATTCCGTTGTCACCAGTTTTATATGCGCTCACTTGTGTGTGTGTATTTTCACACAATTTTATCATGTGTAGAGTCATGTGACTACTGTCATAGTCAACATACAGAACAATTCCATCACAATGATCCCTTGCTATACTCTTTCATAGCCACAGCCACCTCCCTTCCTCCTGGCAACTACTAATCGCTCTCCATCTCTACAGTACTGTAATTTCAAGAATATTGTACAAATGGAATGCATGTAAGCTTTTAAATTTTTTCTCTTTTTTACTTTTTTTGGTAATATATTTTACAATTTTTGGACACCTTTAGCTTAACAGGAAAATTATGAAGATGGTTCAGAGAGTTCTGACATGCCCCACACCCAATTTCCCACTATTAACACCTTACATTAATACAGGATAATTGTTACAATTAATGAAAAATACGATACATTATCATTAAAGTAGATCCTTTATTCATATTTCTTAGTACTTACCTAAATGTCATCTTTTCTATACCACCACCCCATCCAGAATACCACATTACGTTTAGTTATCAAATCTCCTTTGGTTTCCCGTGACTGTGACAGTTTCTCAGAATTTTTCTGTTTTTGATAACCTTGACAGTTTTAAGGAGTGCTGTTAAGGTATTTTGATAAATGTCCTTCAACTGGATTTGTCTCATGGTTTTTTTCTCATGATCAGGCTGGGGTTATGGGTTTTGGGGAAGAAGACCACAGAGGTGAAGTGTCATTTTCATTTTCATTATCAGGGATAGCACAGGTTATCGATACGACTTATCACTGTTGATATTAACCTTGATCACCTGAGGTAGTATTTGTCAGGTTTCTCCAGTGAAAAGTCTTTTTTCTCCCTTTCCAAAATGGTAATTTTAGGAAGGAAGTCACTAAGCCATAGTCCATACTTATGAAGTGGGAGTTATGCACCACTTCCTTGAGGGTGAGGTGTCTGCATAAATTACATGGAATTCTTCTGCAGGAGATTTGTTTCTTCTCCCACATTTATTTATTCGATCATTTACTTAATCATTATAGACTCACGGGTACTTATTCTGTACTTTCGATTCTCTTCCAATACTATTTATTTCGTTGTTTAAATTGTTCCAGCTTTGGGCGCTCATCTAATTGGCTCTTGGGTCCCTTTCACATACCCCCCCCCCCTCACTGTTTTGTTCGCTTCCTTACTGTTGTTAAGTCCCTCACTTGCTGACAACACAAGAGGTTCCAGGCTCATCTTTTACATTTACTTCATCAGTTCTAGAATCAGCCATTTATCGAAGGATCCCTGGCTCCTCATATCAGATAATGGCATTAAAAACAAATATCTGAGTGCTAGGTGTCCTCAGTATATACATGTTTCAATAGTAGTTTGTTCCATTTCATTAACGAGTAGTATTTCTAGTATAGACCTGTCATTGTTTAATCATTCAGGGGCTGAAGGACATCTGGGCTGTTTCCAGTTTCTGGCTACTTATAAAGTTGCTAGGGAACATTCATTTTCTCTGGATTAAATTCCCAAAAGTGCAATTCCTGCGTCACAGGGTTAGTGCATGTTCTGTTTTATAAGAAACCGGCTAAACATTTTCTACAGTGTCTTACCATTTTACATTCCACTCCCACCAGCAACGTACAGGTTCCTCTGTATCCTTGCCAGCATTTCAGATCATTTTTAAGCCATTGTGATAGATGCATAGTGATATTTTATTTCTGTTTTATAATAAAACTTTTTGTGCCGCTGAGAAGTGAGGATCCAAGGACTGCGAGAAATAAACGCGCGCGAGAGAGTGTGGTGAGAGCGAGAGAGCCCAACGTCACGAGAGCCTGACGTTTTCTCGCGAGAAAACGCGCCTGCGCCGGCGAGAACCAGTGAGGAGGTCGCACTTTCGTGAGAAAGCGTGAAGGCGCTGGCGGGAGCTGGCGTGCCAGAGAGAGAGAGACAGAGAGAGAGACTGTCAATTAAAGATGCGCCACTGACTGTAAGTTATATCCTAAATTCAGAAATTTTAAAACCTGAGAGGAAAAAAGTGCAGCATAGAATCAAAAGTGACTAAACATCTTTTCCTTCTTCGTATCTTAGGTAAAAGGCCATTTTCTCACAGACTCTGCCTGGTTTTATGAGATTGATGAAGTCACCTCTTTATGTCCTGTAGTTCTCCCTGTTTCTTTTTTCCAGAGCACTAATAATACTTTGTAATCATATGGCAAGGTATTTCCTTGACGCGTCCCTCTTCCTCATTACATCCCGAAGCTCCACAAGAGCAGAGAACGTGTCTGCTCCGTTTCACACATTATCTCCACACTTGCTCGAGGATCTGGTATAGTGGTATTCAGTAAATACTGTTACATTAATACACAGACATGTTCTTCATTAATTACTGCAATTTCCAATTCAGTAATTCAATATTCTTGAAGTTTTGTTTACTCATTTACAAAATAGAAAATTGAGTTCAATCGGTGCTAAGACTGTCAACGGAAAGGACCACGAACTATAAGGAGGCAAAAAGGCAGTTTATTGGGAGTCTTTGAATTGCAATTCGGGGAGCTAAGATTCAGGAGGAACCCATAGTAGAGTCCTACCAGAGGAAAACAGGTAGGGGTTTTTATGGGAAAAAGTGGGAAGTTAATGCAGGCTTACCTAAGTTGTTTACCAAGAATTCGGATTGGAGGGTAAAATTGTTCTGTACATATGATTGGGTTATAGACTGCATCTCATTCGTTGCTACGGAAAAGTGTGTTTTCTTTAGTGCAGGAAAACTTCAGTTCTCAGCATTATTCTTTCCTTTTGGCAACTCAGCAACTATTCAGCATTTTTAATTTAGAGTGCTTAGCAAAAGTCCAGCATAAGCAGCAAACCTGGAGGTCCTCAGTCATTCCTGACATAGTTCTTTTCACAATACTCTAGATTTCCAGCTACAGAGAGGGGATGAGACAAAGATATAAACAGATGATTTCATTTTCAAATGCACTATTACATTAGAAGAGAAAAACCATCAGTATTTCTTTTCTGTAAAGTATACGACATCCGTATAATTCCATAAACAAGGCTAAGCAATTTGTTTTCCTTTTGTTTTTTATCTTTAAAAACCTCTTTTATTTTTATTATTATTTTTAAAACATCTTTATTGGAGTATAAGTGCTTTACAATGTTGTGTTAGTTTCTGCTGTATAACAAAGTGAATCAGCTATATGTATACATGTATCCCCATATTGCCTCCCTTTTGTGTCTCCCTCCCACCCTCCCTATCCAACCCCTCTAGGTGGTCACAAAGCACCAAGCTGATCTCCCTGTGCTATGCGGCTGCTTCCCACTAGCTATCTATTTTATATTGGGTAGTGTATATAAGTCCATGCCACTCTCTCAATTCATCCCAGCTTACCCTTCTCACTCCCCGAGTCCTCAAGTCCATTCTTTATGTCTGCATCTTTACTCCTGTCCTGCCCCTAGGTTCTTCAGAACCGTTTTTTTTTGGTTTTGTTTTTAGATTCCATATATATGTGTTAGCATACTATTGTTTTTCTCTTTCTGACTTATTTCACTCTGTATGATAGTCTCTAGGTCCATCCACCTCACTACAGATAACTCAATTTCATTCCTTTTTATGGCTGAGTAATATTCCATTGTATATATGTGCCACATTTTCTTTATCCATACCTCTGTCGATGGGCATTTAGGTTGCTTCCATGTCCCGGCTATTGTAAATAGAGCTGCAATGAACATTGTGGTACATGACTCTTTTTGAATTATGGTTTTCTCAGGGTATATGCCCAGTAGTGGGATTGCTGGGTCATATGATAGTTCTATTTTTAGTTTTTTAAGGAACCTCCATACTATTCTACATAGTGGCTGTATCAACTTACATTCCCACCAACAGTGCATAAGGGTTCCCTTTTCTCCGCACCCTCTCCAGCATTTATTGTTTGCAGATTTTTGATGATGGCCATTCTGACCGGTGTGAGGTGATACCTCATTTTAGTTTTGATTTGCATTTCTCTAATGATTAGTGATGTTGAGCATCCTTTCATGTGTTTGTTGGCAATCTGTATATCTTCTTTGGAGAAATGTCTATTTAGGTCTTCTACCCATTTTTGGATTGGGTTGTTTGTTTTTTTGATATTGAGCTGCATGAGCTGCTTGGAAATTTTGGAGATTAATCCTTTGTCAATTGCTTCATTTGCAAATATTTTCTCCCATTCTGAGGGTTGTCTTTTCGTCTTGTTTATGGTTTCCTTTGCTGTGCAAAACGTTTTAAGTTTCATTAGATCCCATTTGTTTATTTCTGTTTTTATTTCTGTTTATCTAGGAGGTGGATCAAAAAGGATCTTGCTGTGACTTATGTCATAGAGTGTTCTGCCTATGTTTTCCTCTAAGAGTTTTTATAGTATCTGGCCTTACATTTAGGTCTTTAATGCATTTTGAGTTTATTTTTGTGTGTGGTGTTAGGTATAGAATTTCATTCTTTTACATGTAGCTGTCCAGTTTTCCCAACACCACTTATTGAAGAGACTGTCTTTTCTCCATTGTATATTCTTGCCTCCTTTATCAAAAATAAGGCGACCATGTGTGTGAGGGTTTATCTCAGGGCTTTCTATCCTATTCCATTGATCTATATTTATCTATTTGTGCCAGTACCATACTGTCTTGATTACTGTAGCTTTGTAGTATAGTCTGAAGTCTGGGAGCCCGATTCCTCCAGCTCCGTTTTTCCTTCTCAACATTGCTTTGGCTATTTGGGTTCTTTTGTGTTTCCATACAAAATGTGAAATTTTTTGTTGTAGTTCTGGGAAAAATGCCACTGGTAGCTTGATAGGGATTGCACTGAATCTGTAGATTTCTTTGGGTAGTATAGTCATTTTCACAAGGTTGATTCATCCAATCCAAGAAGATGGTATATCTCTCCATCTGTTTGTATTATGTTTAATTTCTTCCATTAGTGTCTTATAATTTTCTGCATACAGGTCTTTTGTCTCCTTAGGTAGGTTTATTCCTAGGTAGTTTATTCTTCTTGTTGCGGTGGTAAATGGGAGTGTTTCCTTCATTTCTCTTTCAGATTTTTTATCATCAGTGTATGGGAATGCAAGAGATTTCTTTTTTTTTTTTTCATTTTAACATCTTTATTGGAGTATAATTGCTTTACAATGGTATGTTAGTTTCAGCTTCACAACAAAATGAATCAGTTATATATATAAATATGTTCCCATATCTCTTCCCGCTTGCGTCTCCCTCCCTCCCACCCTCCCTATCGCACCCCTCCAGGCGGTCACAAAGCACCGAGCTGATCTCCCTGTGCTATGCGTCTGCTTCCCACTAGCTATCTACCTTACGTTTGGTAGTGTATATATGTCCAAGCCTCTCTCTCGCTTTGTCACAGTTTACCCTTCCCCCTTCCCATATCCTCAAGTCCATTCTCTAGTAAGTCTGTGTCTTTATTCCTGTTTCACCCCTAGGTTTTTCATGACATTTTTTTTCTTAAATTCTATATATATGTGTTAGCATACGGTATTTGTCTCTCTCTTTCTGACTTACTTCACTCTGTATGACAGGCTCTAGGTCTATCCACCTCATTACAAATAGCTCAATTTCGTTTCTTTTTATGGCTGAGTAATATTCCATTGTATATATGTGCCACATCTTCTTTATCCATTCCTCCAATGATGGGCACTTAGGTTGTTTCCATCTCCGGGCTATTGTAAATAGAGCTACGATGAACATTTTGGTACATGACTCTTTTTGAATTATGGTTTTCTCAGGGTATATGCCCAGTAGTGGGATTGCTGGGTCATATGGTAGTTCTATTTGTAGTTTTTTAAGGAACCTCCATACTGTTCTCCACAGTGGCTGTATCAATTTACATTCCCACCAACAGTGTAAGAGGGTTCCCTTTTCTCCACACCCTCTCCAGCATTTATTGTTTCTAGATTTTTTGATGATGGCCATTCTGACTGGTGTGAGATGATATCTCATTGTGGGTTTGATTTGCATTTCTCTAATGATTAGTGATGTTGAGCATTCTTTCATGTGTTTGTTGGCAGTCTGTATATCTTCTTTGGAGAAATATCTCTTTAGGTCTTCTGCCCATTTTTGGATTGGGTTGTTTGTTTTTTTGTTATTAAGCTGCATGAGCTGCTTATAAATTTTGGAGATTAATCCTTTGTCAGTTGCTTCATTTGCAAATATTTTCTCCCATTCTGAGGGTTGTCTTTTTGTCTTGTTTATGGTTTCCTTTGCTGCGCAAAAGCTTTTAATTTTCATTAGGTCCCATTTGTTTATTTTCGTTTTTATTTCCATTTCTCTAGGAGGTGGGTCAAAAAGGACCTTGCTGTGATTTATGTCACAGAGTGTCCTGCCTATGTTTTCCTCTAAGAGTTTGATAGTTTCTAGCCTTACATTTAGGTCTTTAATCCATTTTGAGCTTATTTTTGTGTTTGGTGTTAGGGAGTGATCTAATCTCATACTTTTACATGTAGCTGTCCAGTTTTCCCAGCACCACTTATTGAAGAGGCTGTCCTTTTTCCACTGTACATTCCTGCCTCCTTTATCAAAGGTAAGGTGACCATGTATGCGTGGGTTTATCTCTGGGCTTTCTATCCTGTTCCATTGATCTATATTTCTGTTTTTGTGCCAGTACCATACTGTCTTGATTACTGTAGCTTTGTAGTATAGTCTGAAGTGAGGAAGCCTGATTCCTCCAGCTCCATTTTTCGTTCTCAAGACTGCTTTGGCTATTCGGGGTCTTTTGTGTTTCCATACAAATTGTGAAATTTTTTGTTCTAGTTCTGTGAAAAATGTCAGTGGTAGTTTGATAGGGATTGCATTGAATCTGTAGATTGCTTTGGGTAGTAGAGTCATTTTCACAATGTTGATTCTCCCAATCAAAGAACATGGTATATCTCTCCATCTATTTGTATCATCTTTAATTTCTTTCATCAGTGTCTTATAATTTTCTGCATACAGGTCTTTTGTCTCCTTAGGTAGGTTTATTCCTAGATATTTTATTCTTTTTGTTGCAATGGTAAATGGGAGTGTTTTCTTGATTTCACTTTCAGATTTTTCATCCTTAGTGTATAGGAATGCCAGAGATTTCTGTGCATTAATTTTGTATCCTGCTACTTTACCAAATTCATTGATTAGCTCTAGTAGTTTTCTGGTAGCATCTTTAGGATTCTCTATGTATAGTATCATGTCATCTGCAAATAGTGACAGCTTTACTTCTTCTTTTCTGATTTGGATTCTTTTTATTTCCTTTTCTTCTCTGATTGCTGTGGCTAAAACTTCCAAAACTAAGTTGAATAAGAGTGGTGAGAGTGGGCAACCTTGTCTTTTTCCTGATCTTAGTGCAAATGCTTTCAGTTTTTCACCATTGAGGACGATGTTGGCTGTGGGTTTGTCATATATGGCCTTTATTATGTTGAGGAAAGTTCCCTCTATGCCTACTTTCTGCAGGGTTTTTATCATAAATGGATGTTGAATTTTGTCGAAAGCTTTGTCTGCATCTATTGAGATGATCATATGGTTTTTCTCCTTCAGTTTGTTAATATGGTGTATCACGTTGTTTGATTTGCGTATATTGAAGAATCCTTGCATTCCTGGAATAAACCCCATTTGATCATGGTGTATGATCCGTTTAATGTGCTGTTGGATTCTGTTTGCTAGTATTTTGTTGAGGATTTTTGCATCTATGTTCATCAGTGATACTGGCCTGTAGTTTTCTTTCTTTGTGACATCCTTGTCTGGTTTTGGTATCAGGGTGACGGTGGCCTCATAGAATGAGTTGGGGAGTGTTCCTCCCTCTGCTATATTTTGGAAGAGTTTGAGAAGGACAGGAGTTAGCTCTTCTCTAAATGTTTGATAGAATTTGCCTGTGAAGCCATCTGGTCCTGGGCTTTTGCTTGTTGGAAGATTTTTAATCACAGTTTCAATTTCAGTGCTTGTGATTGGTCTGTTCATATTTTCTATTTCTTCCTGATTCAGTCTTGGCAGGTTGTGCCTTTCTAAGAATTTGTCCATTTCTTACAAGTTGTCCATTTTATTGGCATAGAGTTGCTTGTAGTAATCTCTCATGACTTTTTGTATTTCTGCAGTGTCAGTTGTTACTTCTTCTTTTTCATTTCTAATTCTATTGATTTCAGTCTTCTCCCTTTTTTTCTTGATGAGTCTGGCTAATGGTTTATCAATTTTGTTTGTCCTGTCAAAGAACCAGCTTTTAGTTTTATTGATCTTTGCTATCGTTTCCTTCATTTCTTTTTCATTTATTTCTGATCTGATTTTTATGATTTCTTTCCTTCTGCTAACTTTGGGGTTTTTTTGTTCTTCTTTCTCTAATTGCTTTAGGTGCAAGGTTAGGTTGTTTATTCGAGATGTTTCCTGTTTCTTATGGTAGGATTGTATTGCTATAAACTTCCCTCTTAGAACTGCTTTTACTGTATCCCATAGATTTTGAGTCGTTGTGTCTCCATTGTCATTTGTTTCTAGGTATTTTTTGATTTCCTCTTTGATTTCTTCAGTGATCACTTCATTATTACGTAGTGTATTGTTTAGCCTCCATATGTTTGTATTTTTTACAGATCTTTTCCTGTAATTGATATCTAGTCTCATAGTGTTGTGGTCAGAAAAGATACTTGATACAATTTCAATTTTCTTAAATTTACCAAGGCTTGATTTGTGACCCAAGATATGATCTATCCTGGAGAATGTTCCATGAGCACTTGAGAAAAATGTGTATTCCGTTGTTTTTGGATGGAATGTCCTATAAATATCAATTAAGTCCATCTTGTTTAATGTATCATTTAAAGCTTGTGTTTCCTTATTTATTTTCTTTTTGGATGATCGGTCCATTGGTGAAAGTGAGGTGTTAAAGTCCCCTACTATGAATATGTTACTGTCGATTTCCCCTTTTATGGCTGTTAGTATTTGCCTTATGTATTGAGATGCTCCTATGTTGGGTGCATAAATATTTACAATTGTTATATCTTCTTCTTGGATCGATCCCTTGATCATTATGTAGTGTCCTTCTTTTTCTCTTGTAATAGTCTTTATTTTAAAGTCTATTTTGTCTGATATGAGAATTGCTACTCCAGCTTTCTTTTGGTTTCCATTTGCATGAAATACCTTTTTCCATCCCCTTACTTTCAGTCTGTATGTGTCTCTAGGTCTGAAGTGGATCTCTTGTAGACAGCAAATATATGTGTCTTGTTTTTGTATCCATTCAGCCAATCTGTGTCTTTTGGTGGGAGCATTTAGTCCATTTACATTTAAGGTAATTATCGATATGTATGTTCCCATTCCCATTTTCTTAATTGTTTTGGGTTTGTTATTGTAGGTCTTTTCCTTCTCTTGTGTTTCTTGCCTAGAGAAGTTCCTTTAGCAGTTGTTGTAGAGCTGGTTTGGTGGTGCTGAACTCCCTCAGCTTTTGCTTGTCTGTAAAGGTTTTAATTTCTCCATCAAATCTGAATGAGATCCTTGCTGGGTAGAGTAGTCTTGGTTGCAGGTTTTTCTCCTTCATCACTTTCAGTATGTCCTGCCACTCCCTTCTGGCTTGCAGAGTTTCTGCTGAAAGATCAGCTGTTAACCTTATGGGGATTCCCTTGTGTGTTATTTGTTATTTTTTCCTTGCTGCTTTTAATATGCTTTCTTTGTATTTAATTTTTGACAGTTTGATTAATATGTGTCTTGGCGTATTTCTCCTTGGATTTATCCTGTATGGGACTCTCTGTGCTTCCTGGACTTGATTAACTATTTCCTTTCCCATATTAGGGAAGTTTTCAACTATAATCTCTTCAAATATTTTCTCAGTCCCTTTCTTTTTCTCTTCTTTTTCTGGAACCCCTATAATTCGAATGTTGGTGCATTTCATGTTGTCCCAGAAGTCTCTGAGACTGTCCTCAATTCTTTTCATTCTTTTTTCTTTATTCTGCTCTGCATTAGTTATTTCCACTATTTTATCTTCCAGGTCACTTAATCGTTCTTCTGCCTCAGTTATTCTGCTATTGATCCCATGTAGGGTATTTTTCATTTCATTTATTGTGTTGTTCATCATTGATTGTTTCATCTTTAGTTCTTCTAGGTCCTTGTTAAATGTTTCTTGCATTTTGTCCATTCTATTTCCAAGATTTTGGATCATCTTTACTATCATTATTCTGAATTATTTTTCATGTAGACTGCCTATTTCCTCTTCATTTGTTAGGTCTGGTGGGTTTTTATCTTGCTCCTTCATCTGCTGTGTGTTTTTCTGTCTTTTCGTTTTGCTTATCTTACTGTGTTTGAGGTCTTCTTTTTGCAGGCTGCAGGTTCGTAGTTCCTGTTGTTTTTAGTGTCTGTCCCCAGTGGCTAAGGTTGGTTCAGTGGGTTGTGTAGGCTTCCTGGTGGAGGGTATTAGTGCCTGTGTTGTGGTGGATGAGGCTGGATCTTGTCTTTCTGGTGGGCAGGTCCACGTCTGGTGGTGTGTTTTGGGGTGTCTGTAGACTTATTATGATTTTGGGCAGCCTCTCTGCTAATGGGTGGGGTTGTGTTCCTGTCTTGCTAGTTGTTTGGCATAGGATGTCCAGCACTGTAGCTTGCTGGTCGTTGAGTGAAGCTCGGTACTGGCGTTGAGATGGAGATCTCTGGGAGATTTTCGCCGTTTGCTATTATGTGCAGCTGGGAGGCCTCTTGTGGACCATTGTCCTGAAGTTGGCTCTCCCACCTCAGAGGCACAGCACTAACTCCTGGCTGCAGCACCAAGAGCCTTTCATCCAGACGGCTCCTTAATTTGGGATGATTCGTTGCCTATTCAGGTATTCCACAGATGCAGGGTACATCAAGTTGATTGTGGAGCTTTAATCAGCTGCTTCTGAGGCTGCTGGGAGAGATTTCCCTTTCTCTTCTTTGTTCTCACAGCTCCCAGGGGCTCAGCTTTGGATTTGGCCCCGCCTGTGTGTGTAGGTCGCTGGAGGGCGTCTGTTCTTTGCTCAGACAGGACGGGGTTAAAGGAGCAGCTGATTCGGGGGCTCTGGCTCACTCAGGCCTGGGGAGGGAGGGGCACTGCGTGCGGGGCGGGCCTGCGGCGGCAGAGGCCGGAGTGACGTTGCGCCAGCCTGAGGTGCGCCATGCGTTCTCCCGGGGGAGTTGTCCCTGGATCCCGGGACCCTGGCAGTGGCGGGCTGCACAGGCTCCCTGGAAGGGGGGTTTGGATACTGACCTGTGTTTGCACACAGGCTTCTTGGTGGTGGCAGCAGCAGCCTTAGTGTCTCATGTCTGTCTCTGGGGTCTGCACTTTTAGCCGCGGCTCGCGCCCGTCTCTGGAGCTCTTTTAAGCAGCGTTCTTAATCCCCTCTCCTCGAGCACCAGGAAATAAAGAGGGAAGAAAAAGTCTCTTGCCTCTTTGGCAGGTCCAGACTTTTCCCTGGACTCCCTCCCGGCTAGCCGCGGTGCACTAACGCCCTGCAGGCTGTGTTCACACCGCCAAACCCAGTCCTCTCCCGGAGCTCCTACTGAAGCCCAAGCCTCAGCTCCCAGCCCTGCCCACCGCTGCGGGTGAGCAGACAAGCCTCTCGGCTGGTGAGTGGCCGTCAGCCCTGATCCTCTGTGTTAGAATCTCTCTTCTTTACTCTCCGCACCCCTGTTGCTGTGCTCTCCTCCGCGGCTCTGAAGCTCCCTCCCTCTGCCACCCGCAGTCTCCGCCCGCAAAGGGGCTTCCTAGTGTGTGGACACTTTTCCTCCTTCACAGCTCCCTCCCGCTGGTGCAATGCAAGAGATTTCTGTGCCTTAATTTTGTATCCTGCTACTTTACCAAATTTATTGATTAGCTCTAGTAGTTTTCTCGTAGCATCTTTAGGATTCTCTGTGTATAGTATTATGTCATCTGCAAACAGTGACAGCTTTACTTCTTCTTTTCCGATTTGGCTTCCTTTTATTTCTTTTTCTTTTCTGATTGCTATGGCTAGAACTTCCAAATCTATGTTGTATAATAGTGGTGAGAGTGGACAACCTAGTCTTATTCCTGGTCTTAGAGGAAATGGTTTCAGTTTTGCACCATTGAGAACGATGTTGGCTGTGGGTTTGTCATATATGGCCTTTATTGTGTTGTGGTAATTTCCCTCTATGCCTACTTTCTGGAGGGTTTTTATCATAAATGGGTGTTGAATTCTGTCAAAAGCTTTGTCTGCATCTATTGAGATGATCAAATAGTTTTTAGTCTTCAGTTTGTTACTGTGGTGTATCACATTGATTTGCCTATATTGAAGAAGCCTTGCATTCCTGCAATAAACTCCACTTGATCATAGTGTATGATCCTTTTAATGTGCTGTTGGATTCTGTTTGCTAGTATTTTGTTGAGGATTTTTGCCTCTATGTTCATCAGTGATATTGGCCTGTAGTTTTCTTTCTTTGTGACATCTTTGTCTGGTTTTGGTATCAGGGTGATGGTGGCCTCGTAGAAGGAGTTTGGGAGTGTTCCTCCCTCTGCTATATTTTGGAAGCGTTTGAGAAGGATAGGTGTTAGCTCTTCTCTAAATGTTTGATGGAATTTGCCTGTGAAGCCATCTGGTCCTGGGCTTTTGTTTGTTGGAAGATTTTTAATCACAGTCTCAAGTTCAGTGCTTGTGATTGGTCTGTTTATATTTTCTATTTCTTACTGGTTCAGTCTCGGAGGGTTGTCTTTTCTAAGAATTTGTCCATTTCTTCCAGGTTGTCCTTTTTACTGGCATATAGTTGCTTGTAGTAATCTCTCATGATCCTATGTATTTCTGCAGTGTCAGTTGTTACTTCTCCTTTTTCCTTTCTAATTCTATTGATTTGAGTCTTCTCCCTTTTTTTCTTGATAAGTCTGGCTAGTGGTTTATCTATTTTGTTTATCTTCTCAAAGAACCAGCTTTTAGTTTTATTGATCTTTGCTATTGTTTCCTTCATTTCTTTTTCATTTATTTCTGATCTGATTTTTATGATTTCTTTCCTTCTGCTAACTTTGGGGTTTTTTTGTTCTTCTTTCTCTAATTGCTTTAGGTGCAAGGTTAGGTTGTTTATTCGAGATGTTTCCTGTTTCTTATGGTAGGATTGTATTGCTATAAACTTCCCTCCTAGAACTGCTTTTGCTGCATCCCATATGTTGTGGGTCATGATGTTTTCATTGTCTTTTGTTTCTAGGTATTTTTTGATTTCCTCTTTGATATCTTAAGTGATCTCCTGGTTACTTAGTAGTGCATTGTTTAGCCTCCATGTGTTCATATTTTTTACAGATTTTTTCCTGTAATTGATATCTAGTCTCATAGCATTGTAGTCAGAAAAGATACGTGATACAATTTCAATTTTCTTAAATTTACCAAGGCTTGATTTGTGACCCAAGATATGATCTATCCTGGAGAATGTTCCATGAGCACTTGAAAAGAAAGTATATTCTGTTGTTTTTGGATGGAATGTCCTATGAATATCAATTAAGTCCATCTTGTTTAATATATCATTTAAAGCTTGTGTTTCCTTATTTATTTTCATTTTGGGTGATCTGTCCATTGGTTAAAGTGAGGTGTTAAAGTCCCCTACTATGATTATTTTGCTGTCAATTTCCCCTTTTATGGCTGTTAGTATTTGCCTTATGTATTGAGGTGCTCCTTTGTTGGGTGCATAAATATTTACAATTGTTATATCTTCTTCTTGGATTGATCCCTTGATCGTTACGTAGTATGTTTCTTTGTCTCTTATAATAGTCTTTATTTTAAAGTCTATTTTGTCTGATATGAGAATTACTACTCCAGCTTTCTTTTGGTTTCCATTTGCATGGAATATCTTTTTCCATCCCCTTACTTTCAGTCTGTATGTGTCTCTAGGTCTGAAGTGGCTTTCTTGTAGACAGCACATATACGGTTCTTGTTTTTGTATCCTTTCAGCCAGTCTATGTCTTTTGGTTGGAGCGTTTAATCCATTTGCATTTAAGGTAGTTATCTGTATGTATGTTCCTATTACCATTTTCTTAATTGTTTTGGGTTTGTTATTGTAGGTCTTTTCCTTCTCCTGTGTTTCCTGCCTAGAGAATTTCCTGTAGCATTTGTAGTAAAGCTGGTTTGGTGGTGCTGAATTCTCTTAGCTTTTGCTTGTGTGTAAAGATTTTAATTTCTCCTTCATATCTGCATGAGATACTTGCTGTGTAGAGTAATACTGGTTGTAGTTTTTTCCCTTTCATCACTTTAAATATGTCCTGCCGCTCCCTTCTGTCTTGCAGAGTTTGTGTTGAAAGATCAGCTGTGAAACTTAAGGGGATTCCCTTGTATATTAATTGTTGTTTTTTCCTTGCTGCTTTTAATATTTTTTCTTTGTGTTTAATTTTTGATAGTTTGACTAGCATGTGTCTTGGTGTGTTTCTCCTTAGATTTATCCTGTATGGGACCCTCTGGGCTTCCTGGACTTGATTGACTATTTCCTTTAGCATATTAGTGAATTTTTCAACTATAATCTCTTCAAATATTTTCTCAGTCTCTTTCTTTTTCTCTTCTTCTTCTGGGACCCCTATAATTCAAATGTCAGTGCATTTAATGTCCCAGAGGTCCCTGAGACTGTCCTCAATTCTTCTCATTCTTTTTTCTTTATTCTGCTCTACAGTAGTTTTTTCCACTATTTTATCTTCCAGGTCACTTATTTGTTCTTCTGCCTCAGTTAGTCTGCTATTGATTCCTTGTAGAGAATTTTTAATTTCATTAACTTTATTGTTCATCATTGTTTGCTGTTTAGTTCTTCTAGGTCCTTTTTAAACGTTTCTTGTGTTTTCTCCATTCTATTTCCAAGATTTTTGATCATCTTTACTATCATTACTCTGAGTTCTTTTTCAGGTAGACTGCCTATTTCCTCTTCATTTGTTTCGTCTGGTGGTTTTTTACCTTGCTTCTTCATCTGCTTTGTGTTTCCCTGTCTTCACATTTTGCTTAACTTACTGTGTTTGGGGTCTCCTTTTTGCAGGCTGGAAGTTTGTATTCCCCGTTGTTTTTGGTGTCTGCCCCCAGTTGCTAAGGTTGGTTCAGTGGTTTGTGTAGGCTTCCTGGTGGAGGTGACTGGTGCCTGTGTTCTGGTGGATGAGGCTGGATCTTATCTTTCTGGTGGGCGGGACTGTTCCGGTGGTGTGTTTTGGGGTGTCTGTGACCTTATGGTTTTAGGCAGCCTCTCTGCTAATGGGTGGGGTTGCAACTCCTGTCTTGCTAGTTGTTTGTTAGAGTGTCCAGCACTGTAGCTTGCTGTTCGTTGAGTGGAGCTGGGTTTTAGCATTGAGATGGAGATCTCTGGGAGAACCTTTGCTCTTTGATATTACCTGGAGCCGGGAGGTCTCTGGTGGACCAATGTCCTGAACCCAGCCTTCCCACCTTGTGAGGCACTGGCCTGACCCCCGGTTGGAGCACCAAGAACCTGTCAGCCACATGGCTCAGAAGAAAAGGGAGAAAAAAAAAAAAAGAAAGAATAAAGTAAAATAAAGTTATTAAAATAAAAAAAGTTATTAAAAGTAAAAAAATTAAAATGTAATAAAAAAGAAAGAAAGAAGAGAGGAACCAAACCATAAAACCAATCCACCAATGATAACAAGTGCTAAAAACTATACTAAAAAAACCCCCCAAAAAACGGACAGACCGAACCCTAGGAAAAATGGTAAAATAAAAGCTATACAGACAAAAATCACACAAAGTCCACCACTTCAAGTTTGGGATGATTCATTGTCTGTTCAGGTTTTCCACAGATGCAGGGTACGTCAAGTTGATTGTGGAGATTTAATCCGCTGCTCCTGAGGCTGCTGGGAGAGATTTCCCTTTCTCTTCTTTGTTCGCACAGCTCCTGGGGTTCAGCTTTCGATTTGGCCCCGCCTCTGCATGTCGGTTGCCTGAGGGTATCTGTTCTTCACTCAGACAGGACGGGGATATAGTAGCAGCTGATTAGGGGGCTCTGGCTCACTCATGCTGGGGGGAGGGAGGGGTATGGAATGCGGGTTGAGCCTGCGGCGGCAGAGGCCAGCATCACACTGCAACAACCTGAGGCGCACCGTGTGTTCTCCCGGGGAAGTTGTCCCTGGATTACGGGACCCTGGCAGTGGCGGGCTGTACAGGCTCCCAGGAGGGGAGGTGTGGATAGTGACCTATGCTCGCACACAGGCTTCTTGTTGGCGGCAGCAGCAGCCTTAGTGTCTCATGCCCGTCTCTGGCGTCTGCGCTCTTAGCCGCGGCTTGCGCCTGTCTCTGGAGCTCCTTTAAGCGGTGCTCTGGATCCCCTGCTCCTCGCACGCCCTGAAACAATGGTTTCTTGCCTCTTAGTCAGGTCCAGACTTTTCCCCAGACTCCCTCCCTGCTAGCCGTGGCGCACTAACACCCTACAGGCTGTGTTCACGCTGCCAACCCCAGTCCTCTCCCGGCTATCCGGCCAAAGCCCGAGCCTCAGCTGCCAGTCCCCGCCCGCCCCGGCGGGTGAGCAGACAAGCCTCTCGGGCTGGTGAGTGCCGGTCGGCACCGATCTTCTGTGCGGGAATGTCTCTGCTTTGCCCTCCTCACCCCTGTTGCTGTGCTCTCCTCTGTGGCCCCAAAGCTTCCCCCACTCCGCCACCTGCAGTCTCCGCCCGTGAAGGGGCTTCCTAGTGTGTGGAAACCTCTCCCCCTTCACAACTCCCTCCCACTGGTGCAGGTCCCGTCCCTATTCTTTTGTATCTGTTTATTTTTTTTTTTCTTTTGCCCTACCCAGGTACGTGGGGAGTTTCTTGCCTTTTGTGAGGTCTGAGGTCTTCTGCCAGCGTTCAGTAGGTGTTCTGTAGGAGTTGTTCCACATGTAGGTGTATTTCTGATGTATTTGTGCGGTGGAAGGTGATCTCCACATCTTACTCCTCCCCCATCTTGAAGGTCTTCCTGTTTTCCTTTTGAAAAGTACCCCATCCCCATACTGAGACACGATCAAACTGGCCAGGACGTCTCTGGTTAAGTTGGTCTAACTTCCTAGGAGCCTTCAGTCTCTAAGTATCTCCAGAAGGAGGCCATGGTTCCTGCTGGTTTGTTTTTTTTTTTTCCCTGCTGTTTTTATAACCACCTAGAAGTTAAGAGAATACTAAGACATAAAAAAGATATCACCCCCAGTACCCAATAAATATTTGATTTGATAGGATCTACCAGTAAGGAAAAACTTGTACAGAGTGATTTTGAATTTTATTAGTTATTGATCTACAGTTATAACATATTTCAGAAATCCTCTTATATATTGAGGTCAATACAAATTAATTTCAGTGTAGTTATTAAAAACAGCTTCATGACACAAATTTATAGTCAAATTTATGACTGGTGGAGTAAAAATAAATTATGTGCCATGGTGCAAGATAGCCATTGCATTAAAATCTGATGTGCTTGACATGCCCCCAATAAAAGAGAATGTTATAAATCATATTCAATATAAAATATTAATCAGTAAATGGCATGTCTGCATTTTTTATAGGAAAGGAAGCTAAAATTATAGTAAAAGCCTGGGTGGAGATGTGGGCATTTTCAAATTAAGTATAGGATATTCTTCAAACAACTTGTAGTATGTTCAAGCAATTTTAAATCATTGTTGTTATATTATTGCATATTTTAGAATAAAGATTGATAGGGCATAATTTAATCTTATATATAGAAATAACTTGAGGGAAATGGAAAAATTTACTGGTTTATGTGGGCAATGTAAATAGTCTAACTGGGTAATTCAGGCCAGATTACTTCATATTTAAATAAATATCAATTTAGGTGCTTTTTTATTTATTCTCATTTGTTATAAAAAGGTCTGATGGATTCTTCCATCCCTCATAGTCCATTATTTCTTCTTTACTTTTAGTTATACAAATAGATTGCCACTGGTCTGCAATCTGCATCCCTAGTCTATCCTTATAAGGATACATTGAGTCCAGTTGCATGCAGGCAGCCTTAAAGAAGGTTGCCCTTGAGTCTCTTTATTTCTACTGACTGGAAAATTAATGGTCTATACCTCCTAAGGATAATGTGAGAATTAAATAAGATAATTTATGTGTAACAGAAAAAAACCAGTTATTGTTAGTTATTAAATAATTATTATGCACATAAAAGTTATGGATGTTTTTGGTCTTATGGAACATTGTTAAAAAAATTGTTAAATTGGCAACTTCAAGGAAAGTATAAATGGATTGAGGCCAGAATCTCCTATGCATTGCAAAATGTGTTCCCAAATCTGACTCTCTCGATAGCCAAAACAAAATAAGAAAGTATGACTATTAACATAATTTTCTGTGTCCATGAGAAAATGATATGTGCTAAGTAGAGACAAAAATTTTAAATACCTATATTTTAAAGGAATTTCTTTCATGGACTTTTAATAAATGCATAGCAAGCTCTACATCTGTGTCTATTCTTCTGTCAGTATAATTTGAGGTGAAATTTCAAAGCTTAATGAGGTGAAATCAGTTCTGTAAAAGTTAGTGACAATACAGTGCACAGGCAGGAAAGCAGAGTGTGTAAAGGATAGTGACCTAGTTTTGAATCCAGGTTTGGCTTCATCTGTGGATCCCCAGGCAAGTCATTTATTTCAAGCAAGTATAAAGCCTTGGACTGTCTTGAAGACTGATTATTCAGATTCATTCAGTGTCCAAGAAAACTTTTAAAATGGATTGAGATTATTTACATTAGTTATTTATACCATCATCGTAGCCAAGTTTTCCAGAAGAGTCACCAGAACAAATTCCTCTTCATAATGGTAAAGCAGGTTTTTTACAACTGGAAGAGTCTTCTGCCGAAATAATAGACCCTCTTGGGAACTGGGGACTTAGAAAGCCTGAAGATGCTGGATTTCCCAATTTGTATGGTTGTCTTAGTAGTTTTTCACTTATTTTTTCATTTAAGAAAGTTTATCTTTGTCAGTTGACATTTTTCCATCGATCTTTTCATCACCCTCAAAGGTTGGTGTCCGAATATGGATTAGCACAAAGACCTAGAACCTAAATATTAGGTTGATTTGGAGGAATTAGGAAAAACAACAAAAAAATCTTTGGGCAAGAAAATGATACTAGAAGGCTAGGGTTGCACCCAGGCCATTCTGAGCAAATACCCTCTATATATTTATCAGTGATAAAGGATTGTTTCAGTAGGATATGACCATTATATCCCAAGATTTGAGAAAGTTTATCATGCTGGATTAAAAATAAATTATAGTTCAGAATGGTAAAGTGTATATTATTCCTTTAGATTCTGCGGTTCATTGGCTTTAACCAAAGGAGTAGAGATGCCTGAGAATTTCCGACAGAGACTGAAACTAAGAAGCCCTAAATCAGAAATCTATAGGTATGTAAAACAAGAACTAAAACTATGGATCCTTATGTTTTTGTGACTAAATATTTGGGGTGTTAATGTTAGAAATGTTGGTGTTCAGAGGACTCCTTCAACCCCATCCTCTCTGAAATAGAAGTTTATCATAAGTAAAACATACAAGAGCTGAGAAGTTCTTTGACTTTAACCAAGTTGAAGCTCTCTGAAAAAGGGAAAACAAAGAGAGAACCAGACTACAGAGTTGGGAAAAGAAAATTTCAAGTATGGGCTGAGTAGTTAACCTGCTGTTACAGGCTGTTTTGGAATGACGTGCACATATGGAGCTTTATGACTTAAGAAACTAATTACTACAGACATAGATGCACACATGCATACACACTACACATTTTTTACTTTTTAAAAATTATCTTCAGAATACAGGATGTCAGAAATGATTTCGTATTTGGACCATGTCTCTTCCAGTGCGGAGTTAGAAGTACTTAGGTGACATAGCATTTTCATTGCTAAAATGTATATAATATACATTATATAATGTATACATTATATAATATATTATATTTTATCCCCACCTTTCTCTTTGAATGATATAAGTGAATGCATGCTACATGGCCAGTTAGGGAGATTCTGAGAGTGTCTATTTGCCTAACATGTTAAAGCAGTTTCACTATTACCAGAGTGATTCATGATGTATACTAAATGATGTGTAGTACTAAATTGGTCTAAATATATGGTGATCAAAGAGTTAAATAACTTCTGTCCTTCAAGCATGGTTGTGTTTAGGGGAAGATATTTTGCTGCACTGGAGCCAAAAGAGATAAGTGGGAGAGTCTGGAAATATGCCCAGCTTCTCCAATCCCAAGGTCCTTGGGAAAATAACTTTTTTTCTTTTCTCATCTTCTTGAGGTGTTTTTCTAACCATGGTTTTTACCAAACTTTCTTAGGAAGTGAAAGCATTTGGCAAGGATATGGATGTTGGTGCCCAACCACTGTCCCCTCCCTCCCAACTACTTTTATTTCTTCATTTTTTAGGTATGATGTATGTAGGAGGTAAAGTTATATTGAAAAAAATTTTTAACAAAAAAATTACTATATTGGAAAGAAAGTTATTTAAGATAGTTATCAAAATATTAAACTGTTAGGAGCTCTGACATCAGTACTATTGGCCAGGAGCAGCAAGTGAAGTGGATAGTAAAAAATCTGAGTAAGGATTGGAGCAGTTTCTGTAAGCAGTAAGTAAGGAGTTTGGAAGTCACCACTCTGTCCTAAGAAAAAGTAAAAATCTGAACAGACTGAAAAATCAACAGCTCTTTTTGTATCCAAAAGAGAGGGGAGATCACAGATCAAATTGCTGTCGCCACGGTTGGAGAGAAAAGACAGGTGAATACAGGGAGTAATGGCTTACCAGAGTGGAGGCATACAAGCAGAATCCACTATAGGATCCAGTGGTGGGGAAGGAAGACCTGAACTGTGAATGACAAATTGTTGGAGACCCAGTATGGACAAATCTGAGAAT
Organism: Stenella coeruleoalba; assembly: GCF_951394435.1. NCBI lineage: Eukaryota > Metazoa > Chordata > Mammalia > Artiodactyla > Delphinidae > Stenella > Stenella coeruleoalba. The sequence continues at coordinate 6,633,722 of NC_137149.1, forward strand.
TAACAACTCCAGAGAAAGCCAGGGAGTTTCTTTCTCATATGGAGGCCCCTCCAGTATTTTGGGATTTACCTCCAGGAGCTCTACCAGCCTCCCACATTACTTCTCAGAGAAAAATATCCTCAAGCTTTTGGCACAGAGAAAGGGGAAGAGGAACCCATTTAAAAATAGTCCAGAGTACTCTGTTCTTGTTACCAATGCCTACCTTCAGGGGAAGCTAGTAACCTGAGCCTAACTTGCTGGTGTATTATCAGAGCCTAAGTGATCTGGGGGGGGAAAGAAATATCCAACTCCAATCAATAACATTGATAAGCTCTAGCCAGGCTAACTATGGAAAAAAGAAAAAAGATGCAAATTACTAATATGAGAAGTGAGAAAGAGGTGACAGCACTACAGATCCCAAAGACATGGAAAGTATAATAAAGGATTTACTATGAATAAGTCTGTGCCTACAAATTTGATAACTTAGATGAAATGGACCAATTCGTCGCAAGACATAATTTGCCAAAACTTATATAAGAATAGACAAACTGAATATGTGTATATCTATTAAACTGAATCAATAAATAACCTTGCAAAATCTTTTTTGATCTTTTTCACTAAATCAGTTATAAAGCAAGGATGTTTTCTCTCACCATTCCTTTTCAAAATTGTACTAGAAGTACTAGCTAATGCAATAGTAAATGTGCTAGAAGAGAGCAAGAATTCAGTGTAAAAAATAAAATAGTAAGTATACTAGGATAAAATATGTGCAAATTCTTTTACAAGCTTAGAGTATGGAAGCTTTTTTTCAAATACGATTCAATATTCAGAATCCATAAAGGGAAATATTGATAAATTTGACTATGCCAAGGTCAAATACTTCTGCATGGCAAAATAAAGGAAAAAAACACTCTAAGTGAACTGTAGAAACAAGTGACGAACTAGGAAAAATTATTTTCAACTCATCTATCAGAAGCAGGTCTAATCTTATTAATTATGTAAATATCTCACAGATATATGTGAAAAGATGAAAGAAGGAACCGAACACAAGAGAACAAATTTAAATATACTTTAAAGAGTAATTTAAGAAAATATCAACCTCACTCAAAAGAGAAATGCAAATTAAAAAAATACCAAGATAACATTTTTCACTTCTCAGATTAGCAATAATCCAAAGGATGAGAAAATAAGAAAATATTCTGTTAGCCAGGCTAAGGGGACACAGTTACTTTCATATATTGCTGGTGGGACGACAAGTGGTATAATGCCAATAAAAAGAGTTATAATAATATGTCAAAATATTTACCTTTATCTTATGACCAACTAATCTCACTCCCCAGAATTTATCTGATATACATTTCTGCATAGATGGGATGACATAGCTATAAAGTAATTCACTAAAATATTATCTGTAACACCAGAAGAGTGGAAACAACCCAGTGTTCATCATTAGGGAACTAGTAATATACCACTCTGGTAAAGCAGGAAAAGAAAATAAGGAAACTTTCAATATACTGATATTACAGAACTCAAGCTACATCACCAAGTAAAAAAGCAATTTTCAGGTTATTGTCTATATCAAGTTTACCTTTTTTTTTAATAAAAAGGGAAAATAAGTATATATTTGTATTTGCACAAAGCACCCCCAGAGTGGTGTACCTAAAAGTAACAACAGTGGTTGCCTCTGATGGAATGAGGTGAGGTAAATTAGGTTGATCTTGATTGGGTGAGTCAGACTTCTCATTGTTTACAATTTTGTCTTTTGGATTTTTGAACTGTGTAAATGTGTGAAGAAATAAATATTTAAAAGTCAGTGAGTCAAAATTATATATTCATAATGTTTTTTTGCTGCTGAAATAGTTTCAGACTCCTCACTTCACTAGAGAAAAAAAAATGTTGAGGTTTAGAAGGCTTAATGGCTTGGTTAAGTTCACTAAGCTAGATTGTAATGCATCCCAAATTAGAACTGAAGTAATGTACATTGGTAACATCTGAAATTCTGAGTAGATTTTCTAAGACATCTCTACCAGTTCAGTCCTAACAGAGGCTGCAGTGTCAAGAAAATATGCTTGTCCAGGTGCAGGGTCAAGATGGAAATGCATTTGCATCCTTTCTCAAAGTATCATATATTATAAATGTGATAGGTCAAAATAAAACTCATAAAGTTAATCTACAAGGATGAAGTAAGAAAAAAAATTTAAGGAGGTATGATAACATGTGGAGACATCCCTCATAAAGATGTGTAGTTTGTGAGAAGAAACAAATCTGTGTGCTCTTGGTTGTGCTTATTGAGAAAGGAAATTTATAGATATAAGCCATTTGCTTTTGATAAATTATACAGTTTGATATAAAATGAATAATATTTTAAGAATTGTGAAAAACTTTTCATTTTTTAAATAAAAAGGCTTACTCCATAATTTCAAGTTTAAAATGTATGCTTTGTGAAGTGAGATTGTGCTATTAAACACAGTGAAAACTTACAATGCAATTGAACAGTATAAATAAAATGAATAAAACAAATGACTCTTCCACAAACGTTTTAGGATCTTGAGTTGTTGAATATTTTTAAAATGAATGTGAAGTTTATAATATAAAATGTTGTCTCTTGACTTCTAAAAGTTTTTAAATCATTAGCTTCAATTTAACTTGGTTTATATTCTTCTAAATAACTAGTATTATATGAAAAATTTATTCATATCAAAATCAGGCATTTTCATGCTCTCTGTCATAACGAGTTGCATTTTTTTTTTTGGCCACACTTCTGTAACATGTATTTCATTGTTATCATAAATTCAGCTCCTTAATCTAAATCAAGCTAACTTTTTTTTGTTATAATACAGTGAATCAGGGAACAACTAAAATGGACAGAAACCAAATTTCTTTTGCTCTTTTGTGTTTTCTTAATTTTTATAATATCATTTGTATGGAGCACCAGTGTTTACAAGGCATTAGATGAATATGGAAATCTTCAAGCTGGACTTGTGTATCTGTTGTAGGAGTTTAGGGCAGATCTGGAAAGGTCTGAATTTTCTGTTGCTCTTGTCTATTACTCTCCTATTCTATGCAATTCAGGTTTCTTTTTTTTTTTTTTTTTTTGTAGTTGGAATCGTTTTTAAGTTTAGGTAATGCAAACTTAGATGATGAAAAAGGTATTAAAATCTGATACTTGGAGCTTAAAGTATAGCAGTTGTTGCCCCAAAGTAGATTTAGAGAAATTATTTTGTTTTGTCATTTCTTTGTATCATATTATAGGGTGTTTTGATCACCTCCTATTAACGCTGCTGGTGAGTAAGGGATTCTCTGCTCTAAATAGTATGAAATGGCTGATACTGAATCAGGTTTGTTTGCCCTATGTACACATGCCAAAATGCTGAGACACTGAGGTTTGCTGCAAAAAGAGGGTTTATTCGCAAGGCAGCCAAGCGAGGAGACAGGATAACAAATCTCAGTTTCACCTCCCTAAAGGCAAGGGGCACTGGGAACTTATGGGATAAAGAATAAAAAAACATGGTAGTCTGAGGCATGGGGAGTGTGGGGAAAAGTGATTGGTAAAAGTGTGGTAATCATCCTATTGCAGACATAACTGGATTGCAGGCCTCTGCATGTTCTGAGGGTGGTTTTCTGCCCTCTGATGTCAAAAGTCACTGAGGACACTTGTAAATGCCCAGTTGAATGGTTGGTGGTCCTGTCTGTCTTAACCAGCTCAGTTTGAATTAGATGCAGTTGACTCCAAGTTCTTGGAAAATAGCTTGAGCAAACATCTCATTGTTTAGGCTGTTTGCCGCTTGGAGGACAAGGAATTCTTAAAAATGACGTTGATTAGTGAAGTCAGGTGAATGGGATTTCACCCACAGTTTCATGGCCAAATACATGCCACCCAACAATCAAACAGAAGTCTTATTAATCAAATATACTCACATCCCAGAGGAGGACTTGGCATGCCACACAAGGATACAGGGTTGTACTCAAGAATACAGTGAATAAAAAGGGGCCTTAGGAGGTACGGTTTATAGTAAAAAGAGGGTGGGGTACCTGTGGGAGGGTATGATTGGCTTATTTGAACAGTTTCGCTGACTTGCAAGCAAGTGAAACTCATTAGGTTGAGGAGGATCAGGTGGGGTCCAGCTGGTCCAGCTGATAGAAGATCTGGCCAGGTGGGAACTTTTCTCCCTGTGTGGAAGCATACCTGGTGAGAGCAAGGGGCCTTGTACGGTTCAAAATGTCAAGGCAGCAGTGCATGAAATTTTGGACCTTATGATACTTAGAGTTGTAGTCTAAAATATTATGTTCCTCTTGAAGAGAGCTTTTCTATTTAATTTTTCAGTTCTGTCTTAAATGAATTTTTCTTTTTTTTTTCCCCTGAAAGCTCCGGAAATATGTTATTCTTCTATGTAAAATGTTCAGTATTGCATAATTAAAGATCTTACATAGTACCTCCACTGTCTAAAATAGCTAAAAGGGTGGGCTACAGATTAAACAAAAAATTTTTTAAAAGATTATATTGATGTGTAAAAATTTAAGAGCAGTTATAATTTTATGGAGTATTCTATTTTGATGACTTTTTTTAATTCATAAAATATAGGGAGGCACTGTGGAATGTGATAGAATGGAAAGAGTATACAGAACAAGTGTAGGAAACAAAGGTTCTAATCCTGATTCTTTTGGATGTAATTTAGTAGTTCTAGTCTTCAGCTTCTTCAGTGGAAAATAAGATGGTAAAACCAGAGTTTTATTTTCCTTCTGTCTCCAATATTAGTTAATTCATCTAAGTTTAAACATGGTTTAAAAATACTTGGCCAGTTTGCATGTATATTTTAGTTTTTGTTCTGCAAAAGTAGCCCAAAGGTAGTAGAACAGATGGCTATCAGAAGAAAATGGTGTCTTTCAGTTGATACCAAAAGGGAGGGAAGCCAAGGGAAAATGCCCTCACTGAAATATTTTGTTGATATTCACCTTAGTAATTATGCACCAACTCATTCATATTATAGAATTATTACAAGGATCATAATTATTTATTTAAGGTATTTATAAATACTTCAACTTAAAAAAACCTGTAAGTTCATTATATCCATGTTATCAATAATAAAACTTGTACAGATAAAATGTAGTGGCTGCTCTTTAAAAGAGAATTTGGTCACTTTGAGTATGCAAGTTGAAGGGAAGCATCTTCTTTCTTCTACAATGATTTTATTTATTCTTTCAGAATTTATTGAATGCATTTTGAGAGAAAATAGGTTAACGACAACAAAAAATGAAAGGGAAGCTGTTGCTCTATTTTCATTTCCTTTAATACTTCTGGGAGTTGAAAACACATATAAAGATCTAGCTTTGGTAGAAAGAACAAATGAATCAAAATGAAACTCAGAACTACTGCAGGCAAAAGAGGCAGATGTTTTTTTCTATGCAGTTTTGGGGATTGATTGCAGAATTTTGAGTGTGTGATACAGTGGGTTTGCTGTTTGTGGGGTCTTGAGGCATTATGTAAGTCATTCTCATTTCTCCATTTTTTTCTTTCATCTTTGGAAAATCTTTGGGAAGTAATTTGTTTTAGAATGTTAGAAGATTCTGATGAAATGAGACTTACTTAGAAGAGGGAAAGCTTAGGATTGGCCTGGAATTTAGCTGTGAGTAATGCTAGGGGTTCTTTTGTCTTTTTCTAAGTTGCTCAACCACTTTTATTGGACTAGGACAAATGGAGAGAAGATAGCAGAAATTTTATGTCCAGGAATCAAAGTCATGGAGTTGTCTGAAGCTTCCCTTTTATTCATCTTCCTGGATGCCAGTCCTTATTGTTTGGGTAAAAAATAGATTTGGAATCTGCAATGGTGTCAACATTATGTCCAAACTGAACATTAGGTAAATAAGCTTTATAAAATCAGCTGCCACTGAGCATCCATCTGAGCATGAACTGAGATCCTTTCTAGACACTATGCCATTTTATTTCCTTGGCAGTATTATCAAATAAATATTCCATATAAATAAAGTCTATTCATTGACTATGGAGAAAAATGGATTTTTTGATTTTGTTCTTTTGCAGCTTCCTCTGAGAAGACTTCTTCTCAGAGGTGTCATCTAAATGTTCTTTATTTTAGCACATTGTTTTACTGTTGATTGATTGTTAGAATTAAAACACACACAAAGTTCACTAGCAGCAAGTGATTTGAAGTCAGTGATCAGGTTATTCATATTTGTTTTCCCATTGTTAAGTAGAGTGATAAAACATACAAAGCAAATGATACTTAATTTTATTCTTAATTCCTCTTTTAATTAATTCTTATAGTTCCCACACCTTGATTATCTACTTAGCAAAATTATGCCAAGCTTTAAAGGCTTATCTCAAATACAATGTTTTGTAAAGCACTTAATTTTTCTTTCCATCCAAGTCAATATATTCTTTTTCCTTTCAGATCAACAATATTTTATGTGTTTCTTGTCTTGCTTATCTTTCTCTTCTTAGAATTAAATTTGTATGTGCATGCTTTATCACTAGAATTAAATTAAAATAATTTATTCTCTTCAAAATATCTGTTGAATACCTTCTAGGGTCCTATTTTAGGTTTTCGAATTGCATCCTTGAAGAAAAGAGACAAGATGCTTTGCTGGGTGGAAATTATATTCTAATTGATGCAGGCAAATATAATAAATACACTAATTAAACAGAATGTTAGAAAATAAATGTGATTGGAATAAGCAAAAGTAAAACAATGTAAGAGAAATGGAAGCAACAGGAAGTTGGAGTTGCAAAGTAAAATAAGGTGATCGGGGTAGGCCACACTGAGAAGATTACATTTTTGTGAAGACTAGATTGGTGATTAGGGAGTTAGCCGTATCCTTCCCTGGGGTTGGGGGAACTTGGAGTGCTCCAGGCAGGGGAAACAGCCAGTACAAAGGTCCTAATGCAGGATCATGGAAGACAAATCTGAATTATAGAGGCCAGTATAACTGGAAGAGGACCTGTTTGGAAGATTGGGGTGAGGTAGGAAGTAATGTCAGGATGATAATGAGGGGCTAGATTGTTAGGGGCTTTATAAGCCCTTTAAAAGATTTTGCCTTTTACTTAGGTGAAGTATGCAGACATTGCAGGAATTTTAGCCAATGAGTGACATGATCTGACTGCTTTAAAAGGATCTCCTAAAGCAAAAGAATACACTTTCTTCTCAAGTGCACACGGAATGTTCTCCAGAAAAGATCACATCTTAGGTCACAAATCAAGTCTTGGAAAATTTAAGAAAATTGAAATCGTATCAAGCATCTTTTCTGACCATAACGCTGTGAGGTTAGAAATCAGTTACAGGAAAAAAACAGTAAAAAACACAAATACATGGTGGCAAAGCAGTGTGCTGCTAAATAATCAAGAGATCAATGAGGAAATCAAAGAGCAAATCAAAAAATACCTAGAAACAAATGACAATGAAAACACGATGATCCAAAACCTATGGGATACAGCAACAGCAGTTCTAAGAGGGAAGTTCATAGCAATTCAAGCTCATCTCAAGAAACAAGGAAAATCTCAAATAAACAATCTAACCTGACACCTAAAGCAACTAGAAAAAGAAGAACAAAGAAAACCCAAGGTTAGTAGAAGGACAGAAATCATAAAGATCAGAGCAGAAATAAATGAAATAGAAACAAAGAAAACAATAACAAAGATCAATAAAACTAAAAGCTGGTTCTTTGAGAAGATAAACAAAGTTGATAAACATTTAGCCAGATTCATCAAGAAAAAAAGGGAGAGGACTCAAATCAATAAAATTAGAAGTGAAAAACGAGATTACAGCTGACACTGCAGAAATGCAAAAGATCATAAGAGACTACTACAAGCAACTATATGCCAGTAAAATGGACAACCTGGAAGAAATGGACAAATTCTTGGAAAAGTACAACCTTCCAAGATTGAACCAGGAAGAATTAGAAAATATAAACAGACTAATCACAAGCACTGAAATTGAAACTATGATTAAAAATCTTCCAACAGGGTTTCCCTGGTGGCGCAGTGGTTGAGAGTCCGCCTGCCAATGCAGGGGACATGGGTTCATGCCCCGGTCTGGGAAGATCCCACATGCCGCGGAGCAGCTGGGCCCGTGAGCCATGGCCGCTGAGCCTGCGCGTCCAGAGCCTGTGCTCCACAACGGGAGAGGCCACAACAGTGAGAGACCCGCGTACCGCAAAAAACAAGACAAAACAATACAAAACAAAATCTTCCAACAAACAAAAGCCCAGGACTAGATGGCTTCACAGACAAATTCTATCAAACATTTAGAGAAGAGCTGGCACCTATCCTCAAACTCTTACAAAACTTGCAGAGGGAAGAACACTCCCAAACTCGTTCTTTGAGGCCACCATCACCCTGATACCAAACCAGACAAAGATATCACAGAAAAGAACCTTATAGACCAGTATCACTGATGAATATAGATGCAAAAATCCTCAACAAAATACTAGCAAACAGAATCCAACAACACATTAAAAGGATCATACACCATGATCAAGTGGGGTTTATCCCAGGAATGCAAGGATTCTTCAGTATACACAAAACAATCAATGTGATACACCATATTAACAAATTAAAGAATAAAAACCATATGATAATCTCAACAGATGCAGAAAAAGCTTTTGACAAAATTCAACACTGATTTATGGTAAAAACTCTCCAGAAAGTGGGCACAGAAGAAACCTACCTCAACATAATAAAAGCCATATATGACAAACCCACAGCAAACCTCATTCTCAATGCTGAAAAACTGAAAGCACTTCCTCTAAGATCAGGAACAAGACAAGGACATCCACTCTCGCCACTGTTATTTAACTTAGTATTGGAAGGCCTAACCACAGCAATCAGAGAAGAAAAAGAAAGAAAATTGGAAAAGAGAAGAAGTAAAATTGTCACTATTTGCAGATGACATGATACTATACATAGAAAATCCTAAAGACGCCACCAGAAAATTACTAGAACTAATTAGTGAATTTGATAAGGTTGCAGGATACAAAATTAATGCACAGAAATCTCTTGCATTCCTATACACTAACAACGAAAATCAGAAAGAGAAATTAAGGAAACAATCCCATTCACCATTGCAACAAAAAGAATAAAATACCTAGGAATAAACCTACCTAAGGAGGCAAAAGACCTGTACTGAGAAAAATATAAAACACTGATGAAAGAAATCAAAGATAACATAAACAGATGGAGAGATATACCATGCTCCTGGTTTGGGAGAATCAGTATTATGAAAATGACTGTACTACCCAAAGCAGTCTACAGGTTCAATACAATCCCTATCACATTACCAATGGCCTTTTTTCTCAGAACTAGAACAAGAAATTTTACAATTTGTATGGAAACACAAAAACCCCAAATAACAAAGCAGTCTTGAGAAAGAAAAACAGAGATGGAGGAATCAGGGTCCCTGACTTCAGAGTATACTACAAAGCTACACTACTCAAGACAGTATGGTACTGGCACAAAAACAGAAATACAGATCATTTGAACAGGATAGAAAGCCCAGAGATAAACCCATGCACATGTGGCCACATTTATCTTTGATAAAGGAGGAAAGAATATACAATAGAGAAAAGACAACCTCTTCAATAAGTGGTGCTGGGAAAAATGGACAGCTTCATGTAAAAGAATGAAATTAGAACACACCCTAACACCATACCCAAAAAGAAAGTCAAAATGGATTAAAGACCTAAATGTAAGGCCAGACACTGTAAAACTCTTAGAGGAAAACATAGGCAGAACACACTATGACATAAATCACAGCAAGATTCTTTTTGAACCACCTCCTAGAGTAAGGGAAATAAAAACAAAAATAAACAAATAGGACCTAATGAAAATTAAAAGCTTTTGCACAGCAAAGGAAACCATAAACAAGATGAAAAGACAACCCTCAGAATGGGAGAAAATATTTACAAATGAAGCAACTGACAAAGGATTAATCTCCAAAATTTACAAGCAGCTCATGCAGCTCAGTGTCACAAAACCGAATCCAAAAATGGTCAGAAGACCTAAATAGACAGTTCTCCAAGGAAGATGTACAGATGGCCAACAAATACATGAAAAGATGCTCAACATCACTAATCATTAGAGAAATGCAAATCAAAACTACAGTGAGGTATCACCTCACACTGGTCAGAATGGCCATCATCAAAAATCTGCAAACAATAAATGCTGGAGAGGGTGTGGAGAAAAGGGAACCCTCATGCACTGTTGGTGGGAATGTAAATTGATACAGCCACTATGGAGAACAGTAAGGAGGTTCCTTAAAAAACAAAAACAGAACTACCATATGACCCAGCAATCCCACTACTGGACCTATACCCTGAGAAAAGCATAATTCAAAAAGAGTCACGTACCACAATGTTCGTTGCAGCACTATTTACAATAGCCAGGACATGGAAGCAACCTAAGTGTCCATCGACAGATGAATGGATAAAGAAGATGTGGCATATATATACAATGGAATATTACTCAGCCATAAAAAGGAACGAAATTGAGTTATTTTCAGTGACGTGGATGGACCTGGAATCTGTCATGCAGAATGAAGTAAGTCAGAAAGAGAAAAACAAATACCTTATGCTAATGCATATATATGGAATTTTAAAAAGCGATACTGATGAACCTAGTGGCAGGGCAAGAATAAAGACGCAGACCTAGAGAACAGACTTGAGGGCACGGGGGGAAGGGGAAGCTGGGATTAAGTGAGAGAGTAGCATTGATATATATACACTACCAAATGTAAAATGGATGGCTAGTGGGAAGCTTCTGCATAGCACAGGGAGATCAGCTCGGTGCTTTGTGATGACCTAGAGGGATGGGATAGGGAGGGTGGGAAGGGGGCTCAAGAGGGAGGGGATATGGGGATATATGTATACATATAGCTGATTCACGTTTTTGTACAGTAGAAACTAACACAACATTGTAAAGCATTTATACTCCAATAAAAATGTGGAAAAGAAAGAGGATCTCAGTATAATTATTGTGGTGAGAATAGGTATTAGCAGTGCCAGGGATAGAGCAGGGAGAATAAGAGGATTTTGCAGAAGAGGGGTGACATTATCTCAGATCACAGAGTATCTGTAAAAGTAGTAAGTGGAGATATTCCAGGGAAATTTGCAATGGACAGATTTGGAGGAGACTCTAAGGAATTTAGTTTAGGAGATGTTGATGTTTATTAGACATTCTATAAATATGTGAGTAGGTGCACATTCTTTTGTTAAGTGTTGTTTACACCTAGTTCTTTATTATGTAGGAACTAGCTATACAAAAATAAAAACATCACTATGTTTTCTTCTTACTTCATATAATGGTATTATTAGATAATAAGAGAAGTTTATGTTCTGTCCTAAGGTACTCAAGTTAATATTTTGAGAGCTAGAGTAAATATTTTTCTTTAATTTCTGATTCTTTGATAAAGATTTTACCAATTCTGTAATGTATTAGGAAATAAGAATTTAAAAAATTTACACTTTGTGGCCTATATTCTGTAGATTTGTGAAAACATGCCATATTTTTCACAACGACAGTTTTAAGGTATACCTGTCATATTAACTTTCTGGTAAAATGTCAGGTATTCTGAAAATTAGCCCAACAAATGAATCAGACACACCGAGATAAAGTCTTTGCCAGCCCAGAAAATATGCAGTGCACCTGTGCCTGAATACCCCTTTATTCTTTTCATAATTTATCATGGAAATGTGAGTTGACAGTTTTATGTATGGAATGCAAATCTGGCTCACTTTATCAATGCCATGCATATTAACATGTATGTATGATAGTTTTTGTTGCTTGTAGAATGACCTTTAGACACTGCTTCAGTTCTGTGCACTTTCATAGGTGAAATGTTTCAATGTATGCTTTCCATGGGCTTGTTTTTATTAAACTAGTAAACTAGATTGTAGAAATATGCTCAGTGATTGTCACTCTGTTCTTACATTCCTATACATGATCAAAAAACAAGAGGTAAGATGCATTATCATATATATGCATGCATAATACATTTGCCAATGTAAATGTTGTTTCTATATATGGAAACTCAATAACTTTATTGAAGCAAGAGAGTCATTTTGGAAGAGTAATTGTTATAAAATGAAGGCACACATTTTCATAAAGTTCCAGAAATTATCTGAATTAGAGTAATTATGATCCACCAAGTGATACTTAGCTTTCTAATATAATTATAAAAGAAAATAAAACTTCATAATCCCCAATAATTCTCCCCACATGTCAAATATCATTATCAGCTAGACTTGGTTATGAAGATGAAAAGTCTCCCTTCCTTTTTTTCCCTTAGCTTTTCTTAATGTTATACTTCAAGGATTTAAGAGTTTGTGTTTTGCAGTCAAGAACTTATATTTAAATCCTCCATCGAAGCATTTCCTGGGTGACAGGATTAGCCAAATCTTTTAAACTCTAAATGTCAGGTTCTCCAACTATATATGGAAATAATAACCATAATTGATTAACACATTTTAATGATATGAGTAATTAAGATAAGAGAGGTAAAATGTTTACTGTTCCTTCCTACACAGAGTTAGTACTCAGTATGATTTCTATTATTATGATTATCGTCATCATCATACATGTATGATTTGTAATAAAGGTACACCTTTTCCCTGTTTATAGACAGTAGCTCTATCCTATAAAGCACATAGATTGTATTTCTGCTCAGAATACTGACGCTTAAAAGTGTTATTTCTGTCTTGTATATTCTGCAATTACACTGATCCATTTCCATGTGTGTATAAACATCACCAGATTTCTTTAATGATAACAATACAATACTCCTCAAATATAGATCCCTTCTCCTAACCTGCATTGCCCTCCAATTGTCGCCTTCTACCTCTCCGGACCGGCACCATCTCAGGTTCTCGAAAGAATTACTGTGCTTGATTTCCTTATGCCCCACCTCACACTCACTTCTTCATTCTGGATTTGGCCCTAATCTTTCCCTTCAAATCCATGTGAGAATTCCATAATCTTCATATCTGTAAATACAATGGATATTTTCCCAGCTTTTTCTTGTGCTACTTTAGTGGCATTTGACAGAATTGGCTACTTCCTCTATTTTCGATATCTCACCAATGACATCAGTGTCCCAACTTTCTTTGTTTTCCCCCTAGCCTTCTGGCTGGTCCTTCTTAGTCTCCTTGCCTCATCCTTCAAAGCTTTTTTCAAATGTTCTAGTTTCTCGGGAACTCTTGATGTCCTCACCAAAGTTCACAGATTTTTAATTCTTTCAATTTTTCAGTAAATTTTTGTGCAACAGTAACAAAAACCCAGCTACAACAAAAACACCCGATTGTTCTGGCTCAAAAAGTATATAGAACACGTATTTGATTTCTTTCCCTCACTTTTACATCAGTACATCAGTAAGTCCTGTCACCTCTATGTTTGAAGTATATACTAAGTCTGATGACTTTTCTCCACTTCTACAATCATTATCTCCACTGGGATACAATCTTACTGTTTTCTATGTAGCTGTAAGATAAATAAGAGGAATAAGTACAATATATAGCATAGTTAGATTTGTTATGTCATGACAAGTGCTGTGGGGAAAAATTAAGGAAGGGCAGTAGGTATGTTCTAGAAGTGGATGTGGCTCCAGTTTTAAATAAGAATTTGAATGTAGGCCACACTGAAAAGGTGACATATGAATAAATGTTTGTAATGTGTGTTATTCCAAAGAAATTTGCTTAAATAATTCAAGCTGCCTGAATTTTTTTTATAAGCAAGGTAAATAACTCAAGGACTTCACAAAAATTAACTCAATATAAATCATGACATGTGAAAATTAAATACATGTAACATGTTAAATGTGATCTTGAATGTTTTTTTCTAAGTTTTAGCAGAAAGTTATGAAGGCAAATGGTATAGGAGGAAATTATCAATGGAGTTTCTATTTATGCAAATTCTAAGATACTGTGAAAAAACATCGGCCAGTATAAGCCTGTATATTATACCTGTGGGCTATAAAAGAGCAGGGGAAAACATGCAATATAAAGCTGAATTTATAATTTGTAATGGAGATCTTCTTTAGAGAGAAGGAGCTGCTGGTATACTGTGGGTTTCCTCTAACCTCCTATGATGAGGCAGTATCTCCTCCTTGTCTCAAGCCAAATGAGAGTGGACTTCAAGTCAAGCAAGTCTGAAAGTCTAAACGCAAGAAACCAGAGCTAGTTTCCTTGGAACAGGTCAAAAGTACTGCTTTGAGAGAGAGCTTCCACTGGCTGCAAAGCAGGTATATTGGTTTTTTCATGTGCTAGAGAATACTGAACAATAGTGAGTCATCCCTAAAAGACCCTTTCCAAGAGGACTGCCAACCAGGAGTGAGGTAAACTCCACAGGAAAGACTGGAAGTCTAGTGTGGCCTATAAGAGATGGGACATGAGTGATGGGGACATAAACAACCACATAACAGAAGGAACACTGTCAACCACTTTAGGAACTCCAGGAAGCTATGCAACTATGAAGAAGGTCTCACAAGAGAAAGAGCTTTTGGCAATCCAAATAGTACTAGTGCTGATTTACAAGCTTTCCAGGCAACAGAGACTTCTTACCCTTATCTCTCCCCACTTCTCTTGTTTCAACTTGGAGGGTTCCCTAAAGTTTGGGGCAGGAGATCAAGACAAAGCAAATATGCGTTTCCTTTCCTTTGATTGCTTATCAGCTGAAGAGAGGGAAATTGTAGATTTGAAGAGAAGTTAAAGATTTGATATTAGACAGGGATTTATATTATCTGAAAGGAACCAGAAATCTATGAGATTTTCCTGAGGTTTCATTTAAAATTAGGAAAGACAATCGATCTACAGAATGCACTGGAAGGGGAAGTTATGAGGAAGAATAAAGTTTCTCCCTGATTGCATTCTACCACATCCAATTTTTTCAATGAACTGAGTGTATTAATTTTGTAAATTTCATTAAGTTCTTCATTGAGTTATAATTGGTTCTGTTAGGAATTTTGTTGATTAAATTCATCTGTATCTAAAATTAGAGATCAGTTCATTTAATAAGAACAATTTTGCAAATTGTTCTTAATGATAAAGAATAATTGTGAATGACTTTGAAATGCACAAAAATCATTGGGTGTTCTGTCTAGCTCATCCTTCACTACCTTTGATCTGTGTAACCACTCTAAGTTGTAGATAATTGATAGCAATGGATATAATTTTCTCATAGGCAGGTAAAGTAAATTTTCTTCTATAGAGGTACCATTTGATTTCCTTCTCCTCTCTCCCAAAGAAGGCAGTTTTCCATCTATCGATCAAATTCATTTCAGCATTCCTGATTACTTAATATGTGTCTCTTAATTCTTCCTTGAACTGTTTTGCAATACATTACTGGTTCTGTCACTAATTAATGAGTTAAATAAAAATGTTGACATGTGTTCATTTTCTGTATGAGGGTTATGATTTTATTCTTTTTTATAGTTTATCCATATTTACTTTTTATTGTTTAATTGAAGTATAGTTGATTTATAGTATTAGTTTCAGGTATACAGCATAGTGATTCAGTATTTTTACTGATTATACTCCATTAAAAGTAAGATATTCGCTATTATTCCCTGTACTATATAATATGGTCTTGTTGCTTGTCTGTTTTATACATAGTAGTTTATATCTCTTAATTCTATACCCTTATCTTACCCCTCACCCTTTCCCTTTCTTCACTGGTAACCACTACTTTGTTTTCTATATATGTACATCTTTTGGTATATAACTGTTTGCAGTATTCTTTTATGATTTTTTTGTATCTTTGTGGTATTGGTGGTTATTTCTCCTCTTTTAGTTTTTATTTGGTCCTCTCTTCTTTTTGGTGAGCCTTCTTGGCTAGAGGTTTATCAATTTTGTTTATCTTTTCAAAAAACTAGTTCTTGGTTTCATTGATCTTTTCGCTGATTTATTATTGTTAAGTTTAATAAAAACATATATTTTATTCTACTTGGGTTTGTTTTCCCAAACTTTTATAATCTTACTGATCCAATAAGGCCATGATTACTCATGGGTTAATGTTTAACATTAAGAAAAATTTAAATTTGTTCAACTAAATTGAATATTTTGTCAAACTTTTTATTACTACAGTAATTATGTTTTGTAGTACATCAGTTCAAAGGAAATTTCTGAGATATTTAAATAATTTAAAACCGTAGTCTCATATTACCCTAAGTTACTTAATGGATATTCATTGTATACCTAAATAATTTTTAAATAAGGTTACCAAAGCCTAGTTACTAAGCATCATTTTGCCCTTTTACTTTAATATTCTATAGAGAGGCTATAGCTTTGGGTAGTGAATGTATAAAAGAGATACGTGTGACATTAGGAAGTTTTATTGTGTACATTAATGGAGCTGCTAGTAAGACAGTTCTCATTTATCCAATCCCTTGCTTTTTCTATGAAATAGTAGTTACTTTTGTTAAAAGTTATGAAACTATACTAGGAGCAGTGGTGAGAAAGAAATACAATTATGTGTCTGTTTTTGTTTATCAATTTAAGAAAAAGTATAGTGTTTTCTTAATGCAGCAGTTTTCAGGCATCTTAGTCTCTGAACCTTTTATACTTTTGTGGACCTCAAAGAGCTTTTGTTAATGTGTTAACTCTCTATATTTACTGTATTAGAAATAGAAACTGACATTTTTAACACTTAATTAATTAATTTTAAGATAGTGATAATGAGCACATTACATTTTAATGTAAATAGCATCTTGGTATTGTTATCAAAATTGTTTTGACCTTGCAGACCCCATGAGAGAACCACTGTCCTAAAGTGTCCATTGGTTAATGGACAGAGAATAAAAGGGCATAATGAATGATAACATTTGGATTCACTCAATTTGGGGGTGAACTTAACTTCCGAAGTTTCTAATTAGCACCTTTAGCTACAATAAGAGAGGTTATTTTTCAATTTGATGCAGTCTGCCTAGGTAGTAGAGATTCTGTGTTGTATCAGATTAATTTTCTGTGTCTTATGCTGAATTTATAATCTTCTTTACTACTTAAAGAAATGAGAAAAAAGACCAAAGTTTCTTCACTTTTGGAAAAGCTGTAGTTCTTTACAACTGTGTTATTTTCCATTTGTCCTTAAAATGTTTTCTTGTCACTTTGATTAAATATAAAACCAACTACTGCTTCTCAGGCAACCACAATTCTATCCTAATCAAGTGCCCAAATTTCTGACAACTATTTTGATTTCAGCTTTCCAAAATCTACACTAAAACTTGTAAAAAGTCCACTTAATGTTTTCCTTGAGATTTTCCAGTCAGCTCCTGGAAAATCATACATACTTCCTTTTCCTCTTTATGTAAAGGGAGAAGCTAGAAATCATTAGGTTTGTTTGATGTGCTGTGCTGTTGTAAGAATTGCAGAGAAAATTGTCAGGTCGGAAGATATGCTCAGTCTTCCCTAAGTTTATAGAGGTAAAGTATTATTAATATAACTATTTTAGAAACTGTATGCATTTTGGGAAGATTCTGGAGATTTGTCAGTAAGCTGCTTTCCATAATATGTATTTACCCTCAGGGAAAGTACTGATCAGTTCTTATAAGATAGTTTTGTACTATGCTGCCATAGAGAATTTTAGTCTTCTATCCTAATAGTATTACTTATAGAAATAAACTAACCACAACCAAAAATTAATCCAATATCATCTACAGTTAGTTTTTATTTTACTATTAGGCTTTCTTGAAGACTCTCCTACAAGCTATAAGCCAGAGAATGTGTTTTCTTTCTTTTTTTTTTTAATTTTCTTTAGGTCTTGTTTGCTGCGCGGGCTTCCTCTAGTTGCGGGGAGTGGGGACTACTCTTCGTTGCGGTGCGCGGGCTTCTTGTTGCAATGGCTTCTCTTGTTGCAGAGCATGGGCTCTAGGCATGCGGGCTTCAGTAGTTGTGGCTTGTGGGCTCTAGAGCGCAGGCTCAGTAGTTGTGGCTTGTGGGCTTAGTTGCTCCGTGGCATGTGGGATCTTCCCGGATCAGGGCCTGAACCCGTGTCCCCTGCATTGGCAGGCGGATTCTTAACCACTGGGCCACCAGGGCAGTCCCCAGAAAATGTGCTTTCAAGAAAGAAAGTCTCAGAGCTTTGTGGAAAAGTACTCCATCAGACACTTCAAACTATTGACACTAAAGCGTAGACTCGCAGGTGGAGCCTCTGAGCAGACATCACTCAGATAACTTTCAGACCATACCAGTGACCTGACTCGGAATTTCCAAGGCTCATTTTAATCCACAAAAAGTCAGCCACCTGCAAGCGTATGGGTAACCTAGGCTCCAGCAGAAAAACAAACAAACAAGTTAAAAAAACCCAACTAATTACATAGGATTGAGTGAACCAAGGAGAGAAATTACATTGTGTCTATTTATTTTCAATATTGTTGGTGTTGTTTGAATGTGCCATTTCCAGATATGTATAGAAGTCCTTTTTCTTTTTTCTTAAGCTATTTGCAACTCAAAACAATACAGTAACTCTGCATTTATAATTGAAATAATACATTTAAAATGATATCTGATACTCACTGACCTTGCAGAATTCTTAAAATCTGAGTCTCTACTTTTTATGGAAAAATAAAAATAGCTTGCATTGTTTTTTTAAGAATCTCTTCTCCTTTTTACGGTGCGTAATTGACAAATTGTGTAATTACAGCCACACCTGGAATGTCATATGATTCAGTGAAGCTCCTTGAATTGGGTGTGACAAGCTGGTTTTTAATAACAATGCTTGCTTTATTGACAGAGCCAATACCTGGGTTAGGAAAACTGGCTTTATACCTGGGTTACAGGGCTGAGTCTTCTAGGTGGTAAGGAAGATAAATTCCTGATAGGCCAGGAGCCTTAGGAAATTTTGACATCTCTGGAAGAGAAGAATTCACTTAAATGTAGAGGTACTGTAGTTGAACTTTGCTGGAGACAGTTTCTTGGGTTTGTTTTCCTATCCTTTGGATAGCAAATAAATAGAGGTATTTAAAAGTATGATCTGAGTTTTTTTTTTATGCAAACTTTTTCATGGAAATGAATTTTGTGTTCTTGTGGGTTTATTCAATATTCTATGGCACTTGATTTGCAAAAGAAACTCTAATGGAAGCCTACAGGGTTAATAAGAACTCTTACTGGATCTACATAAACAACCAGATCAAACCACCAGTCTATTTGTCTGTGACCAATAATAAAATTTATTTGATATTATGATGAACATAAGGTGGGAAGACTGTCAGAAAAATCAGTGTGAGTGGACAAATGGAAATGGGCAGAAATTATTACTGGATGTCTTGTTTAGTGCACAGATCCTACTTACCTCTGTCTTTTATTATCTTTGACCTATTTTTACAACCTTGTAAATTGTAGATAACTGCTAGTGGTGCAAATAATTCTTGTTCATATACATACAGATGCATTTTGATGAGTGGAGGTGCAGTTGATTTCTACAAACCCTGTGGACGAGTCAAATTCTTTTATCTATTAACCATTAATTTCAGTATTCCTGTTTGCTTATACAATATATGTATCTGCTTTTAGGATAATCCATGACCAGATGTAACATCTTTCAAGCTCTCTCATTAATTAATGAATTAAACTATATATTTGAAATTTGTTCATATTATATTTAGATGAGAGTCATGGTTTTACCTTTTTCAAGATTATGCTTTTATGTTACTGACATACATATCATTTCAGTTTGTCTTTCAAGCCCTTAGTGTCATTGTTTTTCAAATTCTGCTGTGTAACAGGTTCTATTCAAGTAGATTTACAGGTCCTTTCAATTCTAAGAGCCACTCAATGCTGTAGGTATTACTACACATAATGAACTAAATTTTCAAGATGCTAAGTGGCAAAGTCATGATTAAATTATTTCTAATGCCTGTACCCTTAGTAAAAGTTTGTTAACTCTTCAAAATGTTTAAAGCTCCAAAATGCAAATAATTAATACTATCACTCATCATCTACTTCAGTATAATAAATTTGGTTTAATCGTTTTGATTATCAATCAGAAAGTAAACTATAAAAGAAATATTCTAGGAAGGTTCTCAGTGATATGAAGGAAGCTGGCATCTGATGTACACATTCTGTTGACAACAAAAACCATAAATAACTGTGGAGAATTTGCTGGTATATCATTAATGGTATACCTGTATAAAACTGGCCAACTTCCTAACTTCCAACCTTCCAGTGAACCTATTAACCTTAGCTGGTATTGTTTTGAACAACTTTCAGAATCATCTGCTTTATCACGAAAAACCAGGAATTGCTTGTTCATTTTTATGTTGTTTTCAGTTTTGTTTTTTATAAAAACAGAAGCCTTTTTTTGGAGCTGGCTTTCTTACATACCTCAGCAATATGACTTGCTCATGCTTAGATATGAGGTAGCATTTTGAAAGTCTTGCTATAAAACATTTTTCTCTGTCTAAATTGCAAAGCCTTTGCATTTAGCTTTCTTTTCAAAGTTTATTCTGTAACTATAGGTTTTCAAGAACTATTTTTGTGAAAACAATAAATTGTTATTCCCTCTTGTCCCAGAATTGTATTACCAAATATCTACTTGCCTTCAGGTATTCACCAACTTTGGCTTTATCTTAAATTAAAAAGTCCAGAACAAAAACTGCACTTGGGCTTGTGATAGTTTTGGATAGTTTATATCTTAAGTTCTCTTATCGTTCATAATTGAATTTTGATAAGCCACAGAGAGCCTAACTTCCCCTGTTGATTTCTATATGTCCAGCAACATAAGAGGATCCATTGTGTGGGTAATTGTGGCCTTCAGTCTTAACCAATGCTTACCCCATAAAGTTGTGAGAATTAAATAAGTACATATATTGAGTAAGCCCCTTTTGAGCACATACCGGATTTCAATTTCCTCTCTTCTTTTTTTTCTTTATGTTTAATTTTGTCTATTCTAGCACTAATTATCAGTGATACCATAGACATACCTACTATGCTCACTCAGTTCTTATTAGGATTAGCTCCTCTTCTCATTTGAAAGTTGTCTAACTCCTCTACTTGGATATTTCTTTGGAAACATGTGTTTATACTTTCATGATTCTTAGATCTTCTTTCTCTGCCTCTTGTGTTTTTCTGGCTTGTTTTTCTGTTTGTTGCCTTACTAATTAGCCTCATATTTAATTCGAGTCTGTTTGTTTTTCTTCCTATTCTTTCCAGTTCTTTCCTTTATAACATTCATATATTCAAGTATGTACTTTAAGCTGTTAACACAAGTGAGATGAAGAAGCTCATCACTCACATGGGGGAGATAGACCATCCCTGGAACTGTCCCCACGGAAGGCCCACCATGAAACACATTGCCAATCTGGACATCATTTCTCAAAACTGACATCATTTTTCATTTGAAAGAGCTACTGATCTTATTGCAGATTTTTCTGTTTTGCAAGGCAAGGTTTTAATTAACCATTTTGGGGGTTTGTTTCTAAATGAACCTGCTACTTAAAAATGCATCAGATCCATTTAGAAATGATCTTGAGAACTTTTTCAATCCATATGGAGCATTGCTTGCAACGTATTTTTTTTCACATTTGAATGTACGTGTGTGTGTGTGTGTGTGTGTGTGTGTGTGTGTGGTGTTTAGCAGCAAGAGCATGTTTTACAAAAATAGAGCACTTCGGAAGTCACCTAGACCTCGGCTCTGGCCCGACGTATTTTAGCCTGCAACTTTCAGCTCTTAATGATGGTTAAATCCATAATGGTTTAACTTCATAAATTAAAAAATTAAAAAAGTGTCAAATATTCTTACCCTCTCTTTACGATGGAGCTTTCAAATGCATCAGGGTTTCTCCACCTTTATCTGTAAATTCTTCCTCAAAATTAGCAAGTCAAGACTGACTTTTTTAGCTTCTCTAAGAAATATATCATATGAAAATTCTTGATTTGGGATTATCCTACCATAATGCCAGTCTCTACTCAGAGTGGCATGGGTTGAAAGCAACCCTGGAGCTATTTTGACTTACCTTCTTTTTCTTCTGCTGTGTTCATACCAGTTTCAACCTCCACTTTTTCTTTTTCAGATAAGGATCTTAATTTCTTCTTCCTTTTCTACTTAAGCAGGTACTGTTTTCATCAGTCATCATAATTTACATTGGGCTAATTGATAAAAGCTAATCTTTTTTGTTTTCTATTCTCACCTTATTGTAATACAGCTACATCTTAGAATTCCTTAAACAAACTTTGCTTTCCATATGTTCTTCCTCCATTCCGTCCTGTTACTTCTAAGTTCTAAACTCTTTAATTTAAAAGCCCTTCACTTTTCAATACTTACTTATAGATTCAGCTATTAAATTCATTTTTCTCACCAATGGCTCCTTAGTTTGGTTTATCAATTGTATCTTATATGCTCCACAATCCTTATGTTATATTGCTCAGCCAAGTCCAGCATCATTTTGTTTGCCATATCTGTAAGTGCTGTAATTTTACAAATTAAATAATAAAAATGGGGAACAGTTTTTATACAGAAATATGGTCTAATGTTAAAATAATAGCTGGGATGAGTTTCTTAAGAATTTGCCATCCATATCTGACTTAAGAATCAGTGGAATCTCTTTATCCATTCTGACACTAGCACTGAATGCAGAGCTTTCATTTTATCCAGTGTTGCAAAGGTGCTGTTGGTTGTATTTTTCTTCATTCAATCATTTTTCAGTCATTCACTCATTCATCAAGCAGTTTTTTGAGGGTGATCTCTATATCAAACCCTTTTAAATGTATATAAAAACAAGATGTCACTATATTCAAAATGCTTAAGTGTAATGGGGCAAGAAAATAAATATAAAATTAACATGCAGTGCTGATAAGTATCACAATTAAGGTATGGTGGAAATGCTATGAAAGAATAACCTTCAGAAGTTTTGAAATGCTATAAGGGGAAAAGAGAAGATGGGATTGTCTGAAAGGAGAAATGGCACAAACCTTTTAGGCAGAGGGATCACTTGTAAAATGGCAGGTACTTGTGGAAAAGCAGTGTGAGGTCAGGCGTGGTGAGTATCACTTTGTATAAAGTATTTGCTCTCTCCCCCTTACTGTCTTTGTTTCTTCCAGTATTTCATATGAACTTTCCTTTGTTACCCTTACAGTCTGCAGAAGTCTTTAGAACCAATACTAATCTGATGCTTTATTTTTCATGAAATGATAGTCGCTGTTAAAACTCAATTTGCAAACACCATGGTAACCATGTAGTTAGATATATTTTCTTATTCTCTATAGACATAGCATTTGAGCTAGTCTGTCAAAGTAACCTCTATTTTAATAAGTAGAATACTCATAAAGTAAATTAATGAATGTCTCAATATGTACATTTGTGCATCTTTATACTTTCTCATGGACAGCTGTAACTGGTTTGATACAGATTCGCTTCAGTTCATACACTCAAGAACACATTTATCAGACACCAGACAGCAGGGCTCCTTTAGACAGTCAATATACTGAAGGAGAGATGCTGAAAAGTAAAATTCTAATTATTCTTGATATAGGACATTCTAAGGGTGCCTTGTGCCAAAATAATGAAAGTTATTTTTCTTCAGGAAACTGAAGAGACGATGCATGAGGCATCTTCAGGTTCCCACGGAAATGGAGTTAAATAAGAAACATGTGGCACTTTCTGATGGATACAGATCATCCTGAAATCACTTCACATCTGCTGGCTAAATAGAGAAATAACTGTAAATCTTCTCAAAAACAAAGGAGAGAAAAATGTAGCAAATATATCAAGTTATACTTTTACGACATCATTTAGCATGACTCTGTATAGAAGGTTATTTATAATGGTTATATATAATGTAAATTATTTGTTACACACCATTTTAAAAAAAGAAAATTAAAAGTATAGATGGGTTACAATGCTATATATGATCTTGTAAACCCTAGATATTTCACTTTGCTAGTTACAAAACTTCTTTTTAATCTTTAGCACCCTTTAAAAATTTATAAATGTTTGCATTTTCAGGTTGGTATAAGCTCACATCATTAGAATAGTCTAAGTTTTTTTTTTTTTTTTTTTGCGGTACGCGGGCCTCTCACTGTTGTGGCCTCTCCCGTTGTGGAGCACAGGCTCCGGACGCGCAGGCTCAACGGCCATGGCTCACGGGCCCAGCCGCTCCGCGGCATGTGGGATCTTCCCGGACCGGGGCATGAACCCATGTCCCGTGCATCGACAGGCAGACTCTCAACCACTGCCCCACCAGGGAAGCCCAGTCTAAGTTTTTTTAAAGTCCTTTGTAGAAATTTAAATGAGTATTTCTTGCCCTACAATGTGCATATATGTGAAAAAATTACGTTGAAGGAGTATTTATAGTGGATAAATATATATTTTTTATAACTATGTATATACTTAATAGGAAATTTGTAAAAAACTCACATATATGACTTTAGACACTTAATCTTCCTCCTTCTTAAAAAAGTTTCTGGAACACACTTTTCCCCACCATGCTCCATTTCCAACAACATGCCATTTACTTATTCAAACATAATTATATAAGAATTTTTATTTTTGATCCTAACAATGGAAGTCATTTTTAGTACTTTCTTATCACTTTAAGAAGTAACATAAAATATGTATCCATGAGGGTTAAAATATAAATATTACTTAACAGTCTATCACTACATAACTAGTTTTGAAGATACATGTTTTGAATATACATGCAGCATATATTAGCACTATAAAAGTAGTCTCATGTGACAAATATAAAAATAAATTCTCATGTATATTCACGTAACATAAGAGAAGATTGTGACCTTCAGAAAAGCCCTGTGTTGGAAATATTTTTATCATAATCTGCATTCCTATTTCCCTTAAGTGCCAGAAAAAAACTACTGATTTTTTCATAAGAATTAAATAAGAAAGAAAGGAGTCAAAGCACTTCTTTTATTGTACTCAAACTCAGCCACATATCTGGGAAATGGTAGTAGTGGTGGAGGCAGGGATACTGTGGGAATTTTCACCTAGCAGCACATAGTGTTGTAAACTAATAAACACCAAATTTGCTTCTTTATCTTCCTCTTCACTTCTTCAGATAATTCCCAAATGACATCAGCTGCAGAAAGGGAAGCCTTCAAATCAGACTGAGAAATGAAAAAGGATTGCACACTGAGTTAAGCATCTGTCTGATTTGAAGATTGAATTCTAGTTCTATATGCCATGTTTTTTTCTCATACTAGAGACTGACCATTATTAAATATTAGGATGTGTGATAAAATTCTGGCCTACTATGAATTTTCAACCAAAGGAAAGAAAACCATTTCAGGAAACTGCCAATATATCAATAAGATACTGAAATTTAATGATATAATTTGTGTTGTAACATTTTGAAGGGATATTAGAGGCCAGAGTCAAACTCATTTTCAGATGCAGAGGCAGTTAACAATGAATTAATGACTTGTTCTAGGTCATTGTTAGCTTTTATTAGATGTAAATTGCATATTTTATTTAGTTTCCTAGCTCTTGTATGCCTAGTGGTACTTGACTTTTTTCCCCACTATGATATAAGATTATTCATATATTGGATGGGGAGTTCATAACAGTGAGGTAATCCTACCCCCAAGAAAGAACAGAGTGGTAATGAGATGCAGTTGGGAGGATGGATCTAGTTTAGAAATTCCCCTTGCCCTTCTTCACAGTTCAGATTGAAGGGACTTTTTATGAGAATTAAATGTTGTAGACTAGGGTTTTAATTAATTCCCAGCATTCTGAGGGAATTTACAGGAGTGATATGTTATATTGTAACAAAGAAATTATTGGATATAAACATCATGCCCACAGTACCCTTTAAGATATAGCCTGAGAGAGAGAGAGAGAGTGGGAACGGCGTGGTGGGGGGAAGGAGAGTGTAAATAAAGGGGCAGAAGTCCAATTGCAAGCTTCCTGGACATGTTTTTTATGCTAAGTAAGTGGCACTCAGTATCCACTCCCTCCTGAGTATATTTTCAGCACTGCATAGAAGCAGAGCCTATCCACTCCATAGTAACAAGAGAAGTGGAGGACAAATAGTTCTTTTGTTAAATCCTTGTGACCTTTTTAGTAATCTCTTTAATTATTTTAATAGGAAAAGTAAAAGATTTGAAAATAGGCATAAGAAATTCACGGAAAGAAGTGTCAAAGAATCTCAAGAGTAAAGTGGTATGTAAAGAATTTCTTACCAGTTTCTAATACTTAAGTCTGGTCTCTTGTTTGATAGTTATAACAAGTTTAATCATAGTGGCAGTGGAATAGAGGTCATTTTATCTGGTATAAATAAGATGGAAACTCTGTCCCATTATCCACGTCCCCCAAGGAAGTGATCTGATTACCTTTGAGTTGGAACAGAGGGGGTAGATGGGATGGAGCAGAGGAAGCAGACTGTTATGGCATCTCCAGATCATTGAGTATCAGTGTCTTTGCCATCTTGTTAAAAAATGACAGCCTTATTTTGTTCACTTTTCTTTATATTGCCTAGTTGTAATCTGCCTGTGACTTTTAAAATTTTTTGCCAGAGTTATTCTATGATCTGTGGCGAATTAGTATCTCTTCTTGGATTTTCTGGGAACTCCCTGAGTATGGAGGATAATAATGTGTCTGAGAATCGGATTTTCGGCAGTGTATGGAGGTTGATTAGGTTTTAACTTTCTATTCCATTCCCTTTCATTAGAATTTTGTTTTAAAACTCCCAGGGAAGAGAAGTTAAACTATTTTACTCCAAGATTTCAATATATAAAAAGGTCGCTGTAGCATAGCTACTCCTTAGTTAAATATAGGGGCTTAAAGAAGAAAGAACATCAACTCTATATTTGTTTAAAACAAAGAATCTAGATATATTTAGAATGACAGATTAGACTTGGACACTTCTAAGGCAAACTGAAAGTTATAGTTCTTTATGGTCTCTATTCTTTAGAGATTACCAGTATATATTTTTACCTAGTATCTCTACAAGAACCCTGATCTTCTGGCTGTTAGCTAAGAAAGGGTTAGTTGGGAAGAAGGGATTAGGTATTTATTGAACATCTCCACTGTGCCAGGTACTGTATTATATGTTCTACATTAAAAAAAAAATGAATACAGTAATTTTATGAGGTGTGTGTTCTTTATTTTTTAGACCACACATATGTGTACGCACACATACACAAGACACACAAAAGACTTAGAAATTAAGAAAATTAAATGTATATTACCCCTAGGATATGAAGTACTTTTTGAGACTTTAAGATTCTTCATCTCTACCATTTGTGAGCTATGATCACTAGATCCTATCTGATTATTTGAAGTTCTGATGGAAAAGAAAAAGGTTTCTGACTTAATCTTTAGACTGTTAACAACAGCTCACTGAAATTGGTGGCAGAGGAAGAGGGAGAATTTTTTCACAGCCAGTCCTTCTGTGATACTGAAGGATGCAGCTTGAGAAGTTGTTCTCTGATTTAACCAAATGTGTCAATCACTGATCTCCATACAGTCAGAGAGCAGGGGATGAAGATAGGGGGCATAACTGAATTGCTTTTAATTCTCTTCAAGCCTTTCCAACTCCGGGGCAAAACCTCTTTCCTCCAGGTAGCCATCTTTTCTTAAGGCATACGTCTTAACGGGGCTTCTCACAACTACATGGTGCTCCTCTGATCAAATTTCCATACTATAGATATTCCCAAATGATATTTTTAAAACTTAAATCCAGTCATGTTACTCACTTTTTAACCTTCTAGTGACTTCTCATTGTCATTAGGATAAAGTTAAACATTCTTAAACTGTTTTATTAGCCCTTATATCATCTCACCACTATGATCTGGGAAATGAGGGATAATTTTCAGGAGAAAAGTGAATGGGTAATATCACCAGATGCAAAACAAATATTTCTGTGTAAATATATTGAAGTCTATAATTTTCAATAAATACCCCTAAGTTTTTTACCTTATAGGAAAGTTCACCTGCTTTTTAGAGATTTTGAATAATTTTAGGGAATGCCTGAATTTTTTTCTGTCTTGTTTTTTTAAAAAATATCTGATTCCAAAGCTCAGGAAACAGTATGTGTTAGCAAACCTCAGACTATTGCTTTGAAACCGTTTTACAAAACTCTTTCTGACTAAAAGTTACTCAGTTATAGAGTATAAAGGAGAAATATAGAGCATAAAATATATTGTGTTCTTATTCATCAAAGGAAAATCATCAGTACCTTTTCTTAGAATGGAAACATGACATATGATAACATTCACATGCTCTTCATGTTTCTATTATATGTTGGAAGGAACATTTGAAATGAAGGAAATATAGATAAATAAAATTACTATGTAGGACTAACCACTTTGATTTTTTTCCAACCATTTTTCAGTTCATGGTCTGCTTGTATCTCTCTGCTAATATACTTTGAAGAGGCAGAGTTCTTCTCAGTGATTGCTATGACTTTGATTCAGCACAGCAAAGACAAGCTAGTTGGGATAAATGGATATTAAATTTTTTTCTGTTTGCTAAAGATCATAGAGTTACACTTGTAATGGGTGGTTCCTGCCTCTCTCAGTTAAATCAGCACAATTGAAATATGCTTTGTTGTTTTAAATAACATCTTGAGCAGGCTATGTACCCGCCGACAAACATAGTTGGGAAATATATTTGACATAATCTTATATACTGTTCAATTATAAAAATGAGGAATCTTATTTCTTGAGTTACTACTTTGGATCTCCCAAATCCAAGTCACTCTTTTGTAAGAAGATATAAGTGTTAGACTATTTATTTCATCTACGACTTACTAGAAAGAATAGTCAGAAGACATGATTGAATCATCACTCTGCTATGTAACAACTGAATAACCTGTGCTAAGTTGCTTAAATGATTTTAGCTTCAGTTTTTCCAGCCATGCAATGGAGCAGTAGCATTAGTTTCTGAGAATTTTGAAAGGATTAATAGATGATTTACTTGAAAGTGTTTTGTACATAGCAAAGAGCTATTTTTGTTATTATTTGAGAGATTTAGGCAACAATTTAGTGTTTTTTTCTTTTACAATGAAGTATTTTGGTTAAAAGGTCATGAGGTGTGAATGTAACAAAGGAGTTACAGAAGAATAATGTCATTTTAGCTGGCATAAACAGCCTGCATCGCAGTCATTACACAGAGAACTACCCACAGTATCTTTGTGTCTCACAGTGTATTTTACGTGAGTATGGATTTAACACTGTAGTGTTAAATCATTGTGGATTATTTTTTTACTGTTGTGTAATCTAACCTATGTCTTTTATGTATCCCATGAGAAATTTATTTAACAAATTTTGAAATGCACACCATAAATGAAAGCATAGATAAATATGACTATTAAAATAAGACACCATCAAATACAAATTTAAACAACTGCTTAAAGACAGTATGTGTTACACAAATATAAAGCAAAAAGGATCTAAATGTCAAATGTGTACAGATCTTACAAACCAGTAAGGAAAAAAAAAACTAGTAGAAGAATTGGCAAACATATTAAAAGGGAATTCAGAGAAGAAGAAACTGTGGGAGCCAGTACATTTATGAAAAAAAAATGAATGGTGTATAAAATTGCAAATTCAAAGTAATGTCAAATATTTACTTGTCAGGCTGGAAATAAAATACTAACATTCTGAAAGTACCAACTGTTATCAAGGATATGGAGCAAAGAAAACTTAGATATTAGGCTGATGAGAATAAATAAAGAATAAAGCATTTTGGAAAGTAATTGAACAAAATTTAGTAAAGTTGAAGATATGTATATTCCACAGCTCATCATTTCTACTCATAGTTAATTCCATGAAAAAAGTTTTTATATGTCTAAGAACATTTATTAGAACATTGGGTATAAGAGCAAAGTATTTGAAATGACTTAAATGTTCATCAAAAGGAGAGGGTTGGGACTTCTCTGACAGTCCAGTGGTTAAGACTCCGCAGTTCCACTGCAGGGAGCATGGGTTTGATCCCTGGTCAGGGAAGGATTCCCATATGCCCCATGGTGTGGCAAAAAAAAAAGGAGACGGATAATTTATTTGCACTATACTTTTTACAAATAATATTATTTAGCGGTTAAAATATTTGAAGTGGACTACATGTATCAACAAAGATCAGTTTCACAAATATAATTTGAAGTAAGAAAATTAGAATGGAACTTTCAGTATTGTGACATATTTAAAAATATAAAAATGTACAAAACAATACTGTGTATTATGTATGAAGTAAAATTATGAAATATGAGGAATGAAAAACTACAGTTCAGGATAGCAGTTCTGTCTTGACAAAGGAAAGAAATGAGGGGCATGAGATCAAAGAAATAGAACACAGGGAATATTAGTTGTATTTATAGTAATTCTATTAAAAAAATATTGATGAGATTTTAGCTTCCAGAATTGTTGCACTAGTAAATTTAATCAGCAGTCCTGCTGAAAACACCTGGAAAAGCTGGTTTACAAAGCATAGAAAGTCATCTGTTTGAAGAAACTGGCAAGTTAGCAAGACTGAAAAATTAATGAACCAAGCATTGGAGAAGCTGTAATTCAGTCAATGGGAATCTGGCATTTGGGGCTGCCTTAGCCTTGGCGGTATTTGTCAATTCTGGAAGAGGTGACTTAGAGGCCAAGACTCTTAACTGATCTGACAGTCTTGTATACTAGCAACATAAAAATTGGAGTACAGGAATTTCCTTGAGGAAGAATGTATCCCAGATAAATCCACCATCTTTGGGCTGGGATCCTGAAGTGTTAAAATACAAAATCAAGTTTTTTAGCTAGATGTAGGATGACTTTCTGAGAGAGTGAAGCCCAGCGTCAGTTAGCTTTAGTCAGAAAGACTTGATTTAGTTTATTCGGGTTTGCTATTTCCCCTATATCCCCAATAGAAATTGTCAAAATTGTGGTTACTTTTGGAGGGAAGAAGGGAGATAGCTAGTAACGGAAGAGGACAAGGAGGGAGCTTGTTGGTGTCAGCAAATATCTTGTTTCTTAGCCTGGATGGTGGTGACAAGATAATTTTGTGATAAATTTTGGGCTGTATATTTTTGTTTTGTGCATTTACAGGCATGTTGAAATATTTCATCCTAAGTAAAGCTAAATACAACTTTTTTGTTGTTTTTTTTTTTGTGGAAAATGTGAATCTATGTGACTTAAATTTTTTTTAACATCTTTATTGGAGTATAATTACTTTACAATGGTATGTTAGTTTCTGTTGTATAACAAAGTGAATCATTTATACATATACATATATCCCCATATCTCTTCCCTCTTGCGTCTCCCTCCCACCCTCCCTATCCCCCCCTCTAGGTGATCACAAAGCATCGAGCTGATCTCCCTGTGCTATGCGGCTGCTTCCCACTAGATATATGTTTTACATTTGGTAGTGTATATATGTCCATGCCTCTCTCTCGCTTTGTCCCAGCTTACCCTTCCCCCTCCCCATATCCTCAAGTCCATTCTCTAGTAGGTCTGTGTCTTTTTTCCTTAGTAGGCATTCAATAAATGTTAACTGATTTTCAGCTAAAAAATTGTCAGGTGAAACAGAAAAAAGTATTAAAATTTGAGAAAGCTTGTCCTTAAATGCATGGATGTTTGTTTTATTGGTTGTTTTTTTGTGTCATAAAAAATGATATGTTTCACAAATAACATTTTTATTTGCCAATCATACCTCAATAAGGTTGGAAAAAATTAAAGAATTAAACAAAAAATACTGTTAACAAAATGTACATTCCAAGAAGAGACTGGGGAAAAAAGTCATTGTCACACTCATCCCAAGGAAGCAAAATATTTCATCTGGCTTGTAAACAATTCATAGGTGATATTTACAATAGCTCCAAGTCATTCCTGAACATTTTTTATAGGGTCCACGTTTCTTACTTTATCCACTATAATTTTCTTTATTGAAATTCTTTCGTTTTTCAGAGAAAAATAAAAGAAAATATTATGAAATCATTTCAAAGGGTTTAGAAATAACCACTAACTAATGCAGATGTAGCTCTTTAAGCTAATTCAACAATCCTGTGAAAAGACAGCTAGAAACCAGTATTATAGATTTTTTCCCTTTGAACTATCTGGAATAGTTGCACAGAAAGTAAATTTGGTAAAAGCCATATGAATGGAAATCACATTTTAAAATTCTAGATCTTCAAACCTTTTCCTTTCAATTACCAGAACATCTCTTTTAGTATACTATATATATTTTTCTTCTCTAAGAGGTCAACTCTACCATTGATTTTGAAAAGTCTTCTGATTGAGTTACTAGGGCATTTTTAAAAGCAGGTGTCTTTCTTTTCCCTCTCAGTGTTCCTGATATCTAAAATATGCATGAATTTTTATTCTTCTGTCACCCCTTATTTGAACCATTTCTTGGTATACTCAGTCAGCATTTGTAGCCCCACTTGCTGGGCTCCTATTTCAGTTGGTGAACAACATTATTGATACTTGTTTACTTTTCTCACTCTAGAGATTGACATCAAGACACACACCTTGACTTAAAATCTTTGTATCTTCCTTCACTAGTAAGAATTTAGTAAACACCAGTTAAATCAGTGAGTGAAAATGAATTCTTAGATATATTCTCTGCAACCTGTGAAACAATGACTGCTTCCTAGGAAACTGAAAACACTGATTGGTTCTTCTCTTATTTATTCCTGGAAATAAATGGAAACAAATGGAACCAGAAACATATTGGAACCCCAAAGGAAAGGCAGCATTATTAGTAGGAGAAGTGATGCAGGGGAGGTTAATGAAGTAAGGAAAAACCCTTGCATAATTAACCAGAAAAAAAATGTCAATGTAATCTTCAGGAAAGGACTTTCATCTTTTTGTTGTTTTTTAATCACTGTTGATCATTATGGAGTTCATGGTATCATCTCACATAATATGATCTCAACAAAAGTTTTGTAATAAAACAAAAATTTAATTATTTGCAAACAATTATTGCAAATATGGAAAACCTAAGGGACTCTATGGACAAATTATGAAAATTAATAAATTAATACTGGATAAGAGATTTTGATGCAAAATAAATATTCAAAAATAAATTATAGTTAAAAAGCAGCAACACAAGAATTTTAGTTTTCAAAAAAATGTTAAATGTACCATTGTGGGAAAATATGAACTATAAATGTTGCTATGTATTAGATTAGAAAGTTCAAAAATGAAATTGGGTTCCCACTTCATACAATATTTAAACAGTCTCTGGGTAGATGAAAGTCTTAACTTAAAATCACAATTTAACAAATGTTATCAATAAATTTGATTATTTTTATTACTGGGTATAATAAAAGGTTTTTAAAATCATTAGAAGTATAAACAACAAAGGTAATTATTGCTTAATATAACTATGACAAAATTTAAAATATCTATTCTGTGACGGACCTCATAAAATATAAAAGACAAATCACAGAAATAAAACCTTTGTATTGTATTATTGACCAATGGTTAGTATTCAAGATTACAGAAAACTTTGACCATTCAGTAAGGGAAGATAACACAGTAGTGAAATGGACAAAAGATAAAGTTGTTCACATAAGAGGGATCGTAAATGGACACTAACCTGTGTAAAATTATTCAGTCTTACTACTAATTAGGAAAATACAAATTAAAAGCACAATGGGATACTATTCTCCAGTCATTAGATTGGGAAAACATTAAATTCTGACAATACCAAATGTTTTAGATATGGTGCAACAGGGAAATCATATGCTCATGATGAGAGTGTAGACTGACACAATCACATTAGAAAACATATGGTAATATAAGATAAAATTGAAGATGACCAGATTCTAAGGTACAATTTCACCTCTTTGAACACAGCCCAGAGAAATTTTTACATAAATATACAAGATAACAAGTAAAAGAAAGATAATTATACTATTGTTTTTCGTGATGAAACTTAGAAACAATCCAATACCAATGTCTGGTAACATGAAAATAGAAAAATAGTGACTGTATTAGTTAACCTAATGCTGCCATAAAAAATTACTACTGACTGGGTGTATTAAACAACAGATATTTATTTCTTACAATTCTGGAGGCTGAAAGTCCAAGATCAAGGAGTTGGTTGGTAGTTTGGTGTCTCCTGAGGCCTCTCCCTGTCTTACAGATGGCCATGTTCTTCCTGTGTCCTTACATGTCCTTTTCTCTGTGTGTGTGCATCCCTGATGTCTGTCTCTCTTCTTAAAAGGACATCACTCCTGTTGGATTAGTGTCTCACATTTATGACTTCAAGTAAACTTAATTACTTCTTTGAAAGCCCTGTCTCCAAATACAGTCACATTAGGGGTTAGGGTTTGAATCTGGAGGGGGACATGATTCAGTCCATAACATTTACATATTCATGTTGTGGATTGCTGTAGAGCAGTAACAGTAAATGAACTATCAATAAGGATGAAACTTAACAAATAAAATAAATGTTAAACACAAAAAGCAAGTATCATAAATTTTTTAGATATGGGAATTAATATAATTTATTGCTTAGAAATAAAATAATGTGTAGTAAACTTATAAATAACTGCATAAATAAAACATTCGAGATAGTCCTTCTGCAGAAGGAGGATTCAGTAGTGTTTGTGTCTACTAGACACTTCAGCTCAGTTGTGGCTGGATGGTGCATATATTCATTGCTCTAATTTTTGTTTGCATTAAAATTTACACTCAAAAGTATATTTTGTGCAACAATTTTGTGTCAGACATTCTTGTAGAATCTTGGCATACATTACTGAATAAGATTCTCTGCTCTCATGGAGCTTGCATTCTATTGCAGTTTAGACCCATTTGTTACATTATATGTTATTTATTTTAGACTCAGTCCTAACTTGCTTTTAGATCTATAATTTTAATGCTGACATTTTTGTAAGCTGCCTTAATTATGTCTGTAAAAATCTCTGGAATATAAACAAACAAATAAATAAATGAATAGAGAAAGAAAATCAGGTAATCCTCACATTGTCAACAGATGGAATACAGCAAGTACATCTGTTAGTTATTTGTTTAGAGCATAATACATATTTTCTTATTTCAGTAATGTTAAAAATATTGATTAAATACCAATAGCCCAACTTAAAAAAGTAACAAAAACATAATATGAATAGCCAATTCAAAATGAAGTAATCCCATGCCAGTAATTGATAAAAACATTTCATTATTATTAGTTATCCAACAAGTACATATTGAAATAATAATTTATATTGCAAGCAAATATATATGTCTATGCCTGCATATATATACACACATAGAAGTTGGAGAAGTTAGTTTTTACAACATTTAAATAAGTTATATCCATATAATATCAAAATTGTAGTTTTGAAAAATGTTGAAACACATAACAAAGACATATTGGAATATTTAGGGAAAAACAGAGGATACAAAATTCTCTTCTGTGACAAATTCTTTGTTCCCAATTATATAATATAAACATGTATGCAGAAAGATGTAAATAATGGTTAACATTTAATGAGTGCTTACTTTGTTTCAGACACTGAGCTGAGGATTTTATCAGGATTATTTCACTACATCCTCATAAGAACCGTATAATGTAGGTACCAATATTATCTTCATTTGACAGATTAGATGAGTTTTAGAAAGATTAAGTTCATAAGACTACTTATTGTGGAATCCAGGATATGTACAAAGTACTGAGAGTCCAGAACCTTAATTACTATGCCAATTTGCAAGTTAACTGGGATTACTCTTCATGATAAAAATATAATAAGGTAGAGATTAAAGTTATAATCCTGCTTCTAATGGTAAGGCCAATGCTGTCCCCAATGTTATGCAAATTTGGGGGGCTTATATTATTATTTGCTTTTGATTCGTTGAAGTGGTATTCCTTATGGCAACAGAAGCTGTGAATGTGAGAACAGTTCTCTATTCTTAAGAGTCCTAGGTCATCCTGATACTAGAAGATTGTTGCTTGCCACCTTTTTTTCAAGCTAGAGCTTCCTAATCCCATTTTTCTTCCTTCTCTCTACTCCCCCTTCCTTTTTTCTTTGCATTACCTTCCCCTTATTAACTGTTCATTTCTTATGCAGAGTAGTTTAACTATCATTTTATTGTTTCCTTCCAAGCCGTGTTGTCTGCGTGACCTTTCAGGACATTTTGCTAAATGAAAAATTTCCAAAAACAGTAAATACTGTTAATGATTATTTATCTGCTGCACTTTAAATATGAAAATCTAAAAAGATAACATATGTAGCCTACAATTATAAGATTAAATACATATGACCAATATGCATTTGAGAAATTTTCAAGCTCACTAGGAGTTAAAGAAATGCTGTTATAGTCACAAGCTCACGTTCACCTCAGAAGTTGGAAAAACTTTAAAGTACATTACTAGATGCTATAAAACATGTTTTGGCGGTATTCACTGGTGTGAACTTTACGTTGTTACTTCTGGCAAGTTCTTTGGCACTGTAGTAAAAGGAATCTTCATACTAAATTCATACGTTTTGAGTCTATAATTATATGAATATCTTATAAATAGAAGAATCTTCTATTTTTTTATATACAAAAGTAATTCCTAGTGTCTCTTGTCACCATTTTTAATAGTACTTATATCCAGATAATAGAGTTAATATTCATTATAGTCTATATAGAGCTTGTTATATCCTAAAAGTACATTATGGTCATTATAAAGTGCTAGTTATTTACAAATGTTTATATATAGATTAATATATAAATATGTGCAAAGTTTTAATTCTAATTTCTAATTCACATAATTTCCTCCTTCAAATTGATTGATTGATTGATTGATATCTTTTTTCCTCTGTTCACCTATATACCCATATACGATCATCCTTTCTGACTTTATCTCTGAAACCAATAATCTTTGTGGGCTTGCCTATTAGTTCTGTTCTGTTTCTTCATTTTCAACACTAGAATCTTAGTACTTTGTGAGATTGTTTCTTTCTCTCAGTTATCCCACTTGGGGTGTTTTGTCCTATACTGTGTCTTGCTCCACCGCCTCTTGTCCACATAGATCTCTTCATGTCTGATTCTTTCTGTCCTATGTATTTCTAATCCTGTCTTCCTTTTGCTGGCCTTTTAAAATTAGCTCTCTAGCTAGATCTATAGCATATATGTCCAATGTGGCCCTATTTCAGTGGCATTTTAAAGGCAAATAATCAACCTTTTCTTAATACTTAAACATATTCTGATAACTCAGTTTGGGAAGTTTTAGCAGGGAAATTAGTGTCTTCACTATTTGGGAGGTGAGGGAAGGGGTAAAGGATGTGTGAGATTTAAGTTGGAACAGAAACTGGTCTTCATTCAAATAACATTCAGAATTCAAACAACAGAAGTACTCACAGATATGAGAAAGAAAGAAAACCTAATTAAGTTGTGTTCACTGGTGCTTCAGAATTAAGAAACAGAAGATAGTTTTACTTGGGATATAGAGGAAAAAATTCCCCACTTGAATATTTTAATCATTAGTTGTATTTATGGATAGCCTCTGAATCCCAAGTTTCACATGTCCATGGATGTAGAAGAAGCTACATCTGCAGAAATAATCTGAATCTCTATGTGCTGGTCTTCCACCTGATTGACGATAGGGATGCCATCCTTAACCCGGAACTTCTGCCTTTAAATTTCTGGAAATCTCCAAAATTGCTGCAAATGAAACTAAGCTGTTGTTTACCAGCTTTGATTACAGTGGTAAAGCAAGCTTCTTCACAAAGACTTGAAGGAACAATGAGCCCCCAAGACACTGTTGATCTCACTGAGTACTAACTGCTCCAGGCTTCTTCTGTAATGTGGCAGAACTAGGAGCCATTGGTCCTCCCCCCCCCGCCCCCCCCGCAACCCCCTTACCAAGCCCCGAAACTGTGAATATTAGAGGTGTTTCAATTAATACACATCACTGCTAGCTTTAATGAAAGAGGTTGAAAGCTGTGTAGGTCTGTGTCACACACAGTCAGGAAGCATTCCACAGCAAAATTACCTAGGGACCAAAAAACTACAGCTGTAAATGATGCATTCCTTTCAATTCACAGAGTCACTGACACACAAAAAAAGACACAGATATTATCCCAAAGTTCCACCGGCATCATCACCAAAATATGTGACCCAGTGACTTGGTGACATTTAGTTTTGATACTGGACATATTACTGGTTCTCTTTAAACCTTCTAATCTTGGTAGAATTTCAGTCATCAGAACAGAGCCCTAATATGTAGTATGTTTAACTGGTGTCAGTTCAGGTTCACCTCCAAAATGTTTATATGATACAGCTTCATTGTGGGTTGAGTTCAATTCCCCTCTATCTCCAAAGGACTCTTCAGCTGATAATGTAAATTAGCAGATATAAATCAATATGTAGAAACAAGGGAAGGAGACAGTCCATCTTGCTAACATCTTCTGAGCATCAAATTCAAATGTAGATACTGGAGTTTGGATGTAACCAATTCCAAATATCACTAACAATAGACCTTGGGCTTACCTGACATGTCTTGTTATTTACAGATTGTTTATAATTTGGGTGCCTGTATATCCAGAGCTCTTTATGTTTAGTATCAAAAGTAAACTCCTTGGCGATTCAGCTTCCATCACCATCTGATGGTGACTATTTTGAATTGCATTCAGACATCTTAGAGGACTGGTTTTGTCCTTTCTTCTGAATCATTCTACTGAAGTTGCATTAGGAAGTTTAGAAAAG
Organism: Stenella coeruleoalba; assembly: GCF_951394435.1. Classification (NCBI taxonomy): domain Eukaryota; kingdom Metazoa; phylum Chordata; class Mammalia; order Artiodactyla; family Delphinidae; genus Stenella; species Stenella coeruleoalba. Next base: position 6,672,260 of record NC_137149.1, read on the forward strand.
GGAAAGGTCAGTATTGTACAATTCGTTCTGTACCACTCCTGGAAAATGAAGGATTTATACATAATTCAATAAATAAGTATGTGGAATCTTAAAAAAAAAAAAAGACACAAGTGAACTTATTTATAAAACAGAGACTCAAAGACACAGAAAACAAATTTATGGTTACCAAAGGGAAAAGGTAGGGGAGGGATAAATTAGGAGGTTGGGATTAACATATACACCGTGTTATATATAAAATAGATAACCAACAAGGACCTATTGTATAGCACAGGGAACTCTAATTAATACTCTAATAACCTATATGGGAAAAGAATCTGGAAAATTTTATATATATATATAAAACTGAATCACTGTGTTGTACACCTGAAGCTAACGTGACATTGTGAATCAACTATACGTCAATTAAAAAATAAGTAAGGAGGGGCTTCCCTGGTGGCGCAGTGGTTGAGAGTCCGCCTGCCGATGCAGGGGACACGGGTTCATGCCCCGGTCCGGGAAGATCCCACATGCCGTGGAGCGGCTGGGCCCGTGAGCTATGGCTGCTGAGCCTGCGCGTCCGGAGCCTGTGCTCCGCAACGGGAGAGGCCACAACAGTGAGAGGCCCGCGTACCGCAAAAAAAAAAAAAAAAAAAAAAGGAGGACAGTAAAGAAAGGTTATACTTAAACCTTTATGGTGTAATTCCTCTGAATCCTGTGAGAGTCTATGTTCTTGTATACTAGAAAATCTAATTACAAAATATTAGTTTCTAAGGGATGATTTTTTCCTCTGCAGATATTTATATACCAGTACACTAAATGCAATGAGAAGTTTGTAAGTAGCTTAAGGTTTATTTTTAATATTCCAGGTGTTCAATTCATCTGCATATAAATATGACACTCACAGAAGCATGCAAGTTTATTCACCAGAGTAAATGAGGCCCCTCTAGCTACATTTCTTGTACTTTCTTCAGAAATCAATTCAGCACAAACCACATTGTTTATTCAGGATGACATTAAGATGTTCACTCTTCACAAGAATAAACACATTGATGATGTTAATGCCAGCACTTCATTTTCTGTGGAACACTTACACTTAAATACAGCAGAGGAGTAGTGCATGACGTTTTCTTTGTGTTTTTCATTTCAACATGTGCTAAGTCACTTCTGCGAGGTTTCTCAGATTTAATTTAAACTTTTAAATATTATATATATACTTCTAGTTTTCCAAATAAGTAACCTCAGCATGATTTTATCATTGCTACTTTTTGGTGGAAGCCGACAGTAAAAATTTAAAGAAACCTAAGGACACCAACTTCGACTTTTCCAAAGGATTCCAAAGGAAAAATAAAAATGGAAAGCACTGAACAACATGAGGAAAGTTACAATAGTCATATAAAACTCTGGGTAAAACAGACCTCCTAAAGAAGCAGATGTGTCTTTTTACAATGAACTGAGCATTTTTATTGTCCACTGGAGCACATACTATAAAGTGTCAATGAAGAAGTTTAGATAAGTCTGTAAACTAAGATTCTGTCTTTTTAGGGATAGTAAACAGCTCCAGGATGTATCCACAGAGGATTTTTAGTACTTCCTAGACAAGCAATAGAAGTGGAAGGCAACAGTGTGGCTGAGACAACATCCGTTCTTTTCCATATATAAAGACTTTGCTCTTGGGCTTCTGTGGCTCTAGAAGTTTGCTGATGCCTGTTTGGGGTTAACATCATATACACGATTAATTCTTGAGGTTCTTGGCCCTGAAGTTATTGATAATCATTCAGTGCTGTACATTTCACTTTCTCAAAGAAAATAAGTGATTCCCAGATACCACAGAGTAGATTTCAAAAAGATGTATTAAAACCCTTTGAGGACCATCAGACTATTTCCAAGTGAAACATTATAAGTAAAATTTAAAACTAGAGAAAAAAAATGAAGTAGGTGTTCCTCAGAGATCTGGGAGAAAGTCAATAAAAGCCGTAGATATAAAATGTATCCCAGATAATTTAAAGGCAAAGTGATATCACATTGGCCAGTGTTGAAATAAAAACTTAATTATCTCCAAAGGATAGTCATAACAGAAATAATTTAAGAAAAATATTTTGCTCTTCCAAATAGAAATCATATCAAACAATGTCATCATACTTAGCTGCCTAACTGAACAAATAAAACCCAATACTATATGTAACAAAGCATTCCAAATATTTATGGGATAAGTAGTATACATCACATACAGTTAATTTAACCTAGCTTTAGAAAAACATGCAAAGAAGAAGAAAAGTAATAATTTTATACTCTAATTTTAAGAAGAATAAATTCTACTTCAGGAGCATGTGACAGTAATCAATCTCAAAATTAGAAGGAATTTTAAAAATTAGAAGTAAGTTGTTACGGATAATAGCTTAAAAGTATTTTAAAATATGTATTTGATTACCTGAAAGGTAAACTTGGCAGTTGGAGAAAAATTCAGTATTTACAGAATGGTGTACAATGAAAAATCAGTTTTTCCCCTATTCTGATCACCTAAACTCTCCCCTCCCAGAAGCAGTCATGATAGCATTTTTATACAAACATTGTTTTTTGACATTTTTCCACATATTATAATGTAAAATATTTCCATAAAGGTCACATAGTGTTGCCTTATTCTTTTTAAAGATTGCAAGGTACTCCATTGTTTGTGTATATCACAATTTTTTTTTAGAGTTTTGTAGTTTCCAATATTCTGGCATTACAACCGATGATGGTACTAACTTGTATTTGTGTGTGTATGTGTTTTCCTAGATGAATATATCTGTAGATAAATGACACATTTCACCAAATCTTTACTATTGATTGTAAGATAAGCTGCTAATTTTTGCATCATGAAGAAAGAGAAAGACACCATCATAAAAATAATATATGATATCAGTTATAAAATGCACCTGGATTTTAGAGATGTTAAAATATGTCTTTGAATCAATGAATATGGTAACAATTTGTGCATCTTAGAATCAATGAAATGTAGTACTAAAAAGTAACATTGCTAAGTCAAATTGCCACCTGTTGAAGTATAAATAACTTACACTTCGTTGACAATGCAGGACAAAACCTGTTTCCTTTGTCCGAAACAGTGCATATTAAATTTTGAATCTTGGGCAGTTACATACATTAAAAAAATAGTATCTTTTAACATGTAGAAATGACTTGGTATTTCCTGTTCTAAAGGCTGCTCTAGATTTTTTAAACTGAAGATAATAATATCTTATGGATTGTCACGAGGAATAAATAAGATAATGCATGTAAAGCAGCGGTCCCCAACCTTTTTTTGTCACCAGGGACCGGTTTCATGGAAGACAGTTTGTCCGTGGACAGGGGGTGGGGGATGGTTCAGGTGGTAATACCAGCAGTGGGGAGTGGCAGATGAAGCTTCCCTTGCTGGCTCCCCCACCGCTCACCTCCTGCTGTGCGGCCTGGGTCCTGACAGGCCACGGACTGGTACTGGTCCGCGGCCCAGGGGGTTGGGGACGCCTGAAGTAATGTATTACTGGAACATAGTGGTTAATCTTTATATATTAGCTTTTACTATTGTTATTATCATTAGTACTACCACTTCTGTGATACTGTGTTTATGAACAGAATAATCGTAATTTACTTATCACAAAATTTTTATTCAAAGGAGTTAGTTTTTCAGTAATGAGCACATATGTAATGCCTAAGGAAAATGACTCCGTCTTTTAGGATGCCTGTTCAACAATAATAAGTATTGTGTTTAGATATCCAAAGTGATGTCAGAAGTAGTTTTAATAAAACAATAATTATTACACTCTAGTATCATGACTAAGACATATTTGTTCCATTAAATAATCCTTATTACACAATTCTGAGCAATCCTCATTTCAGTATCTAGCTTTTCCTCTACTTGTACCTTTAGCTAGTGCCTTCAGTTCCTAAGCCTTTCTCTAATTCGGCTGTATGAATTGCCATGCTTCTCATTATCTTCCCCTTCTGTAGTCAGTTGGTATTCAGCTTTTCTCCATTCCCTTTCCTCTTCATTCTTTATTTCATCTTGAAAAAATGTTGAAATTTCATCTATTGTAGTTGTGTTCAGTGTTCTTTTCTTATTTTACATGAATATAGCTAGTAAAATTTCAAATTAGTTTATCAAAATTGCCTAGTAAAATTAGATTACCAGTTATTCATTTAATCAAATTCTGTTATATTAAAATAATTCAGAATCCTAAAGAAGAGTGTGTGATATTTCACAATTGATTTTTATAAAGTCTCTTTATGATCTGACTTTTTAATACAGATATTAAGTATATTTTTACTTTTCCAGTTTGCCAATTTTTCTAGGTTTCTCATTTATAAAAATAATCTTATTGTCCCTAAACAAGCATTGCACTGCTCATTCAATTCTTTTGTGTGTTTCTCCTTTCTGTATCAAGGACTTTCCATTTTCCCCATTTCTCTATCAAATTGCTATCTTTCAAGACACAATACTGCTCTCTTCTTTCTTTACTCAATGTGTCTTCTTGCTTTAAAGCACCAAGACAAGTTTTCAATTCATCAAATCTTTTAAAATCTCACTACTAATACCTTTTTCATATCCTCATTGTCTGTTTCTTGAACTATAGTAGGAGACTTCTATCTGGTTTTCTGTCACTAATCTCTCTCTTTAAGTCATTCTCCGTATTTCTATGAGAATTAATTTCTCCAAAATTTTCTTAAGTAATTTCTCTTCTGAAAAATCTCTCTTGGTTTGTTCATAACCACAGAATAAAACCAAGCAGCATAATATGGATGCTTTTCCAGCCTTGTTGTCACCTGCCCCTCTGACCTCTTCCACTGCTCCATCTCTCCATTCCTGTGTCACTACAATAACTCCTATTTTAGGGAATACATGTAATGTATTACATGTATTTAACATATAATAGGTAAACTTTTATTAATATATAAAATTAATTTTTCTTCTGACAGTACAAAATAAATATTGAACGAATAGTGAAATTAAAAGAACAGTAGATTATTATTCTCCTGGTAGACTCAATAGGATTAGTCAATGAATTAAATAATGATGACAAGGAGAAGAAAAAGTCAGATATTACTCTGATATTTGAGCCTGAGTAATTGGGAAGACAGTGTTGCCAGTAGCAAAATCTAAGGAATATGCAAGGGGGCAGGTTTAGGGAAAGCTAATATATTCGGTTTGGAAATAGGTTGAAGTGCTTATGAGCACACTCCAGTGGAGACAACAAAGCATAGTTGGGAGTGTGATCATAAAGATTTGAGGAGAGGTTAGGCTTAGATATGTGCATTGAAAACTTTACATAAGGGTGCATATCATACCACAGAACCATTTAAATCACTGAATATTATATTTATTTACATCTTTATTTTATACAAAGAAGAAATGTTTCACTGTGGCTTATGTATGCAAATCAGAAATTTCAGAAAAAGCATAGAATTTGTTATAATGATTCATTTGTTACCTATCTACATACTTTATCTTAAACCAACCTCCTGTGCTAAAATTATAACAAATATACCTATTTAAAAACAAAGGACTAAATTATTATTATTTAAATGCAGAGAAAGAATAATACATAATGTAGTAGATTCTTTCTGATATTCAAATACCATTTGAATAGTGGTATGCAGTACCACTTGTGCCTCTTGGTTGTCATGGCAACTGCATCTCAGATTTAGAGCAGCAAGTCTTCATTTTCTATGAATTTTCAAATGACAAGAATGTATAAAATAACAGGTTATATAATGGCTTCTTTATTTTTTATTTTGATGTAGCAGATATAAATGTATCTCATGTAATATAAAATATAGATCAGTTAAAGGCATAACTGTTCTTACTGGTGATAATTTAGAATTGGACTAATAGGCTATTTAGTATTGACTACACCAATTTTTAACAACAAAATTTTGAAAAAAATACGTATTAGCTGCCAGAAGGTCATTTCTATCTTCTGCTAAAGGTTAACTGTCTGGGCAATAATTGCTTGAGGTTTTTTGAAGATAAAGAAATTATGATTTTGTCTAGTTCTATTTTAGCTACAGTTATGTCATATATTAAATGAAAATTGAGGTCCCCCTTGTTTTCTAGCTTTTTCTTTGACACTCAGATGCCTGAGTGTCAAAGTGTTCTAAATAACGATCCGCTACTGCTTATGGTCCTCTGAATAAAATAATAATACTTTTCTGTACTGAAATAATGAAAATGGCTTATGTCAGTATTTTGTTTATCAGGGCAAAAATATGGTAATTTCCCAACCCCAATAAGTTCTTATTTTTAACTTATAGCAAATCAAGTATATTTTGGCATGTAAATCAGGATGTAGACCTCTTTAATGGTAAATACATTATAGGTCTAAAGAGTTGAGGTATGAGGGAAAGGATTTAAAGATTTCAAAAGTCACTCAAACAATCTGTTTGCTACATAGGTAGACACATACTTTCTTACGTGGAGCATCCATACAGAAGTTGAAAAAATACGTAATACAGATAATTTCTAAGGTATTTCTTTGCTTAATGCACCCATGTGAATTTTGGCTCTGGTGAATTTTAATACACTCTTTTACTTGAAAGCTTAATAATTCTATGTGATTATTTGCCTTGTTACAGACTCATGAAAAGAAAACCACAGTATAGAACTTAGTATATTTTTTAAAAACCAAGAATGACTACAATAATATTTTATTACTAATGACTATTTTATGCAGAAACAGTATAATTTACAATAGGTAAGCAGTTAGAATATAAAAATTTACACATCAAAATTGACCTGCTCTAAAATAAATTTCTATGAATATTTCAAGCAATGCTGGGCAAAATGTAGCAGCATTGATTTCTTCCTCAGTAAGGAAATAAGCAATGCACACAGCAAGTGACAATGTGCAGCCTTATGTTGATGGAGATAGCCCTCTCTTCTATCTGTGACTGCGTGCAGCTAGGGAATGAACCATTTGGGCTGAAATGATTGGTTTTGTTGCCCTTCTGATTTTGCTGAACTATTTTAAAAAATCTGAATCAATAAGCTATTCAGGCAATTGTGCAGATATGACTTTTTATTCTTAAGTCAATTTAACATGTGGTGGATTTTAACATGAATCTAATCAGAGGAGAGGCCCATTTCCAAGCAGTGAGTTTCAGACTAAGATTTCTTGTGCAGGTGAGTCCAGAAATCCATGTATTAAAATGTGACTCTGCTTTAACAAGGGGAAAAATCATGTTGTTGAAAAGTACCCCCAAAAGTCATGACATTTAAAATAAACTTTACTTAAATCATCCAAGTATTGGACATTTTATTTCTAAACTCTGGGCCTAAAAACTTTGTAATTTCTGTTTTTTAAAAAACATTTTGTCTTAAAGCTACTCTGCTTATATGATGACTTAAAATGTTCAGGTTGTTCTCATGTATTGGAAAGAGCAGGAGGTTTGGGTCAGACTTATTTCAAATGTGATTCCACCTCTTTGTAGTTGTGTGATTTTAGACAATAAAAATTACACTAAGCTATCTTTATCTAAAAATCAGAATAAGTATTATAACCCAGGAAGCTGTTGTGAGGAAAAAAAAAATGAAATAGTAGGCCACCTGCCACCTAGCACAAAAGAGACATCTGATAATTATCAATTCCCTCCCTTCTTCTCACTCTCTATTCTGGTATCAAATGGTCATTTATGTTGAACTTTGCCTGTCATTAATATACAGATTCTGCTGGACAACAGAAGACAAATCAGGGTTAAGGATGTATTGAATAGAGAAGAAAAATTTCTTAGAGCAAGCATTTCGAGTAGGTTATAAATATTGCAAAGAAATGTGATGATAGTTTTTGGAACATCTGTACAAACAAAATAACTTTGTAAGTAAACAGAAGAATAGGAAATGTGAGTTTTTTTCTACAGATATTTGGATTGAACATCTACCCTTTGGTTTATGTAATTTTATCGTTTTGCTGCAACTGCTTTCACTCTGAATTATTCATTCAACATAAGCTAGCAATAAAGGCAATGTCTTTCTCCAGCTAAACATTCTCTGACATTAAGAAGGCTGTTTAAATGAACTGCGGAGGTTTTTTTCCCCTCCGTTTTATGATCTGAGTAGATGTTGGTCTGCAACAAACCACATTTTGGGGAAATTTATCACAGCTTTAAGAAAAGCTACACATACACTAATGGAATAGAATTGTCTTTGAGCCATGTCCTTGAATGGCCACTAATTTCTCTTAGTTCCCGGCTTGTCTGGAGAGAGTGTTGTTGAAAGACCTGTGATGAAAATAACATCACAAATGTTGTTTTCTGCTGCTTAAGGTATTCCAGATGGTTACAAGTTTCTTAAGGTGCTTGTGCTCATATGATTAGTTTTCTCAGCCTGTGCTTTCAAATGTGAAATGAAGGAATAATGGATCATTAGTGCAGTATTTTGAGTCTTTATCAATAGAGTCCATACTAATATATGTAGTATATTAAAACTTAACCAGTTGTTTTTTGGTATTTAGTTACCTATTTTAAACCCAAATATTTACAGGTTATGTAATACATATTTTTTGCACAAGACAGCCACTGGCTGTACCACATTGAAATTATTTAGTATTACTTACTCTCTTATGTTACTAGAAATATCGATTTACTCTTTAAACTGGAACTCCTTGTCTGTAAAAAAGGATATTTAAACTAATTTAAGATGTTCTGTCAGTATTCTATATTTTGATCTTTCAATTGTATTTTAAAGATAATCCTATAAATTTTAATTAGCAATAGCTGACACAGCATTTGGGACAAAAACATGCTTATCTATTGAATTAATTAATTGTATGAGTTTCTAAGACATAAATCAAATGTGTATAAAATGCTGTAATGTATTAAATAAATTAACTACTACTTGAGACAACACATGCCGAGCATCATGCCTAGTACCTGGCACATAGTAAACACTCAAGTCAATGCTCAGATTTACTATTGATGTTATTCTTATAAAGTTCCTAGTCATCCAAAACATGTTACAGTAGCAAACATATATTAATTATCTACTGTGTGCTAGGCACTAAGTTATATGTTGTATATTTAATCATAATCTCATCACAACTCTGAAATAGGAATATTTCTCTCTATTTTTAAAGTAATAAGGAAACTGTAGCTCAGAAAGTTGAAGTAATTTGAACAAGACCCATAGAATCAGAATTCATATCTGATTTTATCTGACAATAAGCCTAGCTTCTTTCTATTGACCAACTGATTTCACTATTAGCGGCGTCTTAGATTAACATACACATTGAATGAAATTTCTTTTTACGATTTGAATGAGTGCATTCAGAGCATTTCAAAATTTCGTGGCATATAACGTCCATTTATTATGTTCACAGATTCTGTGGGTCAGGAATTCAGTCAGGTCACGCTCCGTGGGGTTGGGCACCAAAATGTCTGGGGCTTCAGTCAATGGACAAGACAGCTGAGCTGAGGGCTGAAATCAGCTGAAAGCTTGCTCACTCGCTTTTCTGGCAGTTGATGCTGGCTATTGTCTAAGACCTACCTGTGGTCCCTCTAGGTAGCCTGGACTTCCTCACAGTAAGTAGCTGAGTTCCTGGAGTAATAAGCATATCAAGAAAGAGGGGGTGGCCAAAGAGAGGCATGTCCTCCTACTGACCTGGCCTCACAAGTGACAGAGTATCACTTCTTCCTTAGTCTATTGGTTGGAGCAGTTGCAAGCACACCTGAGTTCAAGGGAAGAGGAGATGAACTGTACCTCTTAAAGGGAAGTGAAAATGTTCTGAACTAGCATTTGGGACCAGAAAGAATCCTGTCGCAAATTTTGGAGGATACCATCTGCCATACTTTTATAAATAATAATAATTTTAATTAAGTAAGATACATATATAAATACTAAGTGAACATGCAGTGGCCTAGTGTGCTAAAAATTTATGAAGTTTTCCTGAATAAAATATGTCCTAAAGGGCTTGTATAGTAATTAGATCAATACTGTCCAGTAGAATTTATATTATATGTATCTAATGAACATATATCTAATGAAAACATATTTCTATTGAAAAACCCTAATCAGGTATGTACAGTAAAATTAGAAGGTAAGCCCTAGTTGTGCTCTTAAATTGAGCTTTCCCAGAATGATTTTTATAAGAAAGTAAATTTGGCAGTAATTAAATTATTATGAGCTATTTAGGGAAGTCACGAAAAACTTAATCTGTTCAATCAGAACTAACATAATCTAAATTTGGGCTACTGTTTTGCTCTTTTCTCCAAGTCGATAGAACAGAATATAGAAAAACAATTAATTGTAATCTTTAAATAGCAGGAAAATCCACATAGGGAAATTTAAACTGAATTTCTAGTTCAGTCATAACCCAGCAAGTGAATCTTCTGATTTAGAGACTGACATTCTTTTGGGAGAATGTCAGGATCTGTATGTATTCACTAACACAGATCCACAAAAATTATCCTATCTGTGGATTTAGAAGTGGAGATTTAAAGACAAGTAATGTGTTTAATCAAGCTATTGATCCCAATGATTATTTTAAGTTAATATATCTATTTGGATAAGTAACAGAGGCCCACTGAAGGTGCCTCAACAAGAAAGTGTTCATTATCTCATTAACAAGCATGCTAGCAGCCAAGGGGTTCCTGGGCTGGATGAAAGAACTCTAGGTCTTAAAGACTCTAGCTCAGCTTCTCTGCTATTTCCTGGTCTTCTCTTCACAGTCTTAAAAGGGTGGTGGCCATTGTAGACATTGTTTGCAGAAAGAAAATATCTGAAGCAAAAGAGTAGCCATGTCCTTGTTTTGTGTACCTTTCTGAGGGTAATGACATTGTTTTTCTGTAAGCCCCCAGAATATTTCCTACAGCACTTTGTTTAGGGTTGCAGTCACATGCCTGTACTCAAACAGAGGAAAAGGAAATTAAATTATCATGCTTGGCTTAGTCTAATCAACCTTTGCTGCCCAGGACTAGGAAGGGATCATGATTAACATGACCACCCAAAATGTGAACAAAATATGGGTCCTATTAGCAAAGAGGAAACAGAAAGGTTATTGCATAGACCAGACTGGGACCTCTCAAATTTTAATGGTCACACAGTCACCTGGGGATCTGGTTAAAATGCAGATTTTACTTTTAATGTGCTTCCAGGTGATGTTGATACTGCTAATTTGTGGATCACACAAAATAGAAAGGACACAAACTATGGACTATAGCGCCTCAGCTATTAATCCTATGATATTCCCTTTTTGCTTTGTTAGTGATGTTTTCAAATGATGTAGAGTATTGATGATGATGTAGAAATATAAAAACCACAATATAATATGTAAATTCCTCTGCAACAATAGACCCATAAACCAAACAAATAGATGTTTTTCAATATATATAATATCATTTTATAGTTAAATATCACTTGTATTTATTTTCCACACAGGCACATAAACTTAAAGTTTACCAGTGAATAATGGAATAGAATATATAAGCAATAGCATAATATATGAGTGAAAAATATTTATAAACTTTTGACACATAAAATATTTTTCTATTGTATGTATTAAGTATAAGCCAAGGCACAGTTGGAACATTTTTTTATACTTATCATGAATTTTGTAGAAATTATAGTATCCTTCATTCACCCAGTCTTCCACTTTCTAAAAATATATTGAGCCCTTGTTACTAACTTTAAAAACTGACTTATCCCCTCAAAATTGGTTTTGTTAAAGGATAATTCACTTTTAAATTGCCTAGTAATTTTGAATTATAACCCAAATATGTATAACTCATTACCCAAAAAGCCAAGATTACTTTATAGAGAGGTAGCACATGTCTTGACTAAATTCTCCGCTAGAAACCTGGCACCAACTCACTTAACTTCTAAATACACTACCTACCATATATCAGAAGACAATGTCTTCAAAGAAAAATAACTTAAAAATTATATATTTAGCAACTGGTAAATTCTTATAATCAAAAATTCATAATGTTCTACAGTTTTTTAAAAGGCCACACTAAGTATTTCTGGAAGTCCTAGTACTTGGAAGCGGAGTATGTTCAAGGATATTTTCTCAGCGCATCTCACAAACCTGCTTCATTTCCCTCTTCTGGCTCTGCCTTTGTATGACAGGGTTGGCCCTTGCCATTTGGTGCAATCTCTCTGCTGGCATTGGTGGCTATTCTAATTAATGTTAATATTCTAATTAAAACAGCTATCTTTGTTTTCACTCTTGGTGAAAGTTCTGATGTTCAAAGTAGGTAACCCAAGAAAATTCATTCCTCAAAGATAGCTGTCTGATTATGTGTAGTATTTCTTAGTTTGTTACTTAAAGAAAGAGTTCTAGTTTTATAAAATAAAAGAAAAATGGGCAAGTGGGGAACTCATGTATTTTGTTCCCTGCTGTATCCCTAGTGTCCAAAAAAGTGCCTGGCATGTAGTGAGTGTTCAGTTGGTGGTTGAATAAATAAATATTTCTGTTTATACAATTCAGTATTCCTTGTCCATTTTTTCAACCAAGATTTGAAAACAATTTCATCTTCATAATAAGTAACTCAGTAGATTAGTGATGATACCAATGATTGACACCTGTACATAGATCTTTTTCCTATATCATAATATCCTCTTTAAATAGCTTTATAGTGTCTTCTTTGAATAACATAGCATTATTTTGTACATGTAGAGCATAATTTTCCTGCTGCCTCAATGATTGAATGTAGATGCAAAGGTGTAAAGGCTTTCAAATGTATACTTAGAAAAATATTTGTGCTGACAAATGGAGAACTTTGGGATAAATTTTAAAAATACGGCTTTGAAAATGTTAAACTCCCTCCTTTTAGATTGTATTGTTCATAGTTACATTGTGGCTCATGCAGCACAGGCAATTCCCATTTTTCTACTGCAGGCAGCATAAAAAAGAATAAAGCTTTTTCATTATCATGATGTATGCAGCCTAGGTGCTAAATTCCTAAATGAAGACTCAGCACCAAAATCATAGAGCTTCTTAACAATGTCATATTTTATGATAATTCTTTAATACTAAATAATTATTTTTAAAAAGGAAAAATGAAACTCCATATCCTATAATTAAATGTAAATATATTGACCAACATTATTATTTGCCCATTACAATCTAACATTTTCTCCTTTCATACTGTCCACGGTTTAATGAGAGTCTACCCATTGCATTACCAAAGAACATTAGATCAAGGAAACACCATAAGCAAACAGTAACTATTCCTGCTGAACTAACAATTGCTAGGTCTTAAGTTTCTTCGTTTGTGAATGATGTTATTGGACTATTATGATCAAAATGGCTAGCTGTTGATGAAAACGTATGATCCTTCTTCTAGGAGAGTGCAGAGTGTCATTGAAAGGCGGCTAGGCTTCTCACATGCATTTATAGTTATGTGAAGTATGAACAGCAATAAAGAGTATCTTTTTCTAAAGAGGGCGTTTAAGGATCAGATGAGGCTTCTCCACGCTATTTCTGCTGTTTAGAAGCAGAGGACTCTAAGGCCCAGAAGACTGGGGAGTCACAAGATGTTAAAGATCTGAGTCTCTGAGTCATTATGTGGGGGAAAGGCACTCACTAACCAGAAACATTGGGCTGCTTTAGGCTACTTCATAAGTTAAAAATAAACCATTGTATGAAGCCACTGATATCCTGGAGTTTGCTTGTTCCAGCAGCTAACATCACCCTAATGAAACCAGGAATCACTGTATTCTACTTTATGTAACTGAAATCATTAAATAAAAAATTACATATATACAACAATATTAAAAGCTAAACATGAGTATATCACATATATAATTAAGAGACATTAATAACATAGGCTTCTGTTTTAAAATGATAATTAGTAAATAATGATGAAATACATAAAATGCCTGTTATTGACCAGGAACTAAACATTCACTTAAACATGACAAAGATTCTGTGAATTAGTTATTATTTTTTAAACAGCTTATTTATTTATTTAAAAAAGTATTTATTTTGGCTGTGCCGGGTCTTAGTTGTGGCACGCAAGATCTTAGCTGCGGTATGTGGACTCTTACTTGCAGCATGCAAACTCTTAGTTGTGGCATGCATGTGGGATCTAGTTCCCCGACTAGGGATCGAACCTGGGCCCCCTGCATTGGGAGCGCAGAGTCTTACCCACTGGACCACCAGGGAAGTCCCAATTAACTCTTACTACTTAACTAAAACTAGTTAACTCAACTTTCATTTTACATAGATTTCAGAAGACTGTAACTGATAAGGAACAATCAATCCGAGAGAGATATTGTGTTTAAAATCACAATTGAGAATAACGTGTCTTACGCTACTGTTTGCATAAAAGTTAAAACAGGAATTAATAATGTATATACTTGTGTGTACAAAGAATGTATTGGAAAGCTATATAAGAACCCTGTGACTTGGTTCTCTGACTTGGGATGTAAAAGAGAGACTTAAATTTCATAGTAGGCCTTTTGTAATTCTTAAGTTTTTAAATTTAATTCAGAAAATAAGATAAAATGCACAGGTTTCCCAGAGTATATCCACATTCATTATTCAAGTTGCTGCTATATTATACAACTGTGACCATATTTCTTTCTAGACAATATCTTTTGTTCATTTTCATGCTGAGTCTTCCACCTGGAATGTCTTTTCTCTGCCAAAATCTAATTTATCTTTCAAGGTCATTTGAAGTTTACCTAAAGTTTTCCCTGATTTTTTCCTCATCAACAGAAAAACAAAATCACACTCTAATCTGTAGTTCTCTATTTGTATATTGTGAAATATGAGTACATGAATGATCAGATAATAAATTCCTTGAAATTAGGAATTATCTTGTATTCATTTTTGTTCCACAGAGTCTAGTCCTATGTGAGAGAGAATAATGCAATATATTATCAAGCTCTGGTTGAGTCAGTCCTCTGTGACGTGTGAAGTGATGTCTTCCAATTTATCCAGCCACAATTCAGATCTCAAACACTTCCGTATACTTATCTTTCCCTCTCAAATCATGCATCATAATCCCTTTCCCAAGACACAGACTATTATTTTTTAATAGATCTTTACTGGAGTATAATTGCTTCACAATACTGTGTTAGTTTCTGTTGTGCAACAAAGCGAATCAGCCGTATATGCATACACATGTTCCCATATCCCCTCTGTCTTGAGCCTCCCTCCCATGCTCCCTATCCCACCCCTCTAGGTCATCGCAGAGCACTGAGCTGATCTCCCTGTGCTATGCTGCTGCTTCCCACCAGACCGCTGTTTTACATTCAGTAGTGTATATATGTCGATGCTATTCTCACTTCGCCCCAGCTTCCCCCTCCCACCCCATGTCCTCAAGTCCATTCTCTATGCCTACCTCTTTATTCCTGCCCTATAGATAGGTTCATCAGTACCATTTTTTGTTGTTGTTTTTTATTCCATATATATGCGTTAGCATGCAGTATTTGTTTTTCTCTTTCTGACTTCCTTCACTCTGTACGACAGACTCTGGGTCCATCCACCTCACTACAGATAACTCAATTTCGCTTCTTTTTATGGCTGAGCAATATTCCATTGTATCTGTGTGCCACATCTTCTTTATCCGTTCATCTGTCGATGGACATTTAGGTTGGTTCCATGTCCTGGCTATTGTAAATAGTGCTACCATGAATATTGTGGTACATGTCTCTTTTTGAATTAGGGTTTTCTCAGGGTATATGCCCAGCAGTGGGATTGCTAGGTCATATGGTAGTTCTGTTTTTAGTTTTTTAAGGTACCTCCATACTGTTTTCCATAGTGGTTGTATCAATTTACATTCCCACCAACAGTGCAGGAGGGTTCCCTATTCACCATATCCTTTCCAGCATTTATTGTTTCTAGATTTTTTGATAATGGCCATTCTGATGGGCATGAGGTGATACCTCATTGTAGTTTTGATTTGCATTTCTCTAATAATTAATGATGCTCAGCATCTTTTCATGTGCCTCTTGGCCATCTGTATGTCCTCCTTAGTGAAATGTCTATTTAGGTCTTCCGCCCATTTTTTAACTGGACTGTTTGTTTTTTTTTTTTTTTTTTTGATATTGAGCTCCATGATATTTTGGAGATAAATCCTTTTTCTGTTGTTTCATTTGCAAATATTTTCTCCCATTCTGAGGGTTGTCTGTTTGTCTCATTTATGGTTTCCTTTGCTATGCAAAAGTTTTTAAGTTTAATTAAATCCGATTTGTTTATTTTTATTTCTGTTACTCTAGGAGTTGGGTCAAAAAAAGATCTTGCTGTGGTTTATGTCAAAGAGTACTTTTCCTCTGTTTTCCATTAAGATTTTTATAGTGTTTGATCTTACATTTAAGTCTTTAATCCATTTAGAGTTTATGTTTGTGTATGGTGTTAGGGAGTGTTCTAATTTTGTTCTCTTACATGTAGATGTCCAGTTTTCCCAGCACCACTTATTGAAGAGGCTGTCTTTTCTCCATTGTATGTTCTTGCCTCCTTTGTCGTAAATTAGGTGCCCATATGTGCGTGGGTTTATCTGTGGGCATTCTATCCTGTACCATTGATCTGTATTTCTGTTTTTGTGCCAGCCCATACTGTCTTAATTACTGTAGCTTTGTAGTATAGTACGAAGTTGGGGAGCCTGATTCCTCCAACTCTGTTTTTCTTTCTCAAGATTGCTTTGGCTATCTGGGGTCTTTTGCATTTCCATATGAATTGTAAAATTATTTGCTCTAATTCTGTGAAGAATGCCACTGGTAGTTTGATAGGGATTGCACTGCATCTGTGGATTGCTTTGGGTAGTATAGTCATTTTCACAGTATTGATTCTTCCAATCCAAGAACATGATATAGCTCTCCATTTGTTTATGTTATCTTTGATTCCTTTCATCAGTGTTTTATAGTTCTCTGAGTACAAGTCTTTTGCCTCCTTAGGCAGATTTATTCCTAGGTATTTTATTCTTTTTGTTGCAGTGGTAAATGGGAGTGTTTCCTTAATTTCTCTTTCTGATTTTTCACTGTTGGTATATAGGAATGCCAGAGATTTCTGTGCATTAATTTTATATCCTGCAACCTTACCAAATTCACTGATTAGTTCTAGTAGTTTTCTGTTGTCATATTTAAGGATTTTTTCTGTATAGTATGCCATCTGGAAACAGTGACGGTTTTACTTCTTTTCCAATTTGTATGCCTTTTATTTATTTTCTTCTCTGATTGCTGTGGCTAGGACTTCCAAAACTATGTTGAATAAGAGTGGCGAGAGTGGACATCCTTGTCTTATTCGTGATCTTAGTGGAAATGCTTTCATTTTTTCACCACTGAGTATGATACTTACTGTGGGCTTGTCATAGATGGCCTTTATTATGTTGCAGTAGGTTTCCTCTATGCCCATTTTCTGGAGAGTTTTTAATCATAAATTGGTGTTGAATTTTTTCAAAAGCTTTTTCTGCATCTACTGAGATGATCATATGGGTTTTATTTTTGTGTTTTTCTTTGCGGTACGCGGGCATCTCACTGTTGTGGCCTCTCCTGTCGTGGAGCACAGGCTCTGGATGCGCAGGCTCAGTGGCCATGGCTCATGGGCCCAGCTGCTCCACGGCATGTGGGATCTTCCCGGACCGGCGCATGAACCCGTGGCCCCTGCATCGGCAGGCGGACTCTCAACCACTGCACCACCAGGGAAGCCCGATCATATGGTTTTTATTCCTTAATTTGTAAATGTGGTGTATCACATTGATTGATTTGCGTATATTGAAGAATCCTTGCATCCCTGGGATAAATCCTACTTGATCATGGTGTATGATCCTTTTAATGTGCTGTTGGATTCTGTTTGCTAGTATTTTGTTGAGAATTTTTGCATCTATGTTCATCAGCAATATTGGTCTGTAATCTTTGTTTGATATCTTTTTCTGGTTTTGGTATCATGGTGATGGTGGCTTCATAGAATGAATTTGGAAGTATTTCTCCCTCTGTAATTTTTGGGAAGAGTTTGAGAAGGATCGGTATTAGCTCTTCTCTAAATGCTTGATAGAATTCACCTGTGAAGCCATCTGGTCCTGGGCTTTTGTTTGTTGGAAGATTTTTTAATTACAGTTTCAATTTCATTACTTGTGATTGGTCTGTTTATATTTTCTAATTCTTCCTGGAAATTATACCTTTCCAAGAATTTGTCCATTTCTTCATGGTTGTCCATTTTATTGGCATGTAGTTGTTTGTAGTAGTCTCTTATAATCCTTTGTATTTCTGCGGTGTCAGTTGTGATTTCTCCTTTCATTTCTAATTTTATTGATTTGCGTCCTCTCCCTTTTTTTCTTTATGAGTCTGGCTAGGGTTTATCAATTTTGTTTATCTTCTCAAAAACCAGCTTTTAGGTTTTTTGATCTTTGCTATTGTTTTTTCATTTCTATTTCATTTATTTCTTCTTTGATCTTTATGATTTATTTCCTTCTACTGACTTTGGGTTTTCTTTGTTCTTCTTTCTCTAGTTGTCTTAAGTGTAGTGTTTGATTGTTTATTTGAGATTTTTATTGTTTCTTGAGGTGAGATTGAATTGCTATAAACTTCCCTCTTAGAACTGCTTTTGCTGTGTCCCATAGGTTTTGGGTCATCGGGTTTTCATTGTCATTTGTTTCTATGTATTTTTTCACTTCTTCTTTGATTTCTTCAGTGATCTCTTGGTTATTTAGTAGTGCACTGTTTAGCCTCCATGTATTTGTGTTTTTTACAGGTTTTTTCCTGTAATTGATTTCCAATCTCATGGCATTGTGGTCAGAAAATGCTTGATACAATTTCAATTTTCTTAAGTTTTCCAAGGCTTGATTTGTAACCCAAGGTGTGATGTATCCTGGAGAATGTTCCATGTGCACTTGAGAAGAAAGTGTATTCTCCCACTTTTGGGTGGAATATTCTATAAATATCAATTAAATCTGTCTGGTCTGTTGTGTCACTTAAAGCTTGTGTTTCCTTATTTATTTTCTGTTTGGATCATCTGTCCAGTTATGCAAGTAGGATGTTAAAGTCCTCTACTATTTATTGTGTTGCTGTCGATTTTTCCTTTCATGGTTGTTAGCATTTGCCTTAGTATTGACGTGCTCCTATGTTGGGTGCATAAACATTTATAATTGTTATATCTTCTTGGATTGATCCTTTGATAATTATGTAGTGTCCCTCATCTCTTGTAACAGTCTTTATTTTAAAGTCTATTTTATCTGATAGAGTATTGGTACTCCAGCTTCCTTTTGACTTCCAGTTGCATGGAATATCTTTTTCCATCCTTTCACTTTGAGTCTGTATGTGTTCCTAGGTGTGAAGTGGGTCTCTTGTAGGCAGCACATATATGGTTCTTGTTTTTGTATCCGTTCAGGCAGTCTGTGTCTTTTGGTTGGGGCATTTAATCCATTTACATTCAAGGTTATTATTGATATGTATGTTCCTAATACCATTTTCTTAATTGTTTTGCGTTTGTTTTTGTGGGTCTTTTTCTTCTCTTGTGTTTCCCACCTAGAGAAGTTTCTTTAGCATTTGTTGTAAAGCTGGTCTTGTGGTGGTGGTGCTGAATTCTCTTAGCTTTTGCTTGTCTGAAAAGCTCTTGACTTCTCTATCGAATCTGAATGAGATCCTTGCTGGGTAGAGTAATCTTGGTTGTAGGTTTTTCTCTTTCATTACTTTAAGTATACCCTACCACTCCCTTCTGCCCTGCAGAGTTTCTGCTTAAAAATCAGCTGATAACCTTATGGTATTCCTTTGTATGTTATTTTTTGTTTTTCCCTTGCTGCTTTTAATATTATTTCTTTGAATTTAATTTTTGTTAGTTTTATTATTATGTGTCTTGGTGTGTTTTTCTTAGGGTTTATCCTGTATGGGACTCTCTGTGCTTCCTGGACTTGGGTGACTATTTCCTTTCCCATGATAGAGAAGTTTTCAACTATAGTCTCTACAAATATTTTTGCAGACCTTTTCTTTTTTTCTTCTTTTTCTGGGACCCCTGTAATTCAAATGCTGTTGCGTTTAATATTGTCCCAGAGGTCGCTGAGATTCTCTTCAGTTGTTGTCATTCGTTTTTCTTTATTCTGCTCCTTGGCAGTTATTTCCACCATTTTGTCTTCCAGCTCACTTATTCGTTCTTCTGCCTCCATTATTCTGTTATTGATTTTAGTGTATTTTTCATTTCTGTTATTGTGTTGTTCATCTCCGTTTGTTCTTTAGTTCTTCTAGGTCTTGGTTAAACATTTCTTGTATTTTCTCAATGCGTGCTTCCATTCTGTTTCCGAGATTCTGGATCATCTTTACTGTCATTACTCTGAATTCTTTTTCAGGTAGATTGCCTACTTCCTCTTAATTTATTTGGTCTTTTGGGTTTTTACCTTGCTCCATCTGTGACATATTTTTTTGCTGTCTCTCTCTTTTTTTTTTTTTTTTATGAGTGAGATTGTGTTCCTGTCTTTCTTGTTGTTTAGCCTGAGCCTTCCGATACTGGAGTTTGTAGGCTATTGGGTAGGACTGGGTCTTGGTGCTGAGATGGGAAACTCTGTGAGCCCTTACTCTGATGAATATTTCCTGGGGTCTGAGGTTCTCTGTTAGTCCAGTGGTTCGGACTCAGAGTTTCCACCACAGGAACTTCGGCCTGACCCCCAGCTCATGAACCAAGATCCCACAATCTGTGTGGGGCAGCAAAAAAACAAAAAAAAAATAGCAAAGTAAAAAATAAAATGAGATTAGGAAAGTAACAGATAAGTTAGAAAGATTATAAAAATAAAAATACAGATGAATCAATAACCAGAAGGTACCTCAGTACCACAATAGTAAAAAAAGAGGAGGAGGGAAAAGGAAAAAAAAAGGAGTGGGTAGGCCTTGGCTGTTGAGGGCGGGGCCTAAGCAAGGGCGAGGTTTGGGTGGTGGGCGGGGCCTATGCTTATGACCCACAGGCCAGAAAAGGCCTGGGAGGCTGTGGGGGGGTGGGGCTTAGGCTCAAGGAGCAGAACTAGCCCAGACGTGCCCCACACCCCTGGTCTCAGAGGGCAGGGGACCTCACCTGGGAGCCCAGCAGGCTTCCTGGGCTCAAGTGGATGGGGCAAACGCCCTTGTCACCTCTCTTGCTCCTCTGGTTTGGGAGGGCCCCTCCCTCCTGCTTCTCCTGTTTTCCCCTCGGCCTCCTTCCTATGCCCCCAAGTACCTACACAACCTGGAGCGGGCTTTGGAGGGCAGGGGACTGGCCTGGGAGCTTAGCAGGCTCCCTGGGCCCAAGTGGATGGGGCAGTTGCCCTCTGCTTCTCTCCCACTCCTCCTGGATGGCTCCTCCCACCTGCTTCTCCTGATCACCCCAGCCTCCTTCCTATGCCCGCAGGACCCACGTGGCCTGGATGGGTCTTTGGAGGGGCGTTACCGGCTTGGGAGCTCAGCAGGCTCCCTGGCCCAAGTGGGCCAGGAGATTGCCCTCCACTCCTCACCCGCTCTTCCTGTAGAGTCCCTCTCACCTTCCTCTCCTGATCTCCCCGGCCTCAGTGGCACCGATCCTGTCTGGCCTCCACTTCTCCTCCCCCCTCAGTCCCCCCACATTCTACCAGTTCACTTGCGGGTTCCTCCTGCCTCCTTGGGTGTCAGAGTCCCCCACCAGTGGCCCCCAGGTGCTCTAGTTGTGGAGAAACGCTAACTCCATGTCTTCCCACACCACCATCTTGACTCTGCCTCCTATTATTTTTCTTACAAGACACACACATGCTCTTTTCTTCATGATTATAGGAGAGAGGACTTTTCGTCTTTCTAATCATCACACAAGAAAAAAATAATGAAATGCAAGATGTGTGTGCAGATACATTTATTTGTCACTCTAGAAATGGTTTTATGTTTTAATACAAGTTTTTAAAATTCTTCAGCTCTTTTTAAATTATTGTCTTTTTTCTCCATGGTTATTAGCAGACACCTTTGAGCATGTCAGTATAAACTGTAAAAAGACACAAATGTAAGAAAATTGGTGTGCTTACAAACCAGAGTGAAATCCCCAATCTGTTTCTTTTTTAATAGAATTAGTAGTCATCTCTTGCAGATTCCTAGATTTACTTTAAATCAATCTCCTTTAGTATTTAGTTCTAGTACTAGTGATACAATAAAAGGAATCAGTGAGTAAAAGATATGCATTAAAGACTTCTATTTTTTTCTGGGTATATACATTCTTTGCAAAATGAGGAAAATACATAAAGTGTAAAAAACATAACAAGATTTGCTT
The DNA here is from genome assembly GCF_951394435.1 of Stenella coeruleoalba. NCBI lineage: Eukaryota > Metazoa > Chordata > Mammalia > Artiodactyla > Delphinidae > Stenella > Stenella coeruleoalba. The sequence goes on from NC_137149.1 coordinate 6,694,393, forward strand.
TAAACAGTAATTTAAACAGTAACATTTTTCTTAAATCCTTTATGAAAATGAAATCTTAATGGAAGTTAAAGTTCCATTTTATTAAGAACATTCATTAAATGTGATTTTCATAAATTTATCTACAAATTCTGAAACCAGGAAAACACTAATAATAATAATATGCAAATAGGGAAATTGAGCAGATTATTGAAAGAATATAAGTAAAACACTTAGGACTTAAATTTGTTATATAAATGCTTATTACAATAGATTTCAAAGCAATAAAAAATGTCCACAACCTTAGTGAATGTTGTAATAAATGTGTAATCCAGTTGTCTTAGATCATAACTTAGAAATTTGTTAACTATAATGGGTGAGAAACTATGGTACAATAAATCTCCTGCATCTTCCCAGATGGCTATGTTGTCCAGTATAAAATATGTATGATAGATTTATTTGCATTACTTCTATGTGGTGTTTATGTAACTTTAGCTGGGAACCCCAGCACATTGTTAATCTTCAGGGAGTTCTTTCTGTTAATTATTCTTCACAACACTTCAGGAGAAGTCTGTATTATTATCCAACTCATATTAAAGATAAACAAAGTAGCATAGGTGTGTGTATGGATTTAGTACAATCCCAGAGATGAGATGAGGAATACTCAAGTTTTGCACTTTAAGTCTCACCTTTTCATCATACAATTAAAATAATTTTGATTTTTTACTTTTCACCCTAAAAGTCTATGAAAATATAGTGTAAGTCTGTTAATACTCTCTGGAATATTTTTATGTGAATTGCTGTCAGTGTTTTTTCTCTTCTGTAATTCTTGAGATTAAAGAAGGAAAAACTAAATGTAGCCAACAAGGTAGAATTCTGATGTATTACCTTGTATTGTAGATGGAATAGAGAACCATTTAAAAGATTTGCCTGAGTTTAAAATACACCTTCTGAAAATGTTAACAGATTCCTCAAGTTTTGGAGGATACTTGTGGGTTTATGCTTATAAATAAAAAAATATGAACAACTCTTGTATTTTCTAGGCATTTTGGGGGCAGTTTGCGGGGTGATTCTTGTTTTGTTATTTTTTTTCCTTAATATTGAGGGGCTTGAAGTCAGCAGAAATGTGTGATATTAAATTTTGCTTGTTATATATTAAACTTATTTCAGAGTATATATAGCTATCTGGTTTTTAAAATCCCTTTTGCCATTTACATAAAATGGTATTTTTATTATTCAAAAAATAACTTGAGATTTGCATGGGCCTGAGTGGGATCTGGGGCAAGATCTATGGCATGGTTCTGGACCCAGTGACTGCTGCTCTTGTTTGTGTTTCTGGCAGGTACCTTGGCATATGTTATGCCCGCTGTAGAACCAGGGCCATAGCATAGCAGGTCAGGTCAACATTAGAAGGAAATCTGTGACCATTCTCCTTTCTGTTTGTGCAGCAAGTCGTGGACTGGTGGCCTGAACTCCTGATAGGGGCCAGTCATCTACTGCACCTATAATATTCCTGAAGAGACCTAGGCAAGGCTCAGGAGTGTTGACCAGTCTAATCAATGTGGAAACTCCATGAGTTCACATCATCAAAAATGTCATATAAAACTGTACCCTCTGGAGTACTGGAGAGTATGGCCCCCTTGCCAGGAATGAGAACATAGTGGCCAAAATCTATCAGTGTTTTCATCAACTGATGTATGATATCAAGAGCAAAGGTGGATCATTTCACTAGTGATATCTTAGCTGAATATTTTTCACAGGTCACTGAATTGAGAAGTGGATTGTTAGGAATTTATGGAATAAAAATAGGATGAATCCCTGGATAAAGGTTGAAACTAACCCAAATAAATATAGAAAGTGGGATCAACAAACCCTTGCTTGTCAGAATGTTCCAGAGTTTAACTTTCTCTGAGTATTTTATTAATTTTTTTTAAATTCCAAATTTTTGATAAATATTTTTGTTAAAATCTGTTAAAAGTGAAACTATGAGCAGTAAAACATTGAGTACCTAGGATAAATGCCAGTGCTGGTGAATAGTGGCTGAATTATCAGCCTTGGAAAGAATGAACAACTTCCTTTCAAATGTGTTTTCTAATATAGAATGCCATTTTAAAGCCTGTATAGAAGTTTCCACCTATAAAACAAATGCGTTATAAATACCTGGCAAAGATCCGTGATTTTCAGGAGACATTTGGTTGCTTGATTTTTTTTTTTTTTTCATGAGAATGCTTTGTCTTTTTACATTTGGAAAATTTGATTCATAAAATGACAGTTAAGAGGTAAAGTAATACAAATATACAACCAAATCTTCTTTTAATTTACTTTTTTATTGAGGTATAATTAACATCCAACATTATTTTAGTTTCAGGTGTACAACATAATGATTTGATATTTACATATATTGCAAAATGATCATCACAATGAGTCTAGTTAATATCTGTCACCGTATAGTTACAGAATGTCTTTTCTTGTGATGAGAACTTTAAAGATTACTCTCTTAGCACCTTTCAAATAAGTGATACATTATCATTAACTGTAGTCAAGGTACCATACCTTACATCCCCATGACTTATTTATTTTATGACTGGAAATTTGTGCCTTTTGACCACCTTCACCTATTTTGCCCAACCCCCCATACCCTGCCTCTGGCAACTGGCAATCTATTCTCTGTATCTATGAGCTTGGCTTTTTGTTGATTATTATTATTATTATTTTTTAGACTCCACATATAAGTGAGAGCAAATGCTATTTGTCTTTCTCTGTCTGACTTCTTTCACTTGGCATAATGCCCTCAACAAGGTTCATCCATGTTATCACAGTATAACCAACTTTTATATCAACTAGGAATCAATGGAGGGAGAAACAATCAGGGATTGCTTGGGAAATAAATAAAAATGTAAAAGTTTGGAAAAGAAAAAAAATGACTTGACACTAATAAGTTATAACAAAAATCTTTTGCTGAACAGCCTTTTTTGGTATATTATCCCTAGCAAAATAATAATATGCTTTACAAATAATATATCCTTTGCTTTGTTAAAAATATTACTTTAATCACTGTGTCAGTATGAAAGTTTTAGTGAATATTTATTGCACCTTGCAGTTCTTTACTAGATATCAGTTTCCAGTAGTTACTGTATTTTCGTTTTTAAATTTATGTTAAAAAATCTTTTATTTTTACATAATTTTTAAAGATTAATTTCCATTAAGAGTTATTACAAAATATTGGCTATTTTCTCTTTATTGTACAGTACATCTTTAGCCTATTTTATACCCAATAGTTTGTAACTCACCTTCCCCTATTCCTATAATGCCACTCCCCACCTTCCCCACATAACCACTAGTTTGTTCTCTATATCTGTGAGTGTGCTTCTTTTTTTGTTTTATTCACTAGTTTGTTGTATTTTTTAGATTTCACACATAAGTGATATCATACAGTATTTGTCCTTCTCTGTATGACTGACTTCACGTAGCACAGTGCCCTCCAAGTCTATCCATGTTGCTGCAAATTTCGTTCTTTTTTATGGCAGAATAGTATTCCATTGTGTGTGTGTGTGTGTGTGTGTGTGTGTGTATACACCACATCTTTATCCATTCATCTATTGAGGGACACTTACACTGCTTCCATACCTTGGCATTTGTTAATAATGCTGCTATGAACATTGGGGTGCATGTATCTTTTTCAATTAGTGTTTTTATTTTTTTCAGATATATATCCAGGAGTAGAATTGCTGGGTCATATGGTAGTTCTATTTTTAGTTTTTTGAGAAACCTCTGTACAGCTTTCCACAGTGGCTGTACCAATTTACATTCCCATCAACAAGGTACAAATGCTCCCTTTTCTCCACATCCTCACCAACATTTGTTATTTGTGTTCCTTTTGATGATAGCCATTCTGAAGGGTGTAAGGTGATATCTCATAATGGTTTTGATTTACATTTCACTGATGGTTATCGATTTTGAGCATCTTTTCCTGTGCCTGTTGGCCATTGCATTTCCTGTCCCTGTGCCTGTTGTATTTCCTCTTTGGAAAAATGTCTATTCAGTTCTTCTGCCCATTTTTTATTTGGATTGTTTGATTTTTTGATGTTGAGTTGTATGAGCTGTTTATAAAAGTTGGATATTAATCCCTTATCAGTCATATCATTTGCAAATATTTTATTCCATTCAATAGGTTGTCTCTTTTGTCAGTGGTGTTCTTTGTTGTGCAAAGAGTTTTAAGTTTAATGAGGTCCCATTTGTTTATTTTTGCTTTTGTTTCCTTTGCTTTAGGAGGTGGATCCAAAAAAATATTGCTGTGATTTATGTCAAAGAGTTTTCCTCTAGGAGTTTTATAGTATCTGGTCTTACATTTAAGTCTGTAACACATTTTGAGTTTACTTCTGTATATGGTGTTCGAGAATGTTCTCATTTCACTCTTTTTCATGTAGCTGTCCAGTTTTCCCAACATCACTATTAAAGAGACTGTCTTTTCTGCATTGTATATTCTTGCCTCCTTTGCCATAGGTTAATTGACCATAAGTGTGTGGGTTTATTTCTGAGCTCTCTATTCTGTTCCATCAATCTATGTGTCTCTTTTTGTGCCAGTACCATACTCTTTTGATGACATTAGCTTTGTAGTATAGTTTGAAGTCAGGGAGCATGATTCCTTCAGCTCTGTTCTTCTTTCTCAAGATGGATTTGGCTATTCAGGGTCTTTTGTGTTTCCATCCAATTTTCAAGTTACTTTTTCTAGTTCTATGAAAAATTGGTATTTTGATAGGGATTGCATTGAGTCTGTAGATTGCCTTGGATAGTGTGGTCATTTTAACAATATTGATTCTTCCAATCCAAGAATGTGGTATATCTTTCCATGTGCTTGTGTCAACTTTACTTTCTTTCATCAGTGTCTTATTGTTTCCTGACTACAGGTCTTTTACCTCCTTTTAGGTTTATTCCTAGGTATTTTATTCTTTTTGATGTGATGGTAAATAGGATTGTTTTCTTAATTTCCCAGTCTGATACTTTACTGTTAATGTATGGAATTGCAACAGATTTCTGTATATTAATTTTATATTCTACAACTTTACAAAATTCATTGATGAGCTCTTGTAGTTTTCTGGTAGTGTCTTTAGAATTTTCTATTTATAGCATCACATCATCTGCAAACAATGGCAGTTTTACTTCTTCTTTTCCAGTTTGGATTCCTTTTATTTATTTTTCTTCTCTGATTGCTGTGACTAGGACTTCTGAAACCATGTTGCATAATAGTGGTGAGAGTGGGCATCCTTGTCTTGTTCCTTATCTTAGAGGAACTGCTTTCAGCTTTTCACCATTGAATATGATGTTAACTATGGTTTTGTCATATATGGCCTTTATTATGATGAGGTATGCTCCCTCTATGCCCACTTTCTGGAGAGTTTTTATCATAAATCAATGTTGAATTTTATTAAAAGCCTTTTCTGCATCTATTGAGCTGATTATATGGTTTTTATTCTTCAATTTGTTAATGTGGTGTATCACATTGACTGATTTGTGGATATTAAAAAATCCTTGCATCCCTGGGATAAATCCCACTTGATCATGGTGTATGATCCTTTTAATGTATTATTAGAATTGGTTTGCTAGTATTGGGTGGGCCAAAAGTTTCATTCATTTTTTCCATAAGATGGCTCTGGTAGCACTTAGTTGTCTTTAACTTCACTCAAAACAATTTTGTTAGATTGTATGTGACAGCTGTCATATCAGCGTGCATTTAAAACAAGACTTATCAAAATTGGTGAATTTTTGTGTAGCCATTTTAATATTGAAGATGGAAGAAAAAAAGCAACATTTTCAGCATATTATGCTTATTTCAAGAAAGGTAAAAACGCAACTGAAACAAAAAAAAAAGATTTGTGTAGTGTATGGAGAAGGTGCTGTGACTGATTGAACATGTCAAAAGTGGTTTGAGGAGCTTTCTGTTAGAGATTTCTCACTGGACAATGCTCCACAGTCAGGTAGAACAGTTGAAGTCGATAGCAATCAAATCGAGACATTAATTGAGAACAATCAACATTTTACCATGCAGGAGATAGCCAAAATACTCAAAATATCTGAATCAAGCATTGAAAATCATTTGCACTAGCTTGGTTATGTTAAATAGCTTTGATGTTTGGGTTTCACATAAGTTAAGTGAAAAAAAAACCTTCTTGACCATATTTCCCCATGCAATTCTCTACTGAAATGGAATGAAAATGTTCCGTTTTTAAAACAAATTGTGATGAGCAGTGAAAAGTGGATACTGTAGAACAATGTGGAATGGAAGAGATAATGGAGCAAGCAAAATGAACCACCACCAAACCACACCAAAGGCTGGTCTTCATCTAAAGAAGGTGATGTTGTGTATATGGTGGGTTTGGAAGGGTGTCCTCTATTATGAGCTCCTTCCAGAAAACCAAACAATTAATTCCAACAAGTACTGCTCCCAACTGGACCAACTGAAAGCAGCTCTTGACGAAAAGCTTCCAGAATTACTCAACAGAAAACTTCCATCAAGAAAACGCAAGACTGTGTGTTTCATTGATGACCAGGCAAAAACTGTTACAGCTTGGCTGGGAAGTTCTGATTCATCCTCCATATTCATCAGACATTGCACCTTCCGATTTCCATTTATTTCGGCCTTTACAAAATTCTCTTAATGGAAAACAGTTCAATTCCCTGGAGGACTGTAAAAGGCACCTGGAACAGTTCTTTGCTGAAAAAGATAAAAAGTTTTGGGAAGAGGGAATAATGGAAGTTGCCTGAAAAATAGCAGAAAGTAGTGGAACAAAAGGGTGAATACATTGTTCAATAAAGTTCTTGGTGAAAATGAAAAATGTGTGTTTTATTTTTACTTAAAAAACTGAAGGCACTTTTTGGCCCACCCAATATTTTGTTGAGGATTTTTGCATCTATGTTCATCAGTGATACTGGCCTGTAATTTTCTTTTTCTTTTCTTTTTTTTTTTTTTGGTATCTTTGTCTGGTTTTGTTATCAGGGTGATGGTAGCCTCATAGAATGGGTTTGGAAGTGTTTCTTCCTTTGCAATTTTTTGGAATAGTTTTAGAAAGATAGGTGTTAACTCTTCTCTAAATGGTTCGTAGAATTCACCTGTGAAGCCATCTGGTTCTGGACTTTTGTTTGTTGGGAATTATCGTTTGTCAGTCATATTTAAATGACTGGTTCAATTTCACTACTGGTAATTAGTCTGTTCATATTTTCTATTTCTTCCTTGTTCAGTCTTGGGAGATTGTACCTTCTAAGAATTTGTCCATTTCTTCTAGGTTGTCCATTTTATTGGCATATAGTTGTTTGTACTGGTCTCTTACGATTCTTTGTATTTCTGTGGTGTCAGTTGTCACTTAAACTTTTTCATTTCTGATTTAATTGATTTGGGCCCTCTCCTTTTTTTTCTTCATGAGTCTGGCTAAAGGTTTATCAATTTTGTTTATCTTTTCAGATAAAGCTGGTTAGCTTTTAGTTTCACTGATCTTTTCCATTGTTTTATCAGTCTCTAATTTATTTCTGCTCTGATCTTTATGATTTTTTTCCTTCTGCTAACTTTGTGTTTTGTTCTTCTTTCTCTAGTTGCTTTAGATGTATGGTTAGGTTGTGTATTTGAGCTTTTCCTTGTTTCCTGAGGTAAGCTTGTATCACTATAAAATTCCCTCTTAGAAATGTTTTTGCTGTGTTCCACAGGTTTTTTATCATCATGTTTTTGTTTCATTTGTCTCTGGGTATTTTTTTATTTCCTCTTTAATTTCTTCAGTGTATTTTATTTATTTATTTTTTAAAATTAGAATTCAATAGGTAATTTTTTCTTCCCTTGCTTAGTATGGTATCTCTAAAAGAAATTTGTTTTGGTAAAGGCTGTACAAATTTTATAAAGAGAAAATACTGTCTGTTTCACTCAGGGTTTGGTTTCACACAACAGAAATCATAGTGACTAGTAAGCTTGAAGATATTTAGTGTCACATATTAGATCTTTCACAGAATTTTTTGAAGGTCAGAATAGTAGGCTATAGTTCATGCCTCCAGAAATAGCTTTCAGACCCAAGTGTCACTCTGCCCGTGCAGGATGGTTAAAGCCTAGATAACTCCTCTGGAAAGGTATGAAATCTTCAGGCATGTACTGAGAGCAGAACCATGCCACTTCTGACAGTATGAGTCCCAGCAAAGCAGTGCTTCACATCTTGCTTTTCTTCACATTTAACTCTGTGTTACAGCTAACCCTGTTTTACAGTATTTGATTTGTGGACTCTGAATCATATCCATGACCCTAGCTACGTGAGAATCTGGGAAAGATAGAAATTAGCATTCCAGAATCTGCAACACTGGAAGACATACTTAGTAGGAGTTGGAATCATCTTCGAATCAACCATTCCACAGACTCTGCCCAAATTCACTCATTAGGAAATTCAACAAAAAGTAAGTTTAATAGGAAGGCAAAATGGCAAGAGTAACATAATGTATGTATTTATCCTATAAACAGAGATGGTTCACTTTGTCCTCACAAAAGAGTGCATTCATCTTTTGGTGGTAATCATTTTTCCTATGGTTCAGGTACAATCTCAAATTGATATCTTGTGACCTATTAATTTAATTTTTATTGGCACCGGTGGGGCACATACACGATATAGAGCAAGGAAGAAAATTGTGTCATTATCAGAGTCCTTGTTAGCTAGGGAATCATACATAGTTCAGGGGTTACCTTTTACACTGTGTTCTATGACTAGTTTTGTGCTCCAAGTGTGTGCCATTTACATAGAATCCAGTGTGAGTGGTGTCTAAATAGTACCCTGAATTTGGACATTGAGGCAGAAACTTTATTCTCTTAGAACTAGATCTCTAAACTAACAGGTGAAAGTATAAAAATGGGGAAATAAATGTGAAGGGACACTGGAGAGACAGGTGAGAGGAACTACTTTCTTTTCCATCTCTTGGTTCCTATACCTATGTATTCCAACGAAAGGAGAAATGGTATCATATATTGTTTGCAGATTCAGGTAAATATGTATTGCATCCTATAGGGTAGGTCCAAGCACCTAGTAGATCTTAATATTTAACTGGTGCTATGATCAATTCTTCAGTAATAAATAATATTGGAAGTGGTAACTGACCATATGGTAAAGAGAAAGTCGTATACATTCCTTGTTAAATATGTTGTGATACATTTCAAATAGATCTGAGATTAAAAAGTAAATGTAGAAGTATTAAAAATAATCATAATAGTTAAGTGAAATTGTTTACAACCTAGGTGTAGGGAGGATTTTTCTAGCCGTACCTTTTATCCTACTTGAAGGAACTGAAGAAAACAGTGTAGAACATAAATCTGACAGTGTAGAACATAAAAAAGACATTTGCATGGGAAGAAATACCCAAAGAGGAGTACACAAAAGTACACAAAAATAAAAATAAGATTTGACAAACTGGAAAATATACTTTCATAATACAAATGAAGATTTAATACTCCTAATGGATGAAGAGGGCCTACTAATTAAGAAGGAAAAGATAAATAACCCAACACAAAGATGTGCAAAGGAAAGCCCAGTTACAAAGGAAAGAAATAAAAATGACAATCATGATATTCCTGATAAACTAAAATAGGATAATTACAGCAAAATAAAAATGAATAATTAATAAATGGATTTCAACCCATCATATATACAAAAAGTCCATGAGTTTTATCCAAAAAAAGAGATAAAACTTCATGGCCAACATGAAGTGGACATTTCTGAGGACAAAGTCCTAGGCTATACAGCCACTAACTAATAGAATTTTTTTTTTTTCATATTGACTTTCAGGAAATCAGAAATAAATTTGCAACTTAACCTTAGCAACTTATCTTTCCTTTGATCCAACTTACTATTTCTGTGTTTTTGTGGTTCATTAAATGCTCATACATATTTTTTGTAAGCCATTTCTCTTCATTTGTGTAAGAAGATAACACCTTATAAAATAATATTTTTCTCAATATATATGACTATATACATCCACTAGTATGAGAAAAATGAGAGATTGAATGGACAGAGTGTGTGAGGATAAATAGGGATGAGATCCTTCCCATATGGAGGGTATAGCTATTTGCATTGCAAATTAATAGGTAGGGGTGAAGACTGAGGAAAGAGAAATGTCAGGTCACGTTTGGGAGTTACAGACATATTTCATGTTAGCAACCAATGATGATTTGGTTTAGTGAGAGTGGCCAGTATAAGTCAGTCTTTCAAGAAAGAAAAAGTTGAAAGAGGAATGTAATGGTGCCATGAAAGATTATTTGGCCTGAATGTTACTGGATATAAGCAAAGTAGCAAAGTGGAAATAAATGAATGAGTTATCATATTTAGTAGTGAAATAACTTACAGCAGCATTCTCTGTGCAGAACAAAACTGATTAATCAGATTTATTCAGCAGTTTCTCTCTCTTTCTCTGTCTCTGTCACACAAACACACTTTTAATATTCTGACAATTTATCTACAATTTAAAAAACTATATTTAATGGCAAATACATCAGAAAAAGGTGATAAAGATGTGTTATCTTCAGAAAAGTAGTATATAAACTATCGAAAAGTATTGAAGAAGTTAATGTCAAGAGAAATGGATAGATATAAATAAGTTACCTATTAATATATATAAATGTTAATAAACCATGGAAATTATAGTGAGTAAAAGGTACATAAATAAGAGAGTGTTATCTGTAGCTTTCATAAAGAACACTGAAATTCATTTTCAGTGCAATCTATGAAAGGAGGTGTAATTTGAATGAGGAAGATAAAAGGAAGGAATAAATATAAACCCTGGAACTTAGAATAAAACAAAGAAGAAAACTGGGATATCAATCCAAGGAGCTCAGCTGATAATTTCATGAAATTGTTGTAGATATGGAGATGTAAAATGGGCTCTAGAAAAGATTTAGAGGAGATGTGAATAAACAAGATGGAAGAGAGAGTATAAAGTAAATGTATTCTATCATGGGATGTAGTCAACTGTTTAATCTCTTTACCATATGCCCCATTAGATTATGTTGACAACTGAAAGCACATTTATCTAAATCTTTAAAGTATTTAGACATTAACCAATATAATGAGTCATCTAAATTGTACATTGCAAATAAAAATTAGATCAACCATTTAAACTGAGGCAATAAGAAATGACATTAAATTATTCAATGACAAATAACTCTATCCAGTTAAATGTCATACACATTTTTAAGAAATTCCCTTGTCAGAAAGGTAGCTAAGTGCTGAAATGATAAATTCAGAAAAAGGTCAATTAGTAATCTACTGTTTTTGAAAGCAACATCTTCTGGCATTTATTCAATTATAGTTGTGTTATTCCCTTTTATTTATAGAATGAAGATGGGTAACTTTCATGACATACACATCTCTCATTCAGACTAAACAGAAGTTATGTTTGAAATTTACATCTAAAGAAAACATAATACAGTTCTAAGCAAATCCTTTCCTTTTAAATGGCAATATAGGAAATTGGGTGCTAAACATACTTGGAAGGAAAAAATAATATTTGTGACCCAGAATTTAGCATATTAAAGAGTTCATTTCAATAATATGTAGTCAAGTCTGTTTTGAATATATTTAGCAAACGCCAAACTATTTTTTAATTCACTTAAATGAGTTTCAGTTGTAATTATGACAACTGATTCAAAAGAATTGTCCAAAGACACAAGAATAGGATGTTATGCTATTATAGAGGGAGAATTGGAGTAATTCTGAATAGTGATTTTCTTTGCAGTTTGAAAAGATTGCACTGTTCCCATTTTATGGTTATTAATGAAATTGTGTTAGACTGAATAATACTCATCTCCCAAAGATAACCATACCCTAATACCTGAAACCTGTTAATACAGTAAACAGTTCCAAAGGTTCTTTGCAGATGTGATTAAGATGATAGAATTTGAGTTGGGTTGTTATGGGGTCCAATCCAATCACAGGAGCCCTTAAAGTGAAGTACCTTTTCCTGCTGAGGTTGAGAGAGACGGTGCAGCAGAATGGGAGGCAGAGGAGACAGAGAATTGTGAGAAGCATTCCACCCACTGTTGCTAGTTCTGAAATTTAGGGACCCACTTATAAGTACAGGGGAAGAGGCCCCTGGGAGCCAAGGTGGGTCTCAGGTGACAGCCGGCAAGGAAACAGGACCTCAGCTGCAAGGTGCAATTCTGCCAACAACTAAAATGAGCTTGGAAACAGATTCTTCCTGAGGGCCTCCAGAGAGGAGCACAACTCTGCTGAAATCTTGATTTTGGCCTTGTGAGACAGAGTAGACAAAACCAGCCAAAGAACGCTGGACTTCTGACCTACCAAACTGTGAGAAATAAATTCGTGTCGTTTCAAGTGTCAAAATGTTTGGTAATTAGATACAATACTAATAGAAAACTAATATGTTTCTTCAGCTTTTCTTATGTGAATTTCTTATATCAAAATATATTTTCTACTGGCTAAAATTTTAAGGGGGCATTGGTACATATTATAATCTTGAATTATTTGCGATAAAATGCCTGCTGTTTAACTACCTATATAACATAGTTTCATAAGGGCTGAAAGTGTAATGGAATAGAAATAAAAGTTTTAAAACTTTTCAATAACAGTTAAACAACTTAGCTCTGTTAATTATTGCACAAATTTCTAATCTTCAATTTCCTCATCTGTCATTTGGTGACAATAATGTCTACACAGAATTGATAGAATCTGTGTAAAAGTAGCATAACACAACTTGAAACACATGTGCATAATAAAATCAATTTCCTTATCATCTTCCTTTTCAGGACAAAATTATCTGCCCTACTACCTTAAACATACTCTTGGTGACTTCTTTAGATTGAGAGAACATATATATATATTTATTTTATGTTTGTGGTATATTTTCTTCTAATAATAGAGATGGTCTTTGTTTAAATTAATCAAAAGCAACTCATGAGCAATCACATTGCAATTGCTTGCATTCTTGTGGATTTATGTCATAAGGTAGGAATTGGAATTTTTCTGGGCATGTTTTGGTTAGAATTAAAGAAAGTTCACAATGGTTCACTGCAGGGAAGTAATGTCTAGCACAGCTTCCTGTAATTACCTTGGACAATAAGATATAATTCTGGGGAAACCAGGCTGATGGGCTAGAAAGACAGGAAGAGTATTCAGTAAGGGAAAATGAGAAAAGATGATACAAGAATAACCTTTATTTACTTAGTGATTTTTTCCCTAAGATTAGCCCTTCCTAAAATCACAGATTAATTGTATACTTTTTATACTTACCTTATTTTCTTAATAAAACAAGTAGAACTTATAATGATTTAAGGTCTTTAGGAATTGAGAATAGGATATATATTTCATATTTTTTTCTTATGAAGTAATGTCTTAATACTCCTCTATATTCTTCATGTATTTATAGTGCCTGTAATATAATATCTGGAATATAATGGGTGATCAGTGCATGGTTTTATTACCTACCGATGATAAATTCATAAATAAATTTATTATTTAGTCTAAACAGAGCAGAAGATAGAAATCGAAACATTTCACTTTTATTTGGGAAAACGTAGGCAATTATTTTAATCTAATACTATATAAGCAACTTAAGCTAGTAGATTTCATATTTGGAGGGAGTGGTTTCAATATTTTTTGTTTTGTTTTCATTTGGCTTTTATTTTGTTATTGCTCAATAAAGCAGTAATTATATTCAATATTTACTTTGTGCTATGGGAAATACAAAAGGAATATAGAATATGTTTTATGTCTGCAGTAGAATCTAACACATAGTTTAAGAACTGGCCGGAGTCAGTCTAGTGCTCCAGATGGTGCAGTTACAGGCTGGAAAAGCTTCTATCAACCTTAGCCTGTGAGTGTCTGAAGCTGAGACCCTTACCTCAACCACATTTTACATACAGTACGTACAAGAAATAAACTTTTTGCTGTTTTTATTGTTAAGCCAGTGAGATTCAGGGATTGTTTATTATCACAGCATAATTAAGCCTGTTCTGACTGATACTGACATTGGTACATAGAGTTATGGCTGTACCCTAAAAAATACTGTCTCATCAACTTAGTAGTTGGGTAGTGGTTGTTGGAAAAATAGTGAATATAGTACACAGTAGCAAAACATTTGGTAAAACTGTTCAGCAATAACTTGGGAAGTAGACGACTCTGTAACAAATGGATATTAGTGGTGTGTGTTAGGTGCTTTTGGCTGCTTTTGTCAAGGTTTTCTATGAAAAAAGATGAACTCAGAAAACAATTGCCTGGAATAAAAGAGAGTAGAGCAAGAAAGGGAAGGCTTTGCAGGACTGGAAAGGGCAACTGCTTCAGGACTTTAAATAATAGGACGTAAATTTGAAAAGGTAGTTGAGAGATGAAAACCAATCAATCCTAGCCTGGCAGCAAGGATCAAATCAAGTTTATGGCTGTCACACATTGTTAAAATCTCTTTGGGGATTAATGTGGTGGCGAGTAAATCCTTTCCCTTTATAAACGGTCACTTAGTCCTCCAGCATTCCATATAGTCCTGCTTAACTCAATTGTGCCTGTTGGGCCTGTTATGGACTGAATGTTTCGGTCCCACCTAAGTTAATATGTTGAAGCCCTAACTCCCAGTGTGATGGTTTAAGGTGATGGGGCCTTTGGGAGATAATCAGGTTGAGATGAGGTCATAATATTGGTGTCCTCATAATGAGGTTTGTGCCCTTGTGAAAAAAAGACATCAGAGAGCTCCCTCTCTCCGCCATGTGAAGACATCAAGAAGGTAGCCATCTGCAAGGAAGATAATTTTCAACAGAACTGGACTATGCTGGCACCCTGATCTCAGACTTCCTGCTTCCAGAACTGTGAGAAAATGCATTTCTGTTGTTTAAAGCACACAGTGTTATGGTATTTTGTTATGGCAGCCCAAGCAGACTAAGACAGTCCATTACACAGATTTTCTGTTTTATCATCACAAGAAAGATGTGTTCAGTCTTACCCTGGGAATATGGTATAATCTGAAAACCTGACTGCCTCTTACATCGACTGTAGTTTTCTAGGGTTGCCTTAACAAAGCACCACAAACTGGGTGACTTAAACAACTGAAATTTATTGTCTCACAGTTCGTGAGACTAGCAGTCTGAGATCAAGGTGTCAACAGAGTTCTTTCCTTCTGAGGGTTGTGAGAGAAAATCTGTCCCATGCCTGTCACCCACCTTCCAGTGATTTTCTGACAGCCTTTGGCATTCCTTGGCTTGTAGAAGCATCACCCCAGTCTCTGACTTCATCTTCAGATAGTGTTCTCCTTGACTGCATGCCTGTGTATCCAGACATTTTTATCTGTGGGGTGTCTGTGTGAGTGTGTGTGTTGTGTGTGTGTGTGTGCTGGATCCTTTTTTATTTTGAAAAGTTGCAAAAGTAGTGCAGAGATCTCCTGTGTGATTTTCATTCAACTTCCCCAATGATGTTTAGATTTCTATAACCAACATTAGACCCAATATATGGAACTGTCCCACCTCACCAGAGGCGCTCTGTCACACTTCCCCTTTATAATCTCTTCTACCCCAGTAATCGTTGATATGGTCTCCATATTGTAATTTTGTCATTTTGAGAATGCTGTATAAAAGAATTTTAAAATACGTTACATATTGAGATTGGCTTTTTCACTCACTGCAAGGTCCTTGAGATCCATCTAAATTGTATCATATATTAAGAGTTGTTTTTTTTTTGTTGCTGAGTAATATTTCATTGTATGGATAAACCACAGTTTGTATATTCATCAATTTTACATTTAGATGTATGATCCATTTGAGTTGATTGATTTTTACTCTTGTTTTTCTGTTTTCAATTTTATTGATTTCTTTTACCTTGAACGAACATTTGCTTTCTTCTGTTTTCTTTGGATTTACTTTGCTCTTCTTTTCCTGTTTTTAGAGGTGGAAGCTTATATTGTGATTTGATACCATTCTTACTCTCTAATGTAAACATTTGTAAACTTGTAATGTAAACTCTCTAATGTAAACAGTGTTATAAATTTCTCAGAACTGCATTGGCTACATCGCACAAATTTTAGTATGTTATACTTTTCATTTTCATTCAGTTCAATTTTTTTTTCCTTTTCCCTTGAGACTTTTTTTGACCCACAAACTATTCAGAAGTCTGTTGTTTAATTTCCAGGTGTTTGGAGATTTTTGCATTATCTTTCTTTTATTGAGTGATCAGTTGATTACTTTATATTCAGATAACATACTTTGTATAGTTTCAATTTTTTAAAGTTTTTTGAAGTTTGTTTTGGAATCTGTCATGTGACCTATCTTGTTGACTGCTTCAATGGTACTTTTAAAGAATATGTATTTTTCTGTTCTTGGGTGAAATGTTCTAGAAATGTCAGACCCTTTGGTTGGCAGCCTGAGAGGCTTGTCTGCTCACCCACCGGGGTGGATGGGGCTGGGAGCAGGCTTTGGAGGTCAGATCCCAGGGAGAGGACTAGGGTTGGCTGTGTGAAGACAGCCTGTGGGGGCTAGTGTGCCACAGCTAGCCGGAGGGAGTCTGGGAAAAAGTCTGGACCTGCCTAAGAGACAAGGGACCATGGTTTCAGGGTGCATGAGGAGAGGGGATTCCTTCCTCATCTGCCCACAAAAGGCAGAACGCTGCCTAAACGAGCTCCAGGGATGGGTGTGAGCCATGGCTATCAGCTCGCACCCCAGAGATGGGCATGAAACGCAAAGGCTGCTGCCACTGCCACCAAGAATCCTGTGTGCTAGCGTGGGTCACTTCCCCCCCCCCCCCCACCGTGAGCCTGTGTCACCTGCCACTGCCAGGGGCCCGTGATCCAGGGACAACTTCCCTGGGAGAATACATGGCACGCCTCAGGCTGTTGCAATGTCATGCCAGCCTCTTCTGCTGCAGGCTTGCCCCCCATTCCAATTATGACTACCGTACCCCTCCCTCCCCCTGATCTGAGTGAGCCAGAGCCCGCTAATCAGCTGCTGCTTTAACCCCCTCCTGTCTTGACAGGGAAGAGATGCCTGAGGGCAATGTACACACAGAGGTGGGGCCAAAACCAAAGCTGAACCCCTGGAGCTGTGTAAACAACGAAGAGACAGGGAAATTTCTCTGTGCATGCTCAGGAGCAGTAGGTTAAATCTCCACAATCTACATGATGTACCCTGCATCTGTGGAATACCTGAATAGACAATGAATGGTCCCAAAATTGAGGGAGTGGACATTGGGAGCAAGTGTAGACTTGGGGTTTGCTGTCTGCTACTGATTCGTTTCTGATATTTATGTTTATCTTGGTTTAGTTTTTAGTGCTTGTTATCATTGGTAGGTTTGTTTATTGGTTGGTTTGGTTGCTCTCTTTTTTTTTTGTTTTAAAAGTATTATTTTATGTTAATAATTTTTTAAATTTATTATTTATAATTATAATAATTTTTTTAATTTCTATTTTTATTTATTTTCTTTCTTTCTTACTTCCTTTTCGTTGGAGCCATGTGGCTGACAGGGTCTTGGTGCTCCAGGCTGGTGTCAGGCCTGAGCCTCTAACATGGGAGAACTGAGTTCAGGACATTGGACCACCACAGACCTCCCAGCCCCATGTAATATCAATTGGCGAGAGCTCTCCCAGAGATCTCCGTCTCAAAGCTAAGACTCAGCTCCACCCAACGGCCAGCAAGCTCTGGTGCTGGACGCCCCATGCCAAACAACTAGTAAGACAGGAACACAACCCCATCCATTAGCAGAGAGGCTGCCTAGAATCATACTAAGTTCACAGACACCACAAAACACAGCACTGGATGCGGCCCTGCCCACCAGAAAGACAAGATCCAGCCCTAGCCACCAGAACACAGGCACCAGTCCCCTTCACCAGGAGGCCTACACAACCCACTGAACTAACCTTAGCCACTGGGGGCAGACACCAAAAACAACGGGAACTACAAACCTGCAGCCTGTGAAAAGGAGACTCCAAACACAGTAAGGTAAGCAAAATGAGAAGACAGAGAAACACACAGCAGATGAAGGAGCAAGGTAAAAACCACCAGAACTAACAAATGAAGAGGAAATAGGCAGTCTACCTGAAAAAGAATTCAGAGTAATGATAGGAAAGATGATCCAAAATCTTGGAAATAGAATGGAGAAAATACAAGAAGTGTTTAACAAGTACCAAGAAGAACTAAAGAGCAAACAAACAATGATGAACAACACAATAAATGAAATTAAAAATTCTGTAGAAGGAATCAATAGCAGAATAACTGAGGCAGAAGAAGGGATAAGTTACCTGGAAGATAAAATAGTGGAAATAACTACCGCAGAGCAGGATAAAGAAAAAGAATGAAAAGAATTAAGGACAGTCTTAGAGACTTCTGGAACAACATTAAACTCACCAACATTCGAATTATAGGGGTATCAGAAAAGGAAAAGAAAAATAAACGGTCTGAGAAAATATTTGAAGAGACTATAGTTGAAAGCTTCCTGAATATGGGAAAGGAAATAGTCAATCAAGTCCAAGAGGCACAGAGAGTCCCATACAGGATAAATCCAAGGAGAAACATGCCAAGACTCATACTAATCAAAAATTAAACACATAGAAAAAATAGTAAAAGCAGCAAGGGAAAAACAACGATTAACATAAAAGGGAATTCACATAAGGTTAACAGCTGATCTTTCAACAGAAACTCTGCAAGCCAGAAGGGAGTGGCAGGGCATATTTAAAGTGATTAAAGGGCAAAACCTAGAATCAAGATTACCATCATGGATCTCCTTCAGATTCAATGGAGAAATTGAAACTTTTACAGACAAGCAAAAGTCAAGTGAATTCAGCACCACCAAACCAGGTGTACAGCAAATGCTAAAGGAACTTCTCTAGGAAGGAAACACAAGAGAAGTAAAAGACCTACCAAAAAAAAAAAAAAACCAAACAATTAAAAGAATGGTAATAGGAACATACATATTGATAATTACCTGAAATGTAAATGGACTAAATGCTCCAGCCAAAAGACACAGACTGGCTGAATAGATAGAAAAACAAGACCCATATATATGCTGTCTACAAGAGACCCACTTCAGACCTAGGGACACATGCAGACTGAAAGTGAGGGGATGGAAAAAGATATTCCATGCGAATGGAAATCAGAAGAAAGCTGGAGCAGCAATTATAATACCAGACAAAGTCGACTTTAAAATAAAGAATATTACAAGAGACAAGGAAGGACACTACATAATGATTAAGGGATCAATCCAAAAAGAAGATATAACAATTGTAAATATTTATGCACCCAACATAGGAGCACCTCAATACATAAGGCAATTGCTAACAGCCATAAAAGGGGAAATTGACAGTAACACAATAGTAACAGGGGATTTTAACACCCCACTTTCACCAATGGACAGATCATCCAAACAGAAAATAAATAAGGAAACACAAGCTTTAAATGACACTTTAGACAAGATGGACTTAATTGATATTTATAGGACATTCCATCCAAAAACAACAGAATACAGTTTCTTCTCAAGTGCTCATGGAAGAATCTCCAGGATAGATCATATCTTGGGTCACAAATGAAGTCTTGGTAAATTTAATAAAATTGAAATCATATCACATATCTTTTCTGACCACAACGCTATGAGACTAGATATCAATTACAGGAAAAAATCTGTGAAAAATAAAAACGCATGAAGGCTAAACAATACACTACTAAATAACCAAGAGATCACTGATGAAATCAAAGAGGAAACCAAAAAATACCTAGAAACAAATGACAATGAAAACACCATGACCCACAACATATGGGATGCAGCAAAAGCAGTTCTAAGAGTGAAGTTTATAACAATACAATCCTACCTCAAGAAACAAGAAAAAATTCAAATAAACAACCTAACCTTACATCTAAAGCAATTAGAGAAAGAAGAACAAAAAAACCCCAAAGCTAGCAGAAGGAAAGAAATCGTAACGATCAGATCAGAAATAAATGAAAAAGAAATGTAGGAAACAATAGCAAAGACCAATAAAACTTGAAGCTGTTTTTTTGAGAAGTTAAAGAAAATTGATAAACCATTAGCCAGCCTTATCAAGAAAAAAAGGGAGAAGACTGAAATCAACAGAAATAGAAATGAAAAAGGAGAAGTAACAACTGACACTGAAGAAATACAAAGGATCATGAGAGATTACTACAAGCCACTATATGCCAATAAAGTGGGCAACCTGGAAGAAATGGACAAATACTTAGAAATGCACAACCTTCAAAGACTGAACCAGGAGGAGATAGAAAATACAAACAGACCAATCAGAAGCACTGAAATTGAGACTGTGATTAAAAATCTTCCAACAAACAAAAGCCCAGGACCAGATGGCTTCGCAGGCGAATTCTATCAAACATTTAGAGAAGAGCTAACACCTATCCTTCTCAAACTCTTGCAAAATATAGCAGAGGGAGGAACACTCCCAAACTCATTCTATGAGGCCACCATCACCCTGATACCAAAACCAGACAAAGGTGTCACAAAGAAAGAAAACTACAGGCCAATATCACTGATGAACATAGATGCAAAAATCCTCAGTTAAGTACTAGCAAACAGAATCCAACAGCATGTTAAAAGGGTCATACACAATGATCAATGGGGTTTATCCCAGGAATGCAAGGATTCTTCAGTATACATTGATCAATCAATGCGATATACTGTATTAAAAAACTGAAGGTTAAAAACCATATGATCATCTCAATAGATGCAGAAAAAACTTTTGACAAAATTCAATGCCCGTTTATGGTAAAAACTCTCCAGAAAGTAGGCATAGAGAGAACCTATCACAACATAATAAAGGTCATACATGACAAACCCACAGTAAGCATCATACTCAGTGGTTAAAAAATGAAAGAATTTCCACTAAGATCAGGAAGAAGAGAAGGATGTCCGCTTTCGCCCCTCTTACTCAACATAGTTTTTGAAGTCCTAGCCACAGCAATCAGAGAAGAAAAGGAAATAAAGGGAATCCAAACCTGAAAAGAATAAATGTGTTACTGTTTGCAGATGACATGATACTATACATAGAGAATCCTAAAGTTACTACCAGAAAGCTACTAGAGCTAATCAATTAATTTGGTAAAGTAGCAGGATACAAAATTAGTACACAGCAATCTCTTGCATTCCTATACACCAACGAAGAAAAATCTGAAAGAGAAATTAAGGAAACACTCCCATTTACCATTGCAAGAAAAGAATAAAATACCGAGGGATAAACTTACCTAAGGAGACAAAAGACCTGTATGCAGAAAACTGTAAGACAGTGCTGAAAGAAATTAAAGACGATACGAACAGATGGAGAGATATACCATGTTCTTGGATGGGAAGAATCAACATTGTGAAAATGACTGTAGTACCCAAAGGAAACTACACATCAATGCCATCAATTTCAAACTACAAGTGGCATTTTTCACAGAACCAGAATAAAGAATTACAGTTTGTATGTAAGCACAAAAGACCCCGAATAGCCAAAGCAATCTTGAGAAAGAAAAACAAAGCTGTAGGAATCAGGCTCCTGGACTTCAGACTATAGTACAAAGCTTCAGTGAGCAAAACAGTATGGTACTGGCACAAAAACAAATATAGATCAATGTAACAGGATAGAATGCCCACAGATAAACCCACATACGTATGGTCACCTTTTCTTTGATAAAGGCGGTAAGAATATACAATGGAGAAAAGACAGCCTCTTCAATAAGTGGTGCTGGGAAAACTGGACAGCCACATATAAAGGAATGAAATTAGAACCCTAACACGGTACACAAAAATGAACTCAAAATGGATTAAAGACCTAAATGTAAGGCCAGACAATATTAAACTCTTAGAGGGGGTCTTCCCTGGTGGCTTAGTGGTTGAGAGTCTGCCTGCCGATGCAGGGGACGTGGGTTTGTGGCCCGGTCTGGGAAGAGATCCCACATGCCGCGGAGTGGCTGGGCCTGTGAGCCATGGCCACTGAGCCTGCGCGTCCGAGCCTGTGCTCCACAATGGGAGAGGCCACAACGGTGAGAGGCCCGCGTACTGCAAAAAAAAAAAAAAAAAAAAAAAAAAAAAAATCTCTTACAGGATAACATAGGCATAACAGTCTATGACATAAATCACAGCAAGATCCTTTTTGACCCACCTCCTAGAGAAATGGAAATAAAAACTAATAAACAAATGGGACCTAATGAAAGTTAAAAGATTTTTCACAGCAAAGGAAACCATAAACACGACGAAAAGACAACCTTCAGAATATGAGGAAATATTTGCAAACGAAGCAACTGACAAAGGATTAATCTCCAAAATATACAAGGAACTCATGCAGCTCAATATCAGAAAAAACAGTCCTATCCAAAAATGGGCAGAAGAGCTAAATAGACATTTATCCATAGAAGATATACAGTTTGCCAACAAGCATGAAAAGATGCTCAACATCTCTAATCATTAGAGAAATGCAAATCAAAACTACAATGAGATATCATCTCACACTTGTCAGAATGGCCATCATCAAAATTCTGCAAACAATAAATGCTGGAGAGGGTGTGGAGAAAAGAGAACCCTCATGCACTGTTGGTGGGAATGTAAATTGATACAGCCACTGTGGAGAACAGTATGGAGGTTCCTTAAAAAGCTACAAATAGAACTACCATATGACCCAGCAATCCCACTACTGGGCATATACCCTGAGAAAACCATAATTCAAAAAGAGTCATGTACCAAAATGTTCATTGCAGCTCTATTTACAATAGCCCAGAGATGGAAACAACCTAAGTGTCCATCACCGGATGAATGGATAAAGAAGATGTGGCACATATATACAATGGAATATTACTCAGCCATAAAAAGAGACGAAATTGAGCTATTTGTAATGAGGTGGATAGACCTAGAGTCTGTCATACAGAGTGAAGTAAGTCAGAAAGAGAGAGACAAATACCGTATGCTAACACATATATATGGAATTTAAGAAAAAAAAATGTCATGAAAAACCTAGGGGTGAAACAGGAATAAAGACACAGACTTACTAGAGAATGGACTTGAGGCTATGGGGAGGGGAAGGGTAAACGGTGACAAAGCGGTAAAGAGGCATGGACATATATACACTACCAAACGTAAGGTAGATAGCTAGTGGGAAGCAGCCGCATAGCACAGGGAGATCAGCTCGGTGCTTTGTGACCGCCTGGAGGGGTGGGATAGGGAGGGTGGGAGGGAGGGAGACGCAAGCGGGAAGAGATATGGGAATATATGTATATATATAACTGATTCATTTTGTTGTGAAGCTGAAACTAACATACCATTGTAAAGCAATTATACTCCAATAAAGATGTTAAAAAAAAAAAAAAAGAATGCATAGGCAGTAGTATCTTTAACATCAGTCTTAACAGTATTTAAAAAAAAGAAGTCTCTTCAAGCAAAAATAAACAAATAGGATGACATCAAACTAGAAAGCTTTTGCACAGTGAAGGAAGCCATTAACAAAACAAAGAGACAATCTATGGAATGGGAGAAGATTTTTGCAAATGATTATCTGAAATAAGGGGTTGATATCCAACATTTATAAATAACTCACACAATTTAAAATCAAAAAGGCAAATAACCCACTTAAATGGTTAGAGAATCTAAACATTTTCCCAGAGGAGATATACACATGACCAACATGCACATGAAAAGATGCTCAACTTCCTTAATCATCAGGGAAAGGCAAATCAAAACCACAATGAGATATCACCTCACACCAGTCAGAATGTCTATTATCAGAAAGAAAACAAATAACAAGTGTTGGAGATGATGTGGAGAAAAGGGAACTCTCATGCACTGTTGGTGGAATTGTAAATTGGTACAGCCAATATGGAAAACAGTATGGAGGTTCCTCAGAAAACTAAAAATAGAACTACCCTACAATCCAGCAATTCAACTTCTGAGTATTTATCCAAAGGAAACAAAAACACTAATTTGAAACAGTATATGTATCCCTATGTTTATTGCAGAACTATTACAATAACCAAGTATGGAAGCATCCTACATGATAGATGATAGATGAATGATGATAAAGTGGTATGTACATATACAATGGAATATTAACCATGAAAAAGAATGAAATCTTGCCATTTGTGACAGCATAAGTGGACCTTGAGGATATTATTCTAAGGGAAATATGTCAGACAGAGAAAGACAAATACCATATGATTTCATTATATGTGGAATCTAAAAAACGAAACAAATGAACAACCAAAACAAAACAGACTCATAGATAAAGAGAGCAAACTGGTGGTTGCCAGAGGAGGGGTTGGGGTTATGGTTGAAGTAGGTGAAGGGGAATAAGAGGTACAAACCTTTAGTTATAAAGTAAATAAGTCTTGCATGTAATATATAGCATAAAGAATATAGTCAGTAATATTATAATAACTGTGTATGGTGATGGATGGTAACTAGATTAACATGGTCATCATTTCATAACATATAAAATATTGTCATTTGTATACTTGAAACTAATATTGTATGTCAATTATAAGTCAATAAAAAATAAAAATTAAGAAATCCAACGAGGTAGATCTCAGAAGAAACCAAACACCAAACCTACTGCAACATTGATCTTGGACCTCTAGGTTTTAGTACTATGAGAAGAAAATTTTCTGTTTTTTAACATATCTTGTCTGTGGTGCTTTCTTAGAGTAGTTGCAACAAACTAATACCGTTTATAAAAGGATTTTTCCTATAAATAAGATGAACAAAAAACATGTTTCCTAGAGAGTGCATAACATTTTCACTAAATAATAAAAAGTAATTTGAGAGGCCATATACAGTTTTTAGAATTTCATGTTTCAGCTTATTTCTAGAATACTAGCTTCTCTAGTACTTTTATTCTGTTATAGTTAAATAGTTAAATAAGTTACCTTTCAAAACGATTTTAAGCAAAATAATAATAAAGTACAAATATGAAATAAAATGCATGAAAGGAAGATTACTATTCTATGTCAACTTTATGAATAAAATATTATTCTATGATACATTATTTTGCAAATGTCAGACTTTGATTAAATATGTAGCTTACTTAGCAAATTATGAAAATGAGCAAAGTCCAGTAGGTAACTTGACCCTCATAATTAGTAATGTTGACTTGGTCAACAATCTAGAATATGCATGAGATACTTCTCTGAAATATGTAATGTGAGCAATAAAATATGTAAAATCAAGAGCTAAAATATATAGCTTAGTCAGTAAAACTTGGCAAGCATAATAATTAAACAATTTACTGAAACAGCAAAATATGCAAAAAAGAGCAAGGGAATCTTATTTATTAAGCTGTAGTATTGAATCATCAATAGATAGTTTCAGATGATTTGAGTTGAAAAACAAGCTGTTATAATGATCTGTGCTGCTCCATCAGCAAATTATGTACCTCAATCATTGAGCTATATGAAAAATTAATTGGCTAACTATAGGATTTTATGATTGCAACAAAGGAAATTCATTGAGATACTGGAGTTTATGTGCATAATTTAAAAATCTTAAATGGTATCTTAGAGGTTTTTGCAGCTTGCTTGTATTAAATTCCCTTCAGACTCCTCCCCCCCCACTACATACTTTTTAGCCAGTGTTGACTGACAGATTATTATGGGCTACAAAGTTAAATTAAATACAAATGAGTAATAATAATGAACTGCTTTGAGTATTTCACTTATGATTATGACCTAGTAATGAGTGCCAGACTATCTCTTCCACTTTACGTAACTGTAAAACTGGACAGAAAACATGAAGCAACTGTTTTCAGAAACTGGAGTATAGTGAATGTAAGATTTTTCTTTGTGAGATTTTTAATCCTGACAAAATGTAAATTTATGCACTGAGCCCCATGATATCTCTAACTCTATGGATAGGGACAGTTCCTAACCACAGAGTAGTAAACTAAGGACTAAGAAGAGCAAAATGGTTTCACTGAGCTGAAGAAGCAGAAATTACAGTTCAAGTCAGTTGGACCTGAGCACAGGAGAAAAGGTGATTGTGAGGAGAGGAGACCTCAAATTCTGTGTGTGGTTTATTATGAGAAATTGGGTGAGGACTGTGTTATATATTTGCAGGGTGAGACTACAGGAATCCTACAACAGAATAAATGCTAGAGTTAAAAGGTGGGAAGAAATACTAGGGATCAATTAGTCTTTGGGGACATTGAGGTTCTGACAAGCACGAGTGGAGAGACCATGTTAACTCCTCATATACATTCCTGTGTATATTTGATATGCTAGAAAGGCTGAATCCTAGGAGTAAGGTCCATGCCAGAAAATAAGACCTAATCTATGCCACCCTAAAAAAAACAAACCCTAACAAGACTTACAGGTATTTTGAGTACTGACTCAATAATTAAAAAGAAAAATATGACTAACTGGGCTTCAGAGAAATTTGAATATGACAGAAGAAAAGTTCAGTGAACTTGAAGACAGATAAATGAATGATCAATTCTCCAATGAGAAATTTGAAGCATTTATACTGTGTATGGATGTGAAGGGTAGCTGGTAATAAGAGTTAGATTGCTGGAAAATTGCAGGCACTTTGAGATCAGATTAGAAGATTTACTCTGTTGAGTGTGGAAGAGTGTTGGAAGTAGAGGCTGAAGAAATTTGCTCACAACATGCTTAGGAGACTCAAAAAAAATGAAGTAGAGATGGTGAAATCAGTGTGAAGGAAAAAATCTGTTGTGTGGGGCAAATGCAACAGAGCTTCCCAATTCACTGAATTTTGAATTGGGATAGAAGAGAGTTTGATAAGCAGGAATCCAGGAAGTGATGACCCAAATTTCTTAGATTGCTTAACTGGATATATGGAAAAATGATTCATTAATTAGTTTAACACATATTGTTTTAATACCTACCATGTATCAGGCATTGTTTGTGGTGTTGGAGATAACAGCAGTAAACAATATAGTCAGAAATTCATGCCTTCATGGAGATTTTACATTATAGAAAAGACAGACAATAAAAAAACAAATATGAGTCATCTTAAAATGCTCACTTTTTGATGTGTGAACTGAAACTCTGCCAACTATCAGGCTAAGAAAAAAATAAAAATATAATCTTATGCCCTAAGTAAATTCTCTGAAATATAATTTAGAAGTAATTAACATACACTTACATTTATTTTGGTCACTGTGAGTATACCTTTGGAGATTGAATATTAGAAAGGAAAAGCAGCAAATTTAGCAACATCTAGTAAACATTGTAGCAATTCTACTTGAAGAAATGAACTCTGGAAGACAGCCATGTGTACAAAAGATTACAGTTTACAATTTTGAAAAAGTGAAGAGCTTAAATGTCTAAAAATAAATGATTGATTTAAAAACACATCAGTACAATTATACTAGTAGTTCCTAAGACTGTTCATCAAAATCAGTTGAGGAGCTTGATAAAGCTACATATTTTCCTACTTCACCCAAACTAAATAAGTCAGCATTTCTGATGCTGAATCCTAACTCTCTCAATATATATTTTTTGACATATACTTGATTAAAAATATTATATTAGTTTCAAGTGTACAACATAGTATTCAATAATTTTATAGATTAACTCCATTTAAGGTTATTATAAAATATTGTCTATATTCTGTGTGCTGTACAATATATCCTTATAGCTTGTTTATTTTATACATAGTAGTTTATACCTCTTAATCCTCTACCCTTATCCTTCCCCCTCCCCCTTCCCTCTCCCTGCTGTTAACCACTAGTTTGTTCTCTGTATCTGTGAATCTGTTTCTGTTTTGTTATATTCATTGTTTTGTTTTATTTTTTAGATTCCACATATAAGTGGGCATCAAAAAGTTTGCAGAGGAATAATTAGTGACATATATGATACCTAATATATAATACACTGTTAAGCAAAAGATTAATACCAAGGAGTATGTGTATTATAATATAGTTTTATTACCTCACACACACACACACACACACACTCACACACACACTGAAACACACACACGGTTTCACAGAGTAGTTTTATAACGCTAAGTAGAGCAACGCATTTAAATAATAATTATTATAATGGTTGTAAATTATGATATAATGACTAATATTTAAGAATTTGCACTTAAAAGCCTATGTCAAGATATTCAGATGCTTCTGTTTTTCTTTTTTTAATTTAAAAAACTTTTTGAGAGAAAGAGGTTGCCTTCCTTAATTGCCTTCCTAAGAAGGCTATATTTTGGAATTGAAGACAGCTTCAGGAACACACATCCTAAAAATAGAAGACTGCACCATAATTTCATTGCCTTGAAAGATAACATTTTTGGAATAATATGTTGGTAACGCTTACTACGTGCAGTCTAGTGGCATAGCTAGATAAATGACTCTAGAGATGAAGATTCAAATCCCTGCTTTAGTAGACTAGCAGAATGACTACAAGTTTCTTTTTTTTTTTTTTTTTGCGGTATGCGGGCCTCTCACTGTTGTGGCCTCTCCCATTGCAGAGCACAGGCTCCAGACGCGCAGGCTCAGCGGCCATGGCTCACGGGCCCAGCCGCTCCGCGGCATGTGGGATCTTCCCGGACCGGGGCATGAACCCGCGTCCCCTGCATCGGCAGGCGGACTCTCAACCACTGCACCACCAGGGAAGCTCGACTACAAGTTTCTTAAACTCTGTTGTTTCTCTCACCCTTAAAGCTATTTACCTGTTCAGAAAGACCTCATATATAAAAAAACATTAAGACTCAAAATAAGAAAATTTAATAGGAGACAGAAGAGAGAATTCAGATAGAGGATGCCAGTGAAATACAAAATAACCTTCAAACTTCCTGATCAGCAATTAGTCAGCTGAAAATGACTTTTACTTATGCTTTGAAATATGACTGTAACATTCTGGAAGCAATTTCCTATAAAGTATATAAACCTTGCTTTATCACACATACTTGGTAAATTTAGTATTCCTATTATTTTTTTGAACAACATAATTAGCCTACAAAAAATGAGTAGAATATAAGTTCAAAATATTAGCATAAAACAAAATTCCCACATTGGGAAAATAATAATGAGCATAATTTTACTTGGGGTGAGTAAAACTCGCTTCAGGGTGCTGCAGTGCCTTAGGTTGTTGTTAGGAGTCTTTGTTTTTCCTGTGTAAGTATTTCACCAATACAGGGAGATGAGGACGACTAGCACCAATTCTATGACATACTCAGAAAATACATTATATAATAGATTTTGTTGTTTAGTTTTATTCATATTTGTTTCGTTTATAGGTTTATTACTATTGGGTTATGATATAAACAATTTTCTTATATATAGAAAATGTTAATTTTCTACCCAAGGATATAGGTAATGATGGATTCTCATTATTAGTTGAAAGATATTGACCAATTTACTTTATGGAGTGAAAAACAGCACACCCAGTGGGCTCATTTTCTCTGAAAAATTATTAGGGCTGTAAGAAAATTCCCCAATTTACTTCTATCAGGGCTCTTGTATAGAATCAACAACAAGGGTGGACCACTCGTGTGTTTTGTGAATCCAAAATTTTAAGATTTTTTTACAGGATATTTGGGCATATTACCAATGTCTATTCAACAGTTAGTACTAAATAAATGATATTGCCACTCTTTCCTGAGGCAAGAGTCAAGTGAATTGAGAAGAAGAAAAAACAGAGTTTGAATCTAAATCTGCAATTTTGATTGTTTGACCTCGGGTAATTTAATTTAACTTTTCTAGATATCGCTCCACACCTCTGAAACAAGCAAATAAACAAAAAAACCAACGTGAAACTAAATGCAGGGTAGAGGGTACCTGGGTTGCAGTTTTGGGATTAATGGGTGATAATGCAAGAATCCCAACAGATGGTTTGACTCAGAATTAGCTTAAGAAAAGCTCTGTCTTCTTATTTCTTGGAAGCACAGTGGTGTAGTAGAAGGAGAACTTCCAATTTCACTTCTAAATTCTGTATGACCTTGTGAGAAGTCACATAACTTCTTGAGCTTTTATCCTCTGATATTAAAATGAAGAAGAAATACTCAAGCTTTGAGATCTTAGATGTATAATTTTGCTATTCTCAATTACAATTTCCTTATGCCTGAAATGAAAATAGTTTTACTAAGATTGGTATATGTCTATGGGAATCAAATTTGAAATTATGCATATATAATTATAATTTAAATTGTGTATAAACATTATATGTGTTTGAATATATTGTAATATATTTTGACTATATATGGCAATATTTAAGGCAATATTAAAAATATTTAAGGCAGTATTAAAACTATATAAGTACTTGATAGATTCTTTTTCTCCCCTATCCTTCTTGTTAATTTTGACTTCCACAACTGATACCAATACCTTTTGGAGTAAGAAAGCTAGAGAATGTGATGACATATACAGTTTTCATGTCAGGTTTTAGAAAAGGAAGTTATGTTGAATTTTAAGAAATGTCCAAAGTTTTTCAATCTCTTGGAATTTTAATAATATGTCATGAAAATATAAAAATTCTTCTACATTCATTTTTATGCCTCAAAGCATAGCCTTAGATAACATTGAGATGGATGGATTTGATGTGGATATACATTGATAAGAGTGGAGGATTCAAGGAATAAAGCTGGTTTAAAGTAATCTTTCTACACTTTTTTAATTGGAGTTCTGACTGCCAATGCAGAGATATTTCTGTTTAGAGCTGTGCTTTATATAGGGCTGTCAAATTCAAAGTGAGACATTCTTCTGCAAACGTTCCTTATTGATTAAATGAGTAATCATTTCAGAAAAAAATAGAGACATTAAATTTTCCTTTGTTACATAATAGCCAACCCAAAGAAATAATTTCACCCCAGCTTTCAGAATAAGCATAACCAGCCATCACTTTGGTTAAGGTAGCTTTCATTACTCTTAATTTTCTTATTCCAAGCTCAGTTGCAATTGTCAGCCTTTAAAACAAAAGGGTAAGAAGTTTGGCCAGCAAAATCAAATTTATTCAGGAATAGCAGAGGAATTGCATTTTGCAAGAGACATGCAAACTATGGCTAACCATAGGCAAGTCTGGAGAACAAAGGAGAGGAGCTTTCTTTTTATAGAGGAAGGAGGGTGTTGGAAAGAACTGTTTCGAATCAAAGTTCATTGGAGGAGAGCAAGAATTCAGGGTTGTGGAAGCTTCTCACTGAGTTGTAGTTTCTCATTAAGTGGATTGTTGCTGGGCAAGGAGAAAATCTTCCTTCTTCCTGGGGTATGTAAAGAAAGCTGCTTCCTGCTGGAGGATGTAAAGTAAGCTGCGAGTGGTGATACACGCATGAGAGCTACCCCATGAGGGCTTCCTGACACCATTTGAATCAGGTTTTCCTATATTCATTTTCACTTTTTTTTTTTTTTGTTTAAGATTTTTCCTCAAACACATCACTGATCAAGAGTCAGGTTTTTCCTATTTAGTGGATTTGTCCCTCAATGCCAGGAGGGACCTTTCCTGATTGTCATGTCTCATATCAGAGGGAAAGTGTACAGATTGGAAACCACTGAAGCCATATTTCAGTAACAAGGGAGGATAGGAGGGAGAACTCTCAGACATTTCTCATCTAAAGTCTATTATCTTATCAAGTTCATAAGTGTTGGAGATCATCTAGAAGCGTTAAGCTAGCGTCACCTTGTTGGGTACATTGTTTCTACAAGAATTTGATAGGCAATAAATACAAAGCTTAAAAACAGTGTGTAGGGGCTTCCCTGGTGGTGCAGTGGTTGAGAGTCCGCCTGCCGATGCAGGGGACACGGGTTCATGCCCCGGTCCGGGAAGATCCCACATGCCACGGAGCGGCTGGGCCCGTGAGCCGTGGCCGCTGGGCCTGCACGTCCGGAGCCTGTGCTCTGCAACGGGAGAGGCCACAACAGTGAGAGAGGCCCGTGTACCGCAAAAAAAAAAGAAAAAGAAAAACAACAGTGTGTAAAGCAGAGTTAAAAGTAATATGAGAAATCAGTTTGTATGATGGTTCTAAACCAGGACTCTAGGCCTGAAGGCGGCCAACTAAACAAATGGATCATGGAGAGTTAAAGGATCATGGAGAGTTAGGTGAAATTTGTTGTAACCAGTGCATTTGTTCCCTCATCTTGTATATTTGAGTTTCTACTTTTCCAGAGACATTTGTCCATGTGCAGCAGGTGCTATTTGCTATGGCATAAAAACCTCCTTGTTCAACAAGTAGGTAATCAAGGGCTATGTAATTATCCAAAGCTGTTTTATCCAGTGAGTCAAGCGATTGTTGTTGGGCTGCTATTGCTTTGGCATGGAATTGAATAGCTCTCCTAATGTTAGGGAGAGATTTCTGATCGTAAGTTCATTGGCACTTACTCTGACCCAAGGGAGAAAGGTTCTTCCTGTGGAAGCAAACTGGCATCATGTATGTGTCTGGGTTGTTTCCATCTGAATTTGTGGCTTGGTACTTGAAAGGTGACAGCCATGGAGGCCAGTGAAATTCTAAGGGTCTGTAGACCACACAGGAAGTTTTACTCTGGTTACTCTTACCTTGTGTCCCTTTATTTGCAAAGAGCCTGGACACAAATTTCCCCATGTTTGGGTGTTAACTAGAGTCAGAGAAATGGATTAGGGTGGTCTCTAGAATCACAGACAGATCAGGATTTTTGCTGGTAAATCCAGCAGTCTGAAAATTTACCTCCTTTAGCAATAACCTGGGAGATACAGATGTTGGTGTTTATCTTTCCAGGCCAATGCCAGAATAAAGGAAAGAAAGGGAAGAAGAATGTTTTTT
Organism: Stenella coeruleoalba; assembly: GCF_951394435.1. NCBI lineage: Eukaryota > Metazoa > Chordata > Mammalia > Artiodactyla > Delphinidae > Stenella > Stenella coeruleoalba. The sequence goes on from NC_137149.1 coordinate 6,727,032, forward strand.
TATTTAAAGTGTGAAATCTTGATCCGGCAGTCTATATTGATGTCAGGTATTTCTCTTCCTCGTCAATCTGATTCAGAGGTTTTCAGCATTTGTGTAGAATTAAATGTCATCTTTGAGATGTGTATCCAAATTCAAGTCCCTGAAATTTAGTGAGGAGGACTTAGTATAGTCCCTTCCAAGGAGATTCAAGGGAAGTTTTTTGTTCTTTACTGATTCCAAATCTGAAGGGTGGAAGAAAATTGGAAATGGTAGTTTGGAGAGTCGTAGCCAGGCACCTGAGCAAACTATAATTCAGGATGCAGTCCAGTTTACAGGTATGTAACAAAGCTTCAAAGACAATCAACATATGCCTATAAAAATACAACATAAAGAAGGCTTAGTATTTCTCCTTATTTGACAATGCTTCTCATGTAATTTAACATGTCAAATAAACCAATTAAGTTTAATATCTCTTTTTTTATAACAGTACTTTGAGATGTTCAAGGGGCATTCTGAAAATTCTCAAAGTTTTTTTCCAAAAGATTTTATTTAAGATTTGATTTTTGGGAAGTTTGTAAATTATATCAAAAGGTTTTGGATATTTGACTAAATTGAGTCACAGTTTATTATGAAACAGTTCTTAATTATCTATTTAACCAAAGTGACAAAAAGATTTCAAAGGCAAACTTAGAAGATTACATAGTTCTGAGCAAAAGACTCTGTTTTTCTAATTAATCAAAGACCTGATATAGACAATGGGAAGCATGGGAAGTTATTTTGATAAAATGCAGACCTTTGTTTTCTAGGCAGATTACTTCAGGAGGTAAAGAAAAACCTTTCATAATCTCTATTCAGGAGCAGACCAATAGTGAACGCAAACTTACTCCTTTTAATAGAGTGAAAACCAGATTCTAATTGTACGAATTTACCTTTAATTGTAAAGTTTATTCACTCAATTAATTTCATTCCAGTCTTAGCCAGCCCTGACCATGCATGCAATTCCTTTCCAAAGATTCCTTTTCCACAAACTTTCTACAGCTTTCTTCTTTACATTCAGATTTTGTCCTATGTTTTTTTTTTTTCTTTCCCATTCTGAAATAACCAGCCTCTCTTAGGAAAAAATAACTTTCTCTTTTCTCAACAAAGTGCATTTTGATTCCTCACACCTTCTTTTACTGAAAACACACATCTTACTTTTCTTGCATATGGATATATTTTGTTATTATTCTAGTAACTTTAACCACATATATTAGAAGTTTTTTAGCCCATAGAAACCTTTAATTTCCAGTGAAAGCTAAGAAGTAAGCAATCGTCAACTTTTTTTATATTAACATTATGTAGCTTGGCAATTTTATGAATATTTTTGCTAATTTCTAGAAAAATACTTTTTTCTCATAGAAAATTCCTATCAGGTTGTGTTACTGAGTCCAAGCTCCTACTGCTTGCCACAGGCCAGGCCAGTAAATGATGAGACAGGTTGATGGGGCAAGGAATAGTGACTTTATTTGTAAAGTCAGCAGGCTGTGAGGATGGTGGACTAGTGTCCCAAAGTATCTTACCTGAGTTAGAATTCAGGTTTCTTTCATATTAAAAGGGAAATAAATGTGGTTGGTTGTTGCAGACTTCTTGGTGTTGGAATCCTTTGTTCTCGCAGCTGTGCTCGGAGGTCAGGTCACGATGTTCCTATAATCCTCCAGAAAGACAAGTGTTATTCTCTGTTCTGAAACTTTTTTATCTCTATATTTATAGAAAAGTGTATACCTTTAAAGGTCAGAGCCTTGAGATTTTGACTATCCTGTATACTTCAGGCTATAGGCAACATTTTTAACTTGTAGCAAAAGCAGTAGAATACAAAGTTTAAAGTAAAAGAAATAGATCCAATATGGAGTCAGATTTGTTCTTCCCTATTACAGTTCTGAATATTAGCTACCCTTTGGGCCAAATTTCTGGTTATAGAGTTATTAGATCCTTTCTATATCTTGTCAGGTTTCAGCCAGGACAAACAGGAAATATTTCTGACAGTATTAAATAACTCCATGGACTCAAGAGTCATCCTCAAAGAGGGTAAAAAAGGTTATTACCATCCCAAGATCCAGAGTCACTACCAGTGATAGCCAAAAGAAGGAACCTGTATGTTCTAGGCAGGTAGAAAGTAAAGCCAAGCACTTAGGACACAAAATGAGACAATCAATAAAGCAATAGCTATCCCTAGGAGAGAAAGAATCAATAGCCAATGGGTCTGGACTTGAAAGGACAGCATAAAATTTTATTTTTCTCTCTCAACTGTACACTACAGACAGAGATTTGGAAGAGCTAATTCCAGTAAGAATTTTCACCTCTTTCTGACTTCTGCCAGATTTTTTTGAGGATCCCCTCTGCAGGTTCGGAGTAGGGTTTAAAGTGTAGAGTGTAGCTTTGATATTTACCAGAATTTGGCAAGTTTTTTAAATTAATTTTTAATTTTAGTTTTCCTTTGGCTGTTTAAAGGAATAATATAACAGCTTATGAAATAATTCCTAAGAGTCCTGTCAACTTTAGGAGGGCCCATGTGTTGAGAGAGGAAGTGGTGGGTATTGGAGAAAAAAAGAAAGTTTGGTGAGAGAATTAGAATGTGAAAGTAGAGAGTACACAGGAGAAGAGGTAGATGCAGTAGGGGAAAAAGTAAGTTGGTGTGGGAGTGTAAAGGGGGTGAAGAGGCCTCTGATGCCTTTGTATCTTTTCTTAGTTATTTATTTGCCTCAGTCAACTTGAATGAGTATTTTGTAAAGAGGTATTTTTGGATTTTGAACACATTTGAAAGCCTCAAGGAACCAAATGAAATAGGCATTCCATTCAGTTTGTTTTATTTTAGGGCCAAAGTCTTCAAGTTTAGTTCTATGAAAAACAGGTTTGGGGAGATCAAAGTTCCACATAATGGCTGTTGAAGTTCTAAATTATCTTTGGTTAGGTTGGTCCATTTAGTTAAAAATGTGCATGAGGAGGGACTACAGTTTTTAAATATAAAACTGTCATGGGTCCCAGTAGGAACACCCTCCTTAGATAACATAGGAGATTGGGATACCATACTTAAAAACCAGAGATTCCAAAAACAAATGAGTACTCATCAAAAGGGTGATGCCTTCATAAAAACAAAAACAGATCCAGAATAAAGTTGGAAAGCTTGGCAAAAAGGAGAGAGCTGTAATCCAAGAGGATACTTGCCATATCAAAAGGAAAAAATATGATTCATGGAGGCAGAGAGCAAAGGGGCTCAAGTGAGTACCACGCCTGGTTTCCAGGGTGATTAGTTCCTCAGGGGTTTGTCTGTTTCAGACCCCACTTCTGACACAAAGTAATGTCAACTTTTAAAACAAAACACTAAGCAGTTTAGTGAGCAAAATCAAGTTTATTTGGGAATAGCAGAGGAATTGCAGTTTGGGACATGCAAACTATAGTGAACCATAGGCAAGTCTGGAGAACAAAGAAGAGTGTTCTTGTACAGAGGAAAGGAGGAAGTTAAGATTACCTGTTTTGAATAAAAGTTCATTACAGGGGAGCAAGAGTTCAGAGTTGTGGTGGCTTCTCATTGACTGAGTTGCAGCAGTTTCTCATTGACGCTGTTGTTGCTGAGTGAGGAGAAAATCTTCCTTCTTCCTGCTGGGTTATGTAGAGTAAGATACGACAAATGGTAGAGCCCCTTCAGGGTGTCATGACTCCATTTTGAATGAGGTTTTCCTTTATTCATTTTCACACAGTGATGTCACATTTTTATATTTTAGCAAATTGACACATTATGCTGAATCTTATGAGTGAAACTGGATTAATCATACTGTATTATACTGTAACACAAGTGGACAAATTCCTAGGTGGTTTTTTGTTTTTAATTAAATTTTATTGGTGTATATAGTTGCTTTACAATGTTGTGTTAGTTTCTGCTGTACAGCAAAGTGAATCAGCTACACATATACATATATCCCATCTCTTTTGGATTTCCTTCCCATTTAGGTCCCCACAGAGCATTGAGTAGAGTTCCCTGTGCTGTACAGTAGGTTCTCATTCATTAAGTATTTTAGAGAGAGTATCGATAGTGTATATATGTCAATCCCAATCTCCCAGTTCATCCCACCCCTCCCCCATTTCCCCCTTGGTATCCATACATTTGCTCTCTATGTTTGTGTCTCTATTTCTGCTTTGAAATAAGCAAATAAGATCATTTGTACCTTTTTTCTAGATTCCACATATATGCGTTAATATATGATTTTGTTTTTCTGACTTATTTCAATCTGTATGACAGTCTCTGGGTCTATCCACGTCTCTGCAAACGACACAATTTCGTTCCTTTTTATGGCTGAGTAATATTCCATTGTTTATATGTACTGCATCTTCTTTATCCATTCCCCCTTTGATGGACATTTAGGTTGCTTCCATGTCCTGGCTATTGTAAATAGTGCTGCAATGAACATTGGGGTGCATGTACCTTTTTGAATTATGGTTTTCTCTGGGTATATGCCCAGGAGTGGGATTGCTGGGTCATATGGTAGTTCTGTTTGTAGTTTTTTAATGAACCTCCTTACTGTTCTCTATAGTGGCTGTAACAATTTACATTCTCACTAACAGTGTAAGAGGGTTCCCTTTTCTCCACACCCTAGGTTGTTAAAGAACTTTTATAACACCAAAGTAAAGTGCCTTAGTTCTCACTTTTCACCATTTAGTGAAGAGAATAATTTGCTGTGTGTATACTGTTGTAATTTGTAATTGCCTATTATTATTTATGTCTGCTTAAAATATTCTCCTAAAATCTTCAACAGAGAAGCAAAATGAAAACAGTGAAAATGTTTTTAAAAATATTCTGTTTCAGAAGTTAAATGAGGGTGGTGGACTAGAGTCACAAAGGTCTAATAGTGTTGCTTAATGGTGGTGATGAAACTGTCCTCGATACTGTAGAAAGGCTTATATAAATGCAAAGTGGTAGCTGCAGTGGTGATAGGAGAACAAAACTGGATATATCTTTAACTTTTTATTTTTGACTTCTCAGAACCTGGCTGACCTGACAGTGTTACAGCATGCAATATCTGGCTCTCTTTAGCCCTGTTGACATCAACACCCCCTGTGTGTTTAGGCTTATAGGGCACACAGTTATAGAAGGTGTGTCAGTCTACTCTGCTGTTAACACTGAGATCTTCAGAGACAGTATGGCCACCTTTTAACCCTGATCTGTTTGTTTTTTATTTCTTTAAAAGTATGTAAATATTTGGAAGGAAAAATGGGATTGATGTCACTGTTGCTCCAGCCTGTTAAATGCAGGGACTGTTATGACTTTAGTGCTGCAAACTGCCAAAGATACAGTTGAGACAGAGAGGTGAAGCTCTGCTATTAATTAATGGAAAAAGGAAATCTCTAGAAGAATGATCTCAAAATCCCAAGACAAGTTGAAAAATATTTAACCTCTTAGATATTAAAAATATTTTTTTCTGTTTTTCTGTGAGATGACAGCAGTAACATGCATTTCATGAGTATATTTATGAGTATAACCAAATTCATTGGTATTTATTTTCACAGTTATTAAAATATGACACAAATAAAAATTTTCCAATTATTAGTATTTATGCTCTGAAATTGTGTTCATAATTATCTAGTTGATATAGCATGGCACTATCATCCCTGTAATTGCCTGGCTTATTACAACGATTGGCCTCTTTTTTATCTAGCTCATTCATACTCCTGTTTAAAAACTGTTACCTTTCTAATGAGGAAATGACCCTTGATTCTTGTTGCAATAACTGAAATGGTCGTTAAAAGGGTATTGGGGTCATAGCTAATATTAAAAATGTTGATTTATGATACTGAATATAAAGGACTAAATTGTTTATCTTTGGCTATGCAAGTGCCACCATGTTCTCCAAACTTGAAAACTGCAAATCACAGAGCAATCCACATCCATTTTATTCTCTGAAATAAATCTAATTCTGTATAGAAGGTAGAGATTAAAATCATACCAAAGGGAAGAATATAGTTCTCAAATAATTAGCTCTGCTTCTTTGGTTCCATCTGGGCTGATTTTGCTTATTACTGGCTTCACCAAGCACAGAGATGTGCTGGTTGCTAAGCAAATCTGAGACCACAGATATGTCAGGATGACGCAATTAAATAGGGTTATTTATTACTTGCAAAAATAAGGTCAACAGACATTTCCACATGTCAATCACAATGACATGTTTTATAACCTCTGACTTTAGCATGTCAGGTAGTGAGTGAGTAAGGTCTCCAAGGATGTTCTCCAAGTGCATGTGAGTGTGAGGAGTGGGCATGTGGGTTTCAAATTAGTTCTTGCTTCTTGACTCATAGGGGGTCTTTCAACACACTCTAAGACTCTCAATTGTTAACTTTTTTTTAAATTAATTAATTTATTTTTGGCTGTGTTGGGTCTTCGTTTCTGTGCGAGGGCTTTCTCCAGTTGCGGCAAGCGGGGGCCACTCTTCATCGCGGTGCACGGGCCTCTCACTATCGCGGCCTCTCTGGTTGCGGAGCACAGGCTCCAGACGCGCAGGCTCAGTAGTTGTGGCTCATGGGCCTAGTTGCTCTGCGGCATGTGGGATCTTCCCACGGGATCTTCTCGAACCCGTGTCCCCTGCATTGGCAGGCAGATTCTCAACCACTGCACCACCAGGGAAGCCCTGTTAAACTTTTTTTATTGGAGTAAAATTGCTTTACAGTGCTGTGTTTGTTTCTTCTGTATGATGAAGTGAATGAGCTATATGTATACCTATATCCCCTTGCTCTTGGACCTCCCTCCCACCGCCCCCCCCCCAATCCCACCCATCTAGGTCATCACTGAGTACCAAGCTGCGCTCCCTGTGCTACACAGCAGGTTCCCAGTAGCTATATATTTTACATATGGTAGTGTATCTAGTTAACTTTTTATTTTTGACAACTGCTTACACAAAACTTCAAGGCAAAAGAACACCATACTCTTCCCAATTACAATCAGTGTAGGAAGGAGGCTTTCAGGATATCCAGTGCCTCTTTTCCCCCAGTGTGGCTAAAAATTGCTTAGATGATTATAGTGTGTGTCAACAAAACCCAGAGAAACTTATTCTCACCAAAACCATTGTTTGAGGCTTACTCATTTTGAAGCTATCCTGAAAAAGGCAGCATGTAACCCACAGAAAGTGTAGGCAAAGCCGGTAGCATGGTAAATCATAGACCAAGATGTCCACCGAAAAAGGAAAGAATGACAATAAAATATGAAGGAATGAGGCTGTCACAGAAGCTCATGATAGTAGTAAATTTTAATTGACATTTTTATTTGAGTATCTTGTAACTATATGTTCGAAATGCTGAAATTCATCTCCCAGGGGTTAGGCTACAGATGAGTTTGTCATGGAAATGCCTCTTGCAGCTTTCCTCATATTCATAGAATTGGCATATTTGAATTTTTCTTTTCTTTTTTGCTGAATATTTGACAGGAATTCAGGCAAGTATCTTTCTTAAAAATAGGCCCACCTTCATGGTCCAAGTTTCTCAGGTTAAAAAGCCTGAAATCATCTGAAACATATTTGTCCTTTACCTTCTATAGTCACCAAAGATGATGATTCTAATTTTGCCAAACTGGCTTCCACTTTTCTAGACATCCTCTCTACTACCACGCTCTATTCACATTGTCATTTCTTACTTATCTTTCCTGCAGTTAATCTTATAAATGTATTTTTGTCCATAATTGTGAAAATAAAAATGAATTTCATAGTATACTGTGAATCATGTTGATATCATAGAGTCATTAATGTGTCTCACATATTTGGACTACTTAACCCATAGAATATGGTACAAATTTGTGTGAAAGTATGTTTTACCATTGTTAGATATTGTTGGAGTTTTTAGACAACCTAGGAAAATGGCTACTGATACTTCAGGGCATTTTAAAATTTACCAAATTAGAGATTGTTGCTATTTCACAGCCATTGACCTTTCAGTGTCCATTTGAAAAAAAAAAAAAATGATAAAGATAATCTGATTTCAGCAGTACAGTTTAAATACATTTGCATTTTATTATATTCATTTGGAAAAAAATAAGCTGTGCAAAGACATACTATTTGTTCTATGAGTAGTTGGTACACATATACATATGGATTCTTGGACTTGCATTACAATAGCTTTCACCCCACTGTATGATTCTGTGCCTCAGCAATAATGAAAATAGCTAACTTTTTAAAATTTGCAGCTCAAGTCACCTTTCTCTCTCTCTTTCTCTCTCACACACACACACACACACACACACACAATTTTTCACACCCTAATCTTTGCTTGGACATTTCCACTTGTGCTTCTGGTCTCAGCTTCAGATCAGTTTCTGCAGGTCTTTCAATTTCTGTAGGAATTCTTTTCTCCATGACTGGACTTTGCACTTCCCCTAGGCAAAGTTAAGACAAACTGTGGTTTTATGTTTCCTACAGTAAAGGTGAGCAGCCCAATTCAAGTCTTTATCAACACAATTGTATTAAGTGTTCATAATATGTATTAAGTGAAGCAATGAGTGAATGAACTCTCTTGTCTGGTACCTCTCTCCATAGGTTCTGAGCCACTGCTCTAACGTGAACAAGCGTACATCCAGCATAAAATTCATAAAAGTTACCTTTTCCTATACCCAAATTTACATGCTGGCTATAAAAATAATTTTAGACATCCTTCATCTTTCAGGATATTCTTTATGTTTCCAGTATGTTCTTTTAACATATTGTTTTCTTTTTGTGTAGTAGCTTATTTTTCTTAGTGAAAACTGACAGTAGAGCACACTTTCTTACTCAGTTTTTCAACAATAGTAATAAGATGTTTGCTAAGTTATTCATGCTTGAGGATGTATCGTGTGGTCATGGAGATTAATTAACTGTTTTATAAGCACCATATGTTCATCCACTGAGCCTAAAATCCAGAAATTAGCACTTTAGAGTTCACATTATATACTGTACTTATATCAGTTTGAGAGGAGAGTGCATTCACTTATTCATCTAGCTGTCAGACTACATCTAAGCATGAAAACTCTAATCTAGAGAAATCAGACAGAGTAATGAATTTTCATTCATTCTTTTTTTGTTTATTTAATATTTTACATACTTCACAGATTGAAGTTGATGTTGAAGTGGACCATTAATTTCCTTTATCTTCTTTAATATTTTCTTGGAAGGAAAAATGAAACAGAAATACTTACAAAGTGTATAATATAAGGCTCATTTCCTTAAGTATTAGGATATCAGTTTTAATATATCACCAAAGCAACTCTTTTTTGAATATATTGTTTCGTGGTTGTTGTTCAAAGGGTAATAGTCATGCTAGGGAAATAGCCATATTTCACATGTGCAAATTAATGATTTTCTAAATGACAGCTTCAGAAAAACTTTTATGTATTTATTATAGCATATATCTCATATGTTAAAAGCTTTTTTCAAGATAATTTTAAATTTAATTTTCATTAAGGTCCAAATCTTGATATTGAGCACATTACTGCATAATTAAAATTAAATAGGTCTATGGAGAAAATTCAAACACCTTATTAAACTTCTCTCCTTGCTCTGATTGAACTACTTCAAAGGATATAATTAAGTTAAAAAAGAAGTTTAAGCTTGCCATATTTACTATATCTTTATACTAATATTACATTCAGAGAGATTTTTAAAAAGTAATGGAACTAAATTTTATTTTATTTATTTATGACTTTCCTTACTCTGTGTTCATGTTTCTGCAATGTGTTCAAAAAGTATTGATTTGAAAAAGATTATCTCAGTGGCAAAACAAACCAACAGTTTTTTTTTGTCAAAAATACAAGATAATTCCTTCCTGTAAGCCACAAAATTGTATGATATTCAAGCTGTACTCTAAAGTTATTTGGTATATGAAGTGTAGATTCGGATTATTGTACAACAATATTGAAATATAGTTTCTTTTGTACAAGGATAATTTAATAATCATCATCAATGAACACTCATTTTCTCAAGAGAGAGAGATAAAACTTATATCTCTATAAAAATCCTTAATTTTTAAAAGCAATGAATAAAATCTCACCTAAATTTTAACTAAAGTTACAACTTGTTACTTTCTTTATTACTTATTCCCATTCTTGAAAACTTGTTTTGAAGATTCATTTGAATGTCTCATTATAAACAGCAAAAAATTTTTTAAGATGAAAGAGTTTAAAATATTGAAATAAGTGTTAAAATGTCAGATTTAGTAATTTTTAAAATGCTCAAGTATTCAATTTCAACTTTATTTTAATAAGGTACTAATTATAATTTAAAAATATATAATACCAGGGGCATTTTCTTTCCCATGCTTTGACCTAACCTGGCTACCAGGTTTGCAAGTAAATTAATTTGATGGCAGAAATTGCATAGCATGCTTAAGCAAAAAGTGCTTTGTAATGGGAGAGGCTGACTGTAACTATAGCATTTGTCGCAAGCGGTTTGATAAAATTCAGATCAGAATTTCTGCTGTTCAGACCCAGACTCCTGAATTTTTATAAGCTCCCTGCTATAAATGAAAAGATTTTAATAAATCTTTGAATGCTTCTAACCTCACTTTTTTGCAGCTTCATCTGCCAACTCAACTCAATAATGTGAGTGATTCAATAATGATAGATATTGCAGCAAAACTAATTTTCCTTTTTCTATTCATACTTTCCTGGAAGGTATCTCTTGTCCTTACTTTCAGTGGAGTAGGCAAACAAATTAATAGGGAAGGTTTAATTACCATTAAGTACCATTTTATAAATTTTAATTTTAGCTAAGACATGAAATAGAAACTTTAAATTTATTCAAGTGATACACTATTGTGATTTTTTAAAGATACTTTAAAATAAAAAAGTATATCAATTACTAAGAAAACTTTTATGGGTTTTTATACAAAACTGTTACTTTTTTTTTTTTTTTTTTTTGCGGTACGCGGGCCTCTCGCCGCTCCGCGGCATGTGGGATCTTCCCGGACCGGAGCACGAACCCATGTCCCCTGCATCGGCAGGCGGACTCTCAACCACTGCGCCACCAGGGAAGCCCCAAACATTTATAACATGAATTCTTTTTAGTCCTAATTCCCACATGGATAGACTCAAGCAAAGGAATCTTCCAGCCTTAAAGATAATACTGCCTCAAAAGACTTGATGAGTGCTGCACGAACAGAGGGAAGTAATTATTCAGAATGAAAAAGTAAAATGAAGAAGTATAAGTTAAGACAAATTAAGATAGATCTAATATTCAGTAGGGGTTATAGAAATATAGAAAATTGATCTCCATCCTTGGCAGTTTATAATCTATTTACTGAGGAGGCTGAGAAGATGTATAAAACTTGAAAATTAGACTATAGAATCTTTAAGAAAAGATTTTTGCTTTTGATGTGTAAGTTTATATAGAGGGAAATATTTACATAATGGCTTCTCAATCTGATATTTTTCAACAGTGATTCTTTTATTATAAAGCAAAACAACACAACCCCCCAATAAAACAAAACGTACTGTAGTTATTCCATCAAATATTCTGATTATAAAGTCTAGACACATGTTCCAGACACATATGAAAATTAAACAAACAGGTACACTGCATATAATTATAATAAACAACCAGCATTACAAGGCACAATTATCAATACTGTGCTCATGTATGTATGCATTAATTACTTAAAATAAAACAGATATGAGGGGGGCATGAAGAAAGATAGTAAGCTAAGATCATGACATTTAAGTTATGCCATTGAGTTAGATTTGAAAATAAATACATGACTTGGATTGGAAGAGAAGAGTGGGGTGGGAATTTCAGAAAAATCACATCATTGGAATAAGGGCTCAGATACAGAATGCCCCTGTGTGTAGAGAGGTCAGTAAGGAGAGTAGTAATTAATGAGAGGAGGTATGGAGGTATGAGTAAGATGGTTATTAAACTGAAGACAAACAGTATATTTGTGGAACCTCTGATTAAAATCATGAGAATCCCCCATTCCTATAGACAAAATTTCAATAGTCCTTTAATATTGCATACAAGGTTTATCAACACCTCATTTCAGATTCATCTTCCGGTTTCTTCATCTGTATCTTACTTCAGCTGTAGAGACCTTTTGAATTTCCTTGAACTCATCTGTAAGATCATTGTTTTTCACACCAACCACAGGCTCCTTCCCACACCCCCATCCCTGTTTCTCTAAATAGTATCACTGTTGTGACTCTTTCCTGGACGGCCTCTCCTCATCCATGCAATTTCCCTCAGTCAATCAGCACATTTTTACCTTGTACATATTTTTATTAGCATTTCCCCTCTCCTTACTGTATATCTAGTCTTGTCCCTACGGTGTCTTTTTCTTTATTCTTGTGAGTTAGTTGGGGACTCTGTTTTTATGTTCAGTACATCCATCATAGATCAGCAGATCATCAGAGTATTCTCTCAGTGACTGTTTATAACTCAAAGATTATAATGGTATAAGACAATTCACAACTTAAGTATAAAGCACATGTGACAGCAAATTGGCTATTGACAACTCCCTATATATAGGCCACTATACCTTTCAGTATACAAATGTCACACCTCAGGTTTGTAGATTATCAGAGAAGAAATCAGGGCATCAACCAAAGGCAATTATCTGTAGAGTAGCCATCTGCAGGGTCTGAAAATAATATCCAACAGATATGCCTTATATTGGAAAATGACTAAGGGACACAGTCGAGCTCATGGAGGAGGTTTGTGTTTGGAGTATATGACAATAATCTTTAGTAGGAAGTGGACAGGGAGGAAACAACCAAGAGACATATGCTGTGTCATAGTAACAGTAAGGTTACCCTTGTACCCTGAAACATGTTTGAATTCTTCATAAGACCTGCTAAGACGTTTATTTATCTATTTTTCTCATTCGACAGTGTAAACCTAGAATATTTCATCATCTGTGTTAACCAGAGTAACTTTGACCTCTTTCACCTTTACCTTGAAAGAACCAAGATAATATGAGTAAATAATCAAATAGTGCAGAAGAGACAAAATCCTGTCTTCTGAGATCAGAAACCAGATCTAAAATTTTTATAAGATTTTATAATCAGAATTAACCTATTGGTGTAATACTGTCTTGTCCTATAACAATAGTTTCAAGAAGAATTGCTTGGCTATTTCATTAATTTTAAAAGCTATAAAATAATTATATAGAATGTTATCCATTAACTTCCTCTTCTCTCTTAAGATGAAACTGGTTATTAATTATATTAAGTCTAAAATATTTGCACATGTCCTCTTCAAGGGTTTGATCATTTAAGATCAAAGCCAAGAGTAAGTCTGAAACTCTGAAAGGAATGCAATTATTTTTTCACAGCTGTTTGCTATTTTGCCCCTGCAAGAACAATAATTCAGTAGAAATATTTTTGAAGCAACGAATGAGTTTAAATTGTGATTGAGGGCATGTGTTGGTAACGCTGAGCTACTTATGTTAGCTAGTGAAACTAATCCCTGTCTTGGATGACAGAAGGTCCCTAAAGATTCTTAGGAATTTCTATATCATGAGTTTTTATTTGTTTGCCTTAGTCAAGGTTGTTATGAAAAGGAAAGAGTTCCTTGAATAAAACTATGAATAGCACTTTGGTTAAATGACGGAATTTTATCAGAGGGCTAAGACATTGATTCAAATAGCCAACCATGTAATGCAGTGCTTTTGTCTACTTTGTTTTCTTAGTAAAGATTAATATTACTCTCTAGTTACATGTAATCAAGAAGTCAGATTTCAGGTTTGCGTCCTGAAGTACTGTTTGCTTTGCCCTGTTATACTCTATCTTCTGTTGCCTTGTCCTGCATGATTTCATCTTAATTATTGTTTTAGCCCTCTTTGTGTTAATTAATGGACATTTCTCTCTGCCTTTATTTTGTTTCTTATGAGAAACAATGAAAATGTTATCCTTTACTTCGGAAACAAACATACAAAACAAAAGGACAAACAAGCAAAGAAAAAACTCAAACACACACTTGCTGCTTCTTGTTTCTGCTGGGCTTCCATTCTCTTACTTTCTATATCTCTTCATTGATGTTTTGCCAGCATCAAGAGGAGGCCAAATTGAAAAATGGTTGAAGTTCCTCACTTTATGAAGACTGCTCTGATTGCTTCTATATTGACTAATTCAAAGTTGGAAAGGAATTTGAATGGAACTCTGAGATTTTATTAAGGAAAAGAGAGCTTCTAGGAGTCATCCCTTCTGCAAGATTGATCTCTAATATTCAGTCCTCACTTATCTGTGCTATTTATTTTCAATCTTCCATTTGATCTAGAAATGACTTTTGGATTAAGTAGTTAAAAGTAGAAGTGAAGGGCAAAGAGCTGCTGTGATACTTAGGACATAAAATCTAGTCGCAGAGGAAAGAGTTGAGGTCTTCAAGAAAACTATGGCCAAGCTACAAAATTAAAAGTGTGTTTTGCTTTCTGTGTGCTCTGGGTCCTGCTCAAGCAGAATGCAGAGTTATTGTCACTAATATAGTATATGTGTTGACACACGATCAACCCAGTGGTTTTCAGTGTTCACTGAGCTCACCTTTAACAGGTTTCTGACCTCTTCAGGATTTATAACCATTTGTAGAGAGGATTGGTGTGAAAGATACCTTTTTGCAGAAGAGTTATATCATTTTTCTCATATATAATTTTGTAAAATTTTCCTATTACACATTATTGCACCTAGGTTCTAACTCAAGTAGGAAACCTCATAGTCCTAGTCTTTTCCTTTGTTCTATAATTCTTTTATCTACTATGTTCCTGACACTGTCCTGCATGTATTCTTTTGTAGAACATCCAATAAAGGATAAAATAAAATTAGAATATCAAGGCAAGATTGGGAAGATCTTCCTAAAATCTTACTAGCTCATTGCAGTACTATAAAATGTTCTTGGTAGAACCAAGAAAGAAGATGCCAATTCCTATCTTCTAGGATTTGAAAGAAAATCAAGCTTTCAATTGATATTCTAAGGCTGACTTTAGCCTCACAGACTTGACTTATGAATAACATACATAATACACTTCCCTCCATTCACTCTGGAAACCTCTCCTGAACTTTGTACTTTTTGAACTCTCTACTTCATCTATGGAAAAATTAGTTCTTGTGATAGATTCCTTGCTTCAGCAGACTTGCTGGGATACCATATACTGTTTTTCTTAGGGGAAATGCTTTCATAAACACATGGCCTAAACTGTGCTTATGACACAACCTTTCATCCTGAGGCGCTGCTTGAGCATCTGCATGCAGCTCTAGGTGTGTGGCCAGCAGGATTATCCACAGGTAACAGGATGCTGAATTAACTCTTTGGTGTCTCAAGGTCTACAATGAAGTAGCAGATATCAACACGGAACATGAAGCAGACATTTTCATGCGGATTTAAGAGAAAATGTTTTCAGAACCTCTAGCCAGCTCAAAGATACAAAAAAGGGGTAATTGGATTAGGGAGGAAATTTCTTTGCACAGAGGGATTGTTATGCTCTGAGTCTCAGAGTGATGGGGATGATGCTTTCTTCTCCCTTCACCCTGATGAGGGACTAGCCAATGGGACTACTTGGTAAACATTGACCTACTTACTGCACTTGGGAAAGATGAAAAACTTCTGCCAGACAAAAGTAAAAAAGCTGAAGCGGACTGTGGATCAGAGGTTGATTCCAGCGGGGGACTTTATAGTCTGCTCTGGTGGCACAGCCAGGGAGGGCAGGTGCATCCTGTGAGGTCTGCTCTATCAGGTTGCTAGGGCAAGGGATAAGCAACTCTTTACCTGGGCCAGGTCTGAATCTGAAATAAGAGAGCTAGTGAGGGACTTGGGGTTGTCTTGGCTTCTATTTTCTAGAACCCAGGGGGACAAGGAGTCCTCAGTTGAAAGAGCCTAGGTATAACTTGCTGGACACAAAGGAGCTAAAGAAGGAGTTATGAGTGTCCACTCAGGATGGAGATGCAATCTTCCTGGTCAGAAAGTTTGGGAGAGAGGTGCCCATCAGATACCACTCAGGAGAAAGTGTAGCTTTAATCATCTGCAGGCACAGAGATGGCCAAGGTACTCAGCTAAGAAAGGACCCACCTAACTCCTCCTCCTTCTTCTGAGTTGGAGTTCAGAGTCAGCAAAATGACAACAAAAAACCATTGAAGGAGAAGTGAAAAAGGAGGGGGTAGAGAAAATGACCATTTCCCTTTTCTAGACAAAAAATAACTTGAAATAGGTGCAAACTAGGGGAGGGGAAAAGATTTATCTCTAAGTCAAGTTCTGAGTTTCGTTTATATCTGACATTGTCTATTCTAATTACAAAATTGAAATTATTTGGAATTTAAGTTACCATAGGACCAGTTATTATCAATAATGGAGGAAAAGCCGCAGTTATGCTAGAATTTTCATCCAGGGGCAGGTGAAAATTATCCACACTGAATAAATTTTAGAAAGTTGGAGTGAGGGTAGTGGGGACACAAAAATAAAACTGTGTTTTGTTTACTTTGTAAGTTGTGGCTGTTCTGTGTGTAATTGGGCTGTACATATTTTGCTTTACTGGAATTTTTTTTTAACTGCCTCTTCCTGGTGTTGGGATTAAGGGGATATATTGATATCATGTTAGATAAATTGGGTAGAAATTTTATAATGCATTCTCAAACATTTATTGGTCCTTAAAACTTCTAACAAATCACTATTTTAGGTAACTTACAACTTCTATATCGCTACTGGTTCTCCAGTAGCGATATAGAAGTATAGAAGTATAAAGTATATAGAATTTATAGAAGTATAAAGTGAACAACCTTTTTGTTGTTCACTTTATATCTTACAGAGCTTTATGGTTTACACATGTTACAATCCTTAACTTATTTGACACTCAAAATGATCCTTTATAGTAGCAGGGCAAACATTGTTTTACCTATTTTCGAGAAAGGGAAACCAATATACAGAAGTAAAATCATTGCTCAAGCTTACTTTGCTAATAAGTGGCAAGACCAAGATTCCAACTCAGTCTTCCAATTACAAGTTTCACAAAACCAGCTCCCATGTTTCAGTGCCCACGTCCTCTCCTGTTTGTAAGATGAAAATAGTCCGTAATAGCCAAAGCAGTTTCTCAGCATTTTTATGAGAGACACTTTACTGCTTTTTATTATCTCTTGTTCTTAAAAATAACCCTGCGTGGTAGAGATAACTATTTCCATTTTGCAGATGAGAAAACTGAGGTTTTCATAAATGTAAGAGATTTAACCAAGATCATATACTAGGCAGTGTCACTGATGGGTTTTGAAGCCCAGGCAATCTAACTTCAGAGCCTGAAAAATTAACCACTGCATTCTCCATGTTTTTGAACTGAGAACTTCATAATAAGTTCATGGGTCTTCACATATATCAGAGTTTTATGTGTTAGAAATCTAAAGTGTTAATAATTCTAAGCAAACTGCTATGACTAAACTATCACTTTTCTTAGAGAGGTGTAAATAAAATTGGGCCTGAACTCAATATATTTAGTTTTCATGTCTGCTTTGTTTTTGGATAATTGTGGTATTAACCAAGTTGTGTAATTTCTCAGTATCTTTTTTCTTATATGTCTATCATATAGAAACTATATTTAAATTCATTATGCAACTAGAAATTATTATACTTAGGCTTACATAGTAATAGTGAATTAATTTCTAAAGAAAAAAAGCATAAATTTATATGCTATTTTTGTCCATTTGGACTACTCTAACAGAAATAATGATAGAATGAGTGGCTTATAAGTGGGAAAAAATTTTATTTCTCACAGTTCTGGGGGCTGGAAAATCCAAGATGAAGGCACCAGCAGATTCTGTATTGGGTGAGGGCCTGCTTCTTGACTCACAGATGGCCATCATCTTACTGTGACCTCACATGGTGGAAGGGGCAGGGAAATTTTCTGGGGTCCCTTTTATAAGGGCACTAATTCCATTCATAAGGATACCTCCCGAAATCCCCAACTCCAAATTCCATAACATTGGAGATTAGGTTTCAACATATAAATTTGGGGATAACACAAAAAATCAGTCTGTGGCATATGCCAGTAAAATGCTGTAAGTTTTAGAATTAATAATGTGGCAGATATTTATTTCTCATCTTTTATCAGCTGATATTCAGCTGGCATTTGGTCGGTCTCTGTGCTGTACCATTTGTTAAATATGTTCTATGTATACGTGCCTCTAATAATCTCAAATCAGAGTTCCAGGCATATGAAAAACAGTAGTATATTAGCACATGGAACCTGAAAAAAGGATCTTACTGTCCAATCAAAATGCCAGAATAAATGCCATTTTTTAAATATATGTTTGCCATTTAACAGTGAAACCTTTAACCAGTGGATTAAAATGTTGAATTGGAATAAAATATTGTGTATTGACATTCATTTAAATATACTAAATTTTATACATACAACATTTTCATAGATTAAACATTAACACTCTTAATCTATTATTTTTACACCAAATTCTGACTGTTATATTCCAGTCGATGAATGATTATTCTGAATCATCACATGGTACTGCTGCCTGCTAGCTATCTTTGTACAGCAGCATTTGTGCAATTATTTGAATATTTTATTGCATTTTATGTTATTACTTATAAAATGAGTGGGAAATGGGAAAGTGATAAGAAACTTATATCTCATAAGCTTAATTTCTTTGAGGCAAAGTTAGAAATTATCATGCTTCATGCAATGAATCTTAAGATTAATTACATTCATTGTTCTTAAGCTAGTTGGTGTTCCATTGTGAAAGAAAATAATAAAGTACATGTATAAAATAATAGAAAGATTTGAAAAATATGTTGTTTAAAAGTCAGATTTATTTAGGGAATTTATAATATGAGTCTTCTAGACTTTTTAAAATAACCATGAATTGTAAAGTGCACTATCATTTAAAAAGTATCTCACAAGGAATGTACAGTTTTGAATTCAAAGTAAAAACATCTATTCAAGATGTACACTGATTTCAGAAATGGTGAAATGTACATTATTATTTTTAATAATAAGCATATTATTTTTAATACTGAAAAATGTTTTGTCTTTTTCATATTTTACTCTGATATGCATTTAGAATATATTATCTATAAAAGTTAAGAAACTAGATCCATTTTCTTATATATGAAAGCTCATTTAAAAGTGATTAGTGCTTAGTAATGGCAGAAAGCATTGGTATAATGTATATTTATTTTTAAGTCTGTTTATAGATAATAATAACAAAGACATGATTTTTTTTTAACATATTTTGACTCTCAGACCACATTTCTTGGTTCAGCTTAAATGGGGACAAAGATTAAGGGGCAAGAATTATTTTCTTTACACATTCTTAGAGGTTTATATAGTAGGCCTTACTGAATGAAACTGTGTTCCTAAAAATAATTATTTAGCCATATTTTATATGTCAAGTTTATATATTTTGTATTCCTACAAGAATCGAAACTAGTAGATAATCTATGGAACAATTGAGGCATATTTCTTTTCATTTGTTATTTTCTTCTTGTTTATACTAATAATTTTTTCTTTGCTTCTTCACTTTAATCTTTTATTTCTTGCTCACAAAAATTGCTTCACTGTGTGCTAATAATAGCTAGGAGTTCTAGCAGTGTATTTTTCAATAAAACTTAGTTTATAAAGCAAAAGGTATAAAATATTTTGGATTAGGCTATCAAGTAGGAATTAGAGAATAATCATGGTTGTTTTTCTTGTTTATATTTGGCTAAGGAGCTTATTTGGAGATGATGCTTAACTATTTTTCTCTTTGTGAATTATCCAACAGTCTTCCCTGGTATTAATGATGACTAATGATCATTTTTAAAGATGCGAGGATGGTGGGAAAACCATTTATGATATTCAGGTTTCTGATTGGTTAAGTAGATAATTATGAAGAGAATAATGAATTTTGTTTCTGTTTGAAGAGTAGAAGTACATGTAATAGAAAAGAAGTAAGATTGTGAAAAATATGATTATTTAAATTTTGGCCATCTGGAGTGTTCTTTTGCCCGTTGGGCTTTTAATTATGGCTACTGAACCGACAGTGGGTCTGGAATTGATAGGTGAGTTTGGAACAGACATACAGTTTTGAGAGTCATCAGCATTCATGTGAGAAAGAGTATAAATAGTATAGGTTCAATAATTAAGTTTCATATATGGAAGCAGAAGAATAAAGGACTGTAACTAGACTCATGGGAAACTCCATTTGCTTTCCTCTTTTCCATACCTAATGCAATTGCTTCAGATTTTCTTTGTAATGAATAGAGATTCTTACAGTTTCTTAAGCAAGGCAGTACCTTGAGTTCTGCTGCAAAAATAATAAGCTATTCAAGTATGGAATTTATGTGAGTCAGTCTTTCTGGTTTTGTGAGGTACCATGGAGTTTTAAAGAATAATAGACCTAATTTGATTTAGTGACTCAATAAATAAATGAAACTTTTTTTTATAAGCCATCAGTAATTTTCCACTGTTTTAAACTAGAAGTGAAAAAAGCAGAATTTCATGTGGAAAATATACCCTAAGTTCTTGACAAGTGTCTGAAAAATGCATGTCCTTTGGTCAGAGAAAGTAGATAATTTACTGACTTCTCATTCATTCAGTCTCATTCATTCAGTAAGAGAAAAGAATATTTTTAGAAAAAAATTATAAAGAGTTTCCATTTACTCCCTTATGTCTTGTGAGACTAACAAAATTTAACAAAAAGAAAATTGTGAAAACTTAATTGCATATTTTAGCTGACACTATCAAACTATGTATTTTTTAAAAATTCAATTTATTGAAACTAAAACAAAACAGGTCACCCATTTCTTCCACCCCTCTCACCCTACTTCTCATAACCTTCAGTCTGTTCTGTGTATCTGTGAGCTTATTTTTTTCTTTTTTAAGATTCCACATATAAGAGAGTTCATATGGTCTTTCTCTGTCTGAATTTTTTTACTTAAAATACTGACCTCAAAGTTCATCCATGTTTTTGAAAATGGCAAGATTTCATTCTTTTTTGTGGATGAGTAATATTCTAGTATATATGTATGTAAACACACACACACACACACACACACACACACACACACACTGGAATATATACACACACATACACACACGTACATACATACATACACACACATACATACCATACCACAACTTCTTTATCCATTCGTCCTTCAGTGGACACTTAGGTTGTTTCCATTTCTTGGCTGTTGTGCATAATGCTGAAATGAACATTGGGGTTCGTATGTCTTTTCCAGTTAGTGTTTTTGTTTTCTTCAGATAAACACCCAGGAATGGAGCTGGTAGATAGGATGGTAGCTCTATTTTTAATTTTTTGAAAAACCTCCATACTGTTTTCACTGATGTACATTTTCACCAGTAGTGAAGTGGGTTCTCTTTTCTCCACATCCTCATCTCATCCTCACCGTGACTCTTCTTATCTCCTCAACTATTCACTTTCTACTTTGTCTTTCTGCGTTATTTTGACAATGTCTGTACATTCACATATTTAAAGCAGATAACCTTTTGTATCACAAACCCAAATATATTGTTATTATTTCCTCTTTGTGCACAGAAGAAACCCCAGTCATCCTAACATGATTGGTATTCAAGATCTTTCATTGTTTGGCTGAAACCTGGATTGGCTGGATTCCAGATAAAATCTTCAGTTAAAATGAATTTCTCCCTTACCCTTTCATAATCACCTGTTTGCTATTTTCTCACAGCTCTTTTTTAATATGAATTTCGTGACTATACACAAGTCTGTTCATTTGGGGATAAATCATTAAGGGCATAAATTGATTCTAAGTCATTGATTAATACAGACTTTGCATGTAATAGATGCTCAATAATTTGCTGCTTTGATTTAATAAAAATTATAAAATTTTGGATGTAAATTGCTTGATGATTCTCTTTCAATTAAATTTCCAGTTCAAATAAATGGCTTGAGTGTTCAGAAATATTTTGCCTACTTTCACTGTCTACCCCATTATTTTATATCTCCATTGTTGTTCAGTATTCTACATTAATGCAAAGGTAGGTCTTAATTTTGTACTTTATGTACTTCATTAGCCTCCTTTATAAATTCGGAACATAGCCAAAAAACTCAGAGCATATACTTCCTTTGATTTTGACTGTGTGTTACTACAGACAACTTGACGTTCTTTTTCATGTAATAGACTATTGCCATTCACTTGCTTAGCAAGCACTATTTATGACTAGGCCAAACCTAAAAAGCAAAACCTTACCCAAACTCTGAGTCTTACAAACAGTGCCTTTGTAAATTTATGATGTATAGTTTCAAAAATTATATTCATAATAAACAAATAATTAGATTGGATATATGAGAAAAACAGTTCCTTATAGTTTACTTTTGTTTTTACTTTGGATCTTGGCTTTTTAAAAATAATTGGATTTTACTGACCTTTATTTTTTTCCCTGAGAATAAATTTGACACCACATATTTCCTCAGATAAAACACACTCCCATCTTAATTTATTTACTTTAAGAAAAATAAACCAGGGAATGGGCTGAACAATATTCATTATTATTATATTTTTATGCTAACTGGCACTGGGGAGCAGTAAGCTATTTCTTTCTTATTTCTGAAATCAGTTGTCCTACACTTGGCAATATGTGAAAAATGTATAAATGATTCAAATAATAAAAATGTTGTGGAAGATAAAGGGAAATGAGGAAGAGAAAAGGGTGAAACACATCTGATAGTTTATTAAGATTAAAAGACTTGTTTCAGGGACCTCCCTGGTGGTTCAGTGGTTAAGACTTCACCTTCCAATGCAGGGGGTGTGGGTTCGATCCCTGGTCCGGGAGCTAAGATCCCACATGCCTTGAGGCCAAAAAAAAAAAACATAAAACAGAAGCAATATTGAAACAAATTCAATAAAGACTTTAAAAATGGTCCACATCAAAAAACTCTTTAAAATAAATACAATAGAACATTTATTTCTACCGTATGCATGCATTTATTTATTGAAGACTAAAATATGTATCTATTTGAATAAGCAGTATGCATGGAGAGAGACTAAAATATAGTATTTGCCATCTCACAGCTCTCTTCATCCTCAAAAATGTAGGGCTTCATAAACTTATTATAAGGTTTTATAAACTTCTTATAAAATCTGCATTTCCAGATTTTTATAATACATGCAAAATACATTTGTTTTATTATGAATAGTTAAGATTTCTGTGTGTAATACCCTAGGTTATTTTATCATAAACCAGATCTTGTTGATTTCCTAATGTCATAATCTTTCCATCTTTAAGGAAATTAGAGCTTTTCTTACACATCCATTAATGTATGCTTGCAAAAGACAAGCCCCCCCGCCGTCACCACCTTCAATACGCAATATGGGGTAGTGAGTCATAAAAAATGATGCTCTGTTTTCTTCTGAAATTCAACCCATGAATCAGTTAATTTATATGGAGATCTGCTAAGCTCACCATGCCATTTATATTTATTAATCCTTCTTTTATTAGCTATACTTACGAGAAAATTATACCGTAATTTTCCTACAAGCCTCAAGTCTCAACTAATTTGTGTAGTCAAAAATATTTTCAAGTGGCTTTTCTTTTCAACTAAAGAATTATTCATACTGTGTGTCTCAGTTTGACTGAATGTTTCTCATTATTTGTACATGTGTACTTTATTCTGTTGGTAAGAATAAGCACTCAGGACTTGAAGTTTGTTGTACTTGTCAGTGGTTCTTGGCCTTTATCCATCAGTTCTATTGCCTTTCCCAATGGTGGGAGTATTTTTTTTTTTTTTTAGTTCTAATCACTTATTAACATAACATATTATTTTTTATAACATGTTATAACATATTATTTTTTATAAAGACAAGGTTGATTTATGAGTAAGGGGAGAAAGTCTTCTAAACTCTAGAATTCTGACAATTGATCTGACAGTTGTAGAAGTTTTTCAGCATTTTTCAGCATGGTGAAAATAGAAAGGGTATTTGGAACATAAACTTATGCCCATCAGTTCTTAGTCTATATGCTTCTCTCCCCCTCACACACTGAGTATCTAAGATTCAAATTTTATTTTCATCAATATTTGTGAAAGGTTACATTTACAGAGTTTTGTTATTTTTGGCTCTTCTTTTTGAATTCTAATTTTATAAAACCCCAAGGTTCAAATAAGCACTTAAAACATTTTATTGTTTCATTGAATTTATTATGCTATGGATTTGAAGAAATTTAAGTTCTGATTCTCAGTAAAGCAACAGAGGCATACACATTAAGGAGGTCAGACTGTAAGGTAGATATTCAAAAAGAGGATATGTCGAGTGGACCATGCATATCTCCCACAGAACATGCCTAGTCAGCTCAAGAAGGGAGGCCCTGTGACTAGAGAAACATAGGCAGTTAGGAATTAGTGGGAGGTCAAAAAGGCATCTGGGATTCAGTTTTTATAAGCTTTAGAGCATTGTAAAATCATGTGGCTTTAATAAGTCCCATAGAAAGACATTAAGTTTGAGCAGATACATGACACGCACTAAATTGTATTCTAAAGAATCATTATGGATTATGAACACTTTGTGGACCAGTTAGGATATTAAGATACGGCAATAATCCAGGTGAGAGATGATGGTGGCTGATTGTGGACCAGTTAGGGTATTAAGATATGGCAATAATCCAGGTGAGAGGTGATGGTGGCTGATTGTGGACCAGTTAGGATATTAAGATATGGCAATAATCCAGGTGAGAGATGATGGTGGCTGATTGTGGACCAGTTAGGGTGTTAAGATACGGCAGTAATCCATGTGAGAGGTGATGGTGGCTGATTGTGGACCAGTTAGGCTGTTAAGATACGGCAATAATCCAGGAGAGAGATGATGGTGGCTGATTGTGGACCAGTTAGGATATTAAGATATGGCAGTAATCCAGGTGAGAGGTGATGGTGGCTGATTGTGGACCAGTTAGGGTATTAAGATATGGCAGTAATCCAGGTGAGAGGTGATGGTGGCTGATTGTGGGCCAGTTAGAGTATTAAGATACAGCAGTAATCCAGGTGAGAGATGATGGTGGCTTATTGTGGACCAGTTAGGGTATTAAGATACGGCAATAATCCAGGTGAGAGATGATGGTGGCTGATTGTGGACCAGTTAGGATATGAAGATATGGCAATTATCCAGGTGAGAGGTGATGGTAGCTTATTGTGGACCAGTTAGGGTATTAAGATACGGCAATAATCCAGGTGAGAGGTGATGGTGGCTGATTGTGGACCAATTAGGGTATTAAGATACGGCAATAATCCAGGTGAGAGATGATGGTGGCTGATTGTGGACCAGTTAGGGTATTAAGATACGGCAATTATCCAGGTGAGAGGTGATGGTGGCTGATTGTGGACCAGTTAGGATATTAAGATACGGCAATAATCCAGGTGAGAGGTGATGGTGGCTGATTGTGGACCAGTTAGGATACTAAGATACGGCAGTAATCCAGGTGAGAGGTGATGGTGGCTGATTGTGGACCAGTTAGGGTATTAAGATATGACAATAATCCAGGTGAGAGATGATGGCTCCTGATTGTGGACCAGTTAGGATATTGAGATACGGCAATTATCCAGGTGAGAGATGATGGTGGCTTTTCGTAGTAGAACTGATCAGAAGTGGTTGGATTCTTGTTATTTTTGAAAGATTTACTGTTAGATTTGATGTGGGTGTGAAAAAATAGAGGTATCAAAGACGAATTCAAGGATTTTGACTTAATCAGTTAGAAGAATGAAATTGCCATTTGTGTAAGGGGGAGAAGGCTGTGAGAGCAGGCTGTGTCTGGTAAAGGTGAGAAGTTTAGTTTTCAACATGTTAAGTTTCACTTGCCTATTAGTTAACTATGAAGGTATGTAGGTATAGAAGGCTGGTATTTAAATGTATATGGCTGGAGTTCAGGGGAAAAGTCTGGCTGGAGTTATAAATATTGAAGTTGTCTGCACAGAAATGCTATTTTAAGTCCTGGAACTGAATGAGATCACTCAAGGAGACAGGGTATATAGAAAAACAAAAACAAACAAACAAAAACAGAGAGAGAGAGAGAGAGTGAGTTCTGGAACATTCCAATATTAACTAATAGGAAAGATGAGAGAGGGCCAGCCAAGGAGACGATAAATGAGGGCTGGCGATGTCAGAGGAAACCAAGGACAGTGGTGTGGGGTCAGAGGAAACCAACAGATAAGGAAGTGCTTAAAGAATGCTTACACATCAGGTAGATTGCTGACAGAAAATAGACTATTAGACTTAGCAATATTTTTAGTCCCTGATGATTTGTAAAAATGTTACCCACATAACACAAAGAAAGAATTTTAGTGGAAGTATGGCTGACTGAAGCTATTAGAATGGTCTCAAAGGAAAATGGGAAGAGAACAAGGAAGTCAGATTAGAGACTGTGAGTATGAGAAACATTTCATAACAAGTTGCCACAAAGGGGAAGCAGAAAGTGAGGTCAAGTTTTTCTTTTTCTTAATCTGTAAGAGAAATAATGACATGTTTGAATATTCATGAGAATTACTAGTAGAGAGATGAAAAGGTGAAACAACACAAAGAAATATGAATCACTGGAACAGTGTTCTTAAGTAGGTAAAGAAGGTTGGAATTTAGATGAGAGGAGAGTATTAAGAGCACAGAGTTCATTCACATCAACAGACGAGTGATCAGAATTATGTGAGCACAACTTTTGGCAGATGGGTAGATAATGTGATGGGATTTCAAATTCATTTTCATCTGCTTTGGTTTTATCAGTATATGAAAAAGTATGTGCATGTGTGTAATCCTATACATGCGAAGTGCTTACCTGCTCAACTGATTAATATTGCTTATGTAATGAATATCTGGAAAAAGTTTAAAATCATTTAAAATAAATATGTCAGGTAAATTTCTTGAGCTACTCCCACATCTGTGTTGCTGACTGAGATACTGGTGCAGGGGTAGACTGAGAGTGAGGCTTGATGAAGTGTGAACTTCAGGACTGCTCTCTTGCATAGGTCCTTTGTAACACTGTGGGAGGGGCCCTGGCCATTTTACACTCATAGTTTATTTTTTTCTTAAAGGGCAGTTTACCTAGGAGCAGCTTTGAACCTCAGTCTGCCCATGCATCTTCCTGTAACTGACTTGGGAAAACAATGGTCTAAGCCTTTTTGCCTTATAAATCTTGAGCAAGTGCTTCTCACTGACAGATTCCAACCTGGCACTTGGAACTGTACAGAGAAGGAAATTCTGGGAAATGTCATTCTTTGCTTTTGAAAAGGCTGAGGGTGATGCTGAGTTGACAAGAGACTATCCAGCATATTACCCTATGGAAGGAAATACAATTAATTGTATAAGGAGACTTTAAGCCATTCAAGGGACTAGGACTTAAAGGAAGGAAGCATTTATGTATTAGCATATCTGAAAGTGGAAAACTGAAGTATTAATCGAAACCTGATTGATGCTAAAACAACACAGAAGGGTAACGGTCAGTTCAAAATAAAAAAGTAGAGGAACAAGAGAGCAAAGATTTTTCAGGGTGTGAGCCACATTTGTAATTTAAAAGTATCTAGCAGCCACAATAAAAAAGTTAAACAGATGAAATTAATTTTAACTATTATACTTAACTCAGTATATCCAAAATATGTATTATCATTTCAACAGTTAATATATAATTATTAATAATATATTTTACATTATTTTTCTTGTTTTGTACTGTCTTCAGACTCTATTGTGTATTTTATGCTTATAGCATATCACAATTTGAACTGGCCATGTTGAAAGTGCTCAGTGTGGTTAGTGGCTACAGCATTGAATAGCACAAGTCTTCTAGACAACTAGAAGTTTAGCCTGAATAATCCTAAGGGACCCCCATTGTGAAAAAGTCCTGAACTTGAACTCTGGACCACATACCAGTCTGTGGTGATCCATCAAGATAATGCTACCTGTTAGGCTGTTTTGTGCTTCTTTTATGACATTTAATATCCAAACAACTTACACGAACCATAATTCCTTAACTCTGAATAACTCTTTACTGGTGTCACTGATAACTAGTGTATGTAAAGAAAGTTAACTTACATTATCCATTTTGTGCACCACTGCCTTTGCAAACATACACTCTTATTTAATTTTAACATATATTGGCATGCCAAAATGAAGATATATTATGGACTTTCTTCCTTTTCACCAAGAGAAATAAGAGTAGAGTGGAGGATTGACTATGTTACTTCCCTTTGGGAAGCTGAATTTGGGGTTCAGAAAATGCTGCATTTCTGTACCTGTAATTAAGGGGAGGGAAAAAACAATTATTGAGAAGTTTAAAATGTAGGTTAAAAACCCTGATTATTTCAGCATATGTTGATTTCATATACAAGTTTCACCTTTGAAAAGAAAAACATATACGATGATTTGGTTATAATGAAACAACTATTGAGATTTTTAAATGGCTAAATCTATTTCTTATATATTTATAAAATTGCTTAACTTCTAAAATTGCTTAAAAATCTCAAAACATATAAAATGTGTATTATTTGCTCTACTTCTCTAGTTTACTGGAACAGTTGAGGACAGGGTGCATATCAAAATCCATGGAACATTGGTGTGTGTTGTATTTTAGCATCATTATCCATATGTGCCACAATTGGAAATAAAGTGAAAGCTATTTTTGCAAAATTTCTGTCACCTCAAAGACAGAAGAAAATGGGGGTGAATACCTACAAAGAGAAATGAAAAGTAAATGTAATTCCTTTTGATTGTATCTATCCAGCTATCTCTATCTCTATCCATCTATCTGCTAACCCTACCCCACCCCCATCTCTTGCTCATTTTCATTAGAAAATTTAAAACCCTTTTGAAATAGTCTTTTCAAATTATTTATTTTCTGTAGTAAACTTAAGATATTGTGTTTCAGTTTCTTTGTGGGTATGTATGTGTAAAGATTACAAGGTTACAGATAACTGCTACTTGCATTTCCTTAGTAATGCTCATGATCTATAATAGAAGCTCTATTTTAGTATGTGAAAGACATAGAAAAATGCAAGTGTTTATAAATTAGAGAAAGAAATGAGAGCCAGAAGCCTGGGAAATTGTATAAAGATTAATAATGCCATTGGAAATCCAATTTGCCTGCACAGAAAATCATATTTTCTGGGAGAAATATTAGTATCAGAGATGCCTAAATGGGTTATTTAAAGATTAGATTTCAAAGGATGGAAGAGTAAGAACAAAAACAAAATCAAACAAATAAGGACTAATATTGTAGAAACTTGAGATCTTACTGATGATTGATTGCCACCTACTTAAATAGCTTTTGATAGTAATAAAATATAAAGGATTATCCAGAGTTCTATATTTTGAAAGAATTTGTGTAGATCATTAAATATATTTTACTCAGATTAGCCTAGAGAAATTTAAAATACCCTGTGGTACCAGATAATGGGCATCAGAATAGAAAAGGATATGAACTTAACACATACGTTCTCAAATCCTGGCTCTACAGGAATGAAGTAGTGGAATTCACTTTTACAGAAAAGATTATTAAAATACAGCCATCTACCTTTTCATGTGATTTTATTCCTTTTAAAATGTTAGCATATTTTCAGGAAAATTTATGCAGATACTGGATGAAATCTGTCTCAGTGTTTCCATATATTGTAAATACATAAATATGGTATCCACATTCATGTTATGACAAATCTGAAGCAATTTTTAGGCACTGGACAGATTATGTTTTTCTTTTTGTAATTTCTAAATTACAAAATTTAGAAATCTCTCTCCAAATATAATTTTAGGGACTATATTCATCATAGGCATTTTTTTAAATTCATAGTGGAATTTTATTTTATAAGTATCAATGTTAGCTCTAATTTTTCTAATCAGTTTAATCTGAGAATACCAAAATAAATTTATGAGACCTTGTTTAAAAATTATCTAGGAGGTCATCGGCTTTAAAATCTGCTTAAAGATAGAATTATAAAATTAAATAGCATACAGATCTGCTCTTTCTACCCTGTTTCAGTTTATATGGCATTCTTTTCCAGGAAGATTTTTGATCTGTAGTTATACCTATCCATCTTCTACCTATATTTTAAGGCCAAAATCAAAACTTTTGCTAATCCCTTGAGATTTAGAAAGAGCTTCCACTCAGTGGTTATGGTGAAGATTTTTCTACCTTAGTTCACTTTTGTTTTTGAGAAATTCTCTTCCATTTATAGTTTGTAATATTGATATTTTTTGTCTCTGTACCTTGCTTTTAAACTCCTTGAAGCCAAGAACTAAATTTTTACATTGTACTTTTTCTTTATACTTAGAAAGAAAAATTGACGAGGTATCAGGTCTTTAATCGTTGTTAACCAATTAAGGCATTGTTTCAACTTGTATGTGTGAGAGAGTGATGCACTGCATATGAATAGTTTCACTAGTTTGGAGAAAATGAAATAAAATAGGATATCTTAATTAAAAAATACAGTTTTATGACGACTTGGATATAGTAATTAAGGAGTGTTACCAGTTAAATGAGTTTTGAGAGTGTTTCTAGGTTTGGAGCCTGAAGAAACAGTGATAGTCCTAATTTAAAAGATTTGTGGATGAAAATTATTTTACTTTTTTCTTTTGAGTTTTTGGTGCATTAGAGGGATCAAAATTAATTTTAAGTTTAGTGATCATCAGCAAAAAAGATACGTTAAAGTTCTCATTAACTTAGAGCAGAATGTGAAGAGAAATGAGGAACAAAAGCTATGGAAGAGCGTTGTGGACCTTGCCTAGGCTCTGTTCCAAACTCCATGTTTGAGATCTCAATCTTTTTGTTGAAATAAGATGTAAGTAAACATTTTACTTATTGTAAAATAAGATGTAAAAGATGACTTTACATCAACAATAACATCTTGGGAATAGGATGGAATAAGAGATTTTGGTAATCATCACATTACAAATACCAAGCTTAATTATTAATATTAGATGTAAGACACCACCATCATCAGCACAGTTAGCATTATGAAAATTAACATTTATTGCCCAACGTTCTGCTAAGATTGTATTTTATTTCATCCTCTTAATGTAATCAAGTAGGTATTGTTATTTCCCCCATTTTATAGGTGAGAGGACTAGGGGACTACTTAGGGGAGTTGTCAAAGGTCTCACAAAATGCAGGGGATTCAATTTTTATTTGAACTTTGGCTAAACCCATGATTTTACTTTTAATGTCCATAAAATATTGATATACCACAGTTGACAAATATTATCAGTTTTGTCCTCATTTTAACGTTTTTTATTTTTTTGCTCTGTACCCTAAATTGTGAATGTCGAGTATTTCCTGCAACCAAAATCGATTAAATAGGTATGGATGCTCCAACTCTCTCTCTCTCTCTCTCTCTCTCTCTCTCTCTCTTATCTTCTATACAAAAAAAAAAAAAAAAAAAAGAAATTTGATGAGTGTTATAACTTTAAAAGCTCAGTGCAAATGTCTCTTTGGGAACACCTAAACTAGATAAAGGTATAATTTGATTATTGACCTTAGCCATTCCATTCAATGAAAAACATGTATGTATATTTTATGTATTTCCATGACATGTCTTCTGGATTAACAAATAAAAATGTAAGAAGTAAAGGAAGACTACTTCAATATTTTTCTCCAAATAATAGAGGTAAGTATAGAGAAAAGTCTGTATGTAACAGTTCAGTGTATTTAGGCATTCTATTAGAGATAGTAGTAATGTAGAAAGCTTCTGAAGTTTTTTCACTGTTTTTTTGGCCTGGTCTTAATACATGAACTTGGAAAGATGCTTGCTTTAGATGATACAACTGGGTGATCCCATTTCTCCCCTCTTGTAATCAGTGGTAGTGTATATCTTCTTGAGAGATTGTAGTTTATAAGGGATAAAAGTACATGTTCTGAAGACAGACTGAATAGGTTGGAATTCCAACTATACCATTTACTTAAACAGCCCTAAGAAAACTTCTTTCTTTTATTTTATTTATTATTTTTATTGAGATATAGTTGATTTACAATATTATATTAGCTTCAAGTGTACAACATAGTGATTCAAAGTTTTTATAGGTTATACTCCATTTATTATAAAATATTGATTACATTACCTGTGCTGTACTATATATCCTTGTAGCTTATTTATTTTATACATAGTGGTTTGTACCTCTTACTCCCCTACCCCTATCTTTCCCCCTTCTCCCTTCCCTCTCCCCACTGGTAGCCACTAATTTGTTCTCTATATATGTGAGTCTGTTTCTATTTTGTTATATTCATTGCTTTTATTTTTTAGGTTCCACATATAAGTGATGACATACAGTATTTGTCTTTCTCTGTCTGACTTATTTCACTTAGCTAATATCCTCCAGGCCCATTGATGTTGTTGCAAATGGCAAAATTTTATTCTTTTTTTATGGCTGAGTTGTATTCCATTGTGTGTGTATATATATAATACATATACATATATACATAGTATATATATATATAGACATGTATATATACCGTGTGTGTGTATATACATATATATATATATATATATATATATATATATATATATATATATATATATATACCACATCTTCTTTATTCATTCATCTAAGGATCAAAGACCCTTAGGTTTCTATTTCTTGAGTATTGTAAATAATGCTGCTATGAACATTGAAGTGCATGTATCTTTTCAAATTAGTGTTTTCTTTTCTTTTGGATCTGTACTCAGGAGTGGAATTGCTGGATCATATGATAGTTCTATTTTTAGTTTTGTGAGGAACCTTCATACTATTTTCCACAGTGGCTTCACCAATTTACATTCCCACCACCATTTTACAAGGGTTCTCTTTCCTGCACATCCTTACCGACATTTGTTTGTAGTCTTTTTGATGATAGCCATTCAGACAGGTGTGAGGTGCTATCTCATTGTGGTTTTGATTTGCATTTCTCTGATAATTAGTGATGTTGAGCATCTTTTTATGTACCTGTTGGCCATTTGTATGTCTTCTTTGGGAAAAAAAAGTCTATTCAGGTCTTCTGCTCATTTTTAAATTGGATTATTTGTTTTTTGATATTGAGTTGTATGAGCTGTATATATATTTTGGATATTAATCTGTTATTAGTCATATCCCTTGTCCTGCTTGACAAGTGATATGTGGACTGAGATTCTTTTTACCACTACTTCAAAATGTTCTACTTGCTTGCTACTGGCCCATGTGACCAAGTGATAGATATGCTCTGCCCTTCAAGTCACACAAAGTGGTGTAACCTTCCTCATAAACCAGATTCCCAAGGAGGAAGTGTGATCCATCTTGATATATTTTAAAGAAACTAAACAAAATGAAACTTAGGCCTTGAAGGTGGGTCTCTATTTCCTGTCCTCAGGATTTGAGCCTCAGTGGCAAATGCTAATTTATACACAAGTCTTATTCTTTGATGCTGTACAGTTTTAGTTTAGTAAGATAAGGGAATATTGATGAAAGAGTTGATCATCTTCAAGTGTGAGAATCAGCTCCATGTTGCATTCTGGATGCTTTCTGCAGAAAAAGGTGACATTTATTTGGCTTTCCCATCCTAAAGCACTTAATAGAATCAAAAATAACATTTGTTGACTTGAATTGACCCTTGTATACTGTATATAATTTTTAAAAGAATTAAAATGCTATGTGCACTTTTAGAAACACCTGGTATAGGTGAAACAATTTCAGACTAGGGACACATGAGAGAATTACAGGAAGGAAAGATCTTCCTTGCATGATTAGAAAAAAATTAGGCAGAAAACAATTTTTTCTTCTCGAATCTTTTCGGCTCTTCTTACATTCTCATAATCTTTTTGTAATATAAGATACAAGCATGAGACAAGACACATAAGTGAAGAATTTGTCTGTGTTTATTGGAGAGCAGCAGTTCTGCCTACACATTGTTGAAGTGCTTGCTTTAGAATGGTTGGCAGGATGCAAGGATGGCAGAGTGAAAAAGTGATGTGCAGAGACCTCTAGAGACTGGAAAGCTTAACTACACTTAGTGCTCTGCATATATGGTTCAGTGCTGTACTGTAATTGAATTACTCAGGGACCTATAACACAGCTATAAAGAGAACAAGATATTATTCTGTTCCTAGTAATGGGGTTTAAAATCAGTGTTCTCAGAAGCCTTACGTTTTTGGCTACTTTCCCCTTAATGAGTTAATTAAGGTAAAATATGCTTTATATTTGCTTTACTGCAAAAACAATGATTAAACAACAGGTGTTCATACCCCAAAAATATAAATTATCAATGAGGGCAGAATATTTATTTTTAGAAAAAACATAGTAAGCAGTTACCTGCTGCTATGACATAAGGATATTCTATTTACTTTTTATTTGTATTGGAAAAAACAAAGCTGGTGTTACATTTATTTTCCTTTTTTTGAAGTATTGGACTTCGCCTTTGATATCTTTGACTTTGGCTGGAAAACTTATTTAAATGTCTGTTATACTAGTCCCATAAGAATTTATTGGAATGAAAATGCTTTACAGTGTTTACAGTGTTGTAAACACATTTTACAACCAATTGTGTCCTCATATTAACTGTCTTTCCTCTGCACACTGAATTGTGAATGTTGAATACTTCCTGCAACAAAGAAACAGATCAATTAAACATATTACCATCTCCCTCTTTCTCTCTCTCTCTCTTTTTCTCCAGCAGACTTCTGTGTATTAGTCATTAGTGTATTAGGGTTCTATTAAAAACAAAACAAAACCAATAGGAAATGTGTGTATGAATATACGTGTGTGTGTTGTATGCATATACGTGTGTGTGTGTGAGAGAGAGAGAGACAGAGACAGAGAGATGGGGAGAGACAGAGAAAGAGAGAGAGGAAAGATTTGGGGGGTTGGTACGTCCAAAATCTGCAGGGCAGGCCAACAGACTGAAGATCCAGGAAAATGTTGATGTTGTAATCTCTAGTCCAAAAGCAGTCTGGAGACAATGCCTTTTTCTGTTAAGTATTTAAGTCTTTTCTCTTAAGGCCTTCAGCTGATTTAATGAGGTCTATCCACATTATGGAAGGTAATCTACTGATTAATCACATCTAAAAAATTCCTGTACAGCAACATCTAAACTGGTATTTGATCAGAAACTAAGTAGTATGACCTAGCCAGGTTGCCACATAAAATTTACCATCACACTGAGTACTTTCTGTAATAATTTTATATAGTTAGACTGCTCTAAATAAATCAAAACAAACCAAAGCAAGCAAAACATGAACACAAACATACACATGGACACACAATTATATGATGATTAGTGATATTTTTAGTTTATTAGTAGTATAAATTCTGTCTAATCACAGTAAAATATTTCTCACAAAGAAGTGAGAAATTAAGTAAATATCTTACAGTTAAAGTTTGCTGCTCCCTGATGCTCCAGCTACTGGAATGAAGATATTCCCTTATCACTGATTTCATTTAAAAAGATAAATCAAACTTTAAAATCTCATTATTTTTATAACTCACACCCAAGTAGTAGTTTTTGCATAAAAACATAATTTTTATTAATCAACATTTTTTCTCATGGAAATGTTGGTTGAGATGTATTTCCTTTATATTTCAAATAAAAATGGAAAGATACTGAATGCCAAATATTTATTGTTGGGCTGGTAAAATGAGGACAGTAAATTTGCTAATACTCTTGTTTTTCCCTTAAGTACAACTAGTATTTTGTCCTATATTGATACTAAAGATGAAATCCTCTTAGTTAGAAGTTAGGTTTTAATTGATATCACATATGTAAAAACTAGATAAACTGAGCTGTCTCCAGCCACCAATATATATTTAAATAGGAGTTTAGTGTAGAATACTCACTGGCTCTGGCTTTTACAATGTAATACTATTTGTAAATAAAAATATGGCATATTTTTAGAGTACTTTCACTAGTATTCTCTTTTGGAGGGGCATTTGAATTCTTTTAACCTGAAGTGAATAGAATATGACTGTGGATTCATTTGCCTGATTTTTAAAAAACTGCTCACACACGAAGTAGTTTGTACAAGGTCACATGGCAATTTAGCAGCACAGCCAGAGGTAAAATCTACTTTATTAGTTTCCAGTACAATGTTATATAATCACTTGAGATTTACGAAATAGGGAACAAGCAACTGGGAAAAAACTCTACTAACTTTAATTCCTCACAGACCTAAGGAAATGGTAATATATTATCTACATATTATTAATAGTAATGTATTAGAATACGTACAGTGATCTGATATAGCTAATTTAATATATCTAGTAAAACCCATAATAATATAAATGTCTGAACAACAATTGTAAGTTTTATTTTGTTTTAAAGCTATGTAGGTTAGTAATTAAGTTTAATAATTTAGTTTAAGATTAATAATTTAGTTTATATCATGAACTATATTCATGATATATGGTTAATAGACTGAGTTTCTTTTCTTTCTGAATCTAAATATAGTAATAAATAAATGATAAGTATTTAAATATAAAACAAGCAAAATCTCAGCATTAGATGGCTAGATGAATCTGAATACACAAAAATACTGGATTAGAAACCAGAACAAAAGGAATACATAGAAGTGAGCACAGTTGTGGTAAAAGTAATGGTAAAAAGTATTGGGGCACAGCAATTTGTCAGAGTGGAAAGAACCAGTCAGGAAATAGGTGAGTTGTAATTACAAAGGTAGCCTTCTCTTTCATAGGAAGGTAGACTGTATTAAATTAGCCTATGCAGTATATGTCCAGAGTAACTGATAATTGGAATAAAGAATCATCAGGAGAAATAGTTTGCAACAATCACGTGCTTAATGCTAACTGAAATCGTTTTGGTATTGCCCACGCAAGGATACTAAATTTGAGAAAGTTCATCTTGATAAAATTTCAGGCTAAGATATAACTGATAAAGAGATTCATTTCTGAAATCAGGTATATGAGAGACTATAAAGAGACCCATGGAAACAGCTTTTGGAGGAATGAGGGAAGGAACAGGTGATTGCTGAGTTTGAAGCTAGTGGAAATAAGACAAACTTCTCTTACTTTACCATGTTGCTTAACCTTTCTTTTACTCAGAGTGACATGCTGTCACCTTTCAGGGAAGATCTTCTCATATCTTATTTGCATTAATAACATTTATTTGATTTTTGTGTCTGACTGAGACAAAAAAAAAAAGCAGCAGGAAGAAATTTATTTTGAGAGACATTAGCCAAATTCTGAGTACACACATATACGTGCATTAAAGAAATATATAACTATGTCTTCATATGCTTACATCTCTGAGAAATCATAATGCTGCTTGAGATATACAGAATAATTCTCCCACTCCAAGTTAACATTATTTTTACATGTCACCATCGAGCAGCTTTGACTGTTCTTGAACTTCATGTAAATGGGATCAGGTAATATGTACACCTTTGTGTCTGGTCTTTCACTCAACCTGCTTTTGAGATTCTGTAATGTTTTTGTTTATCAGAAGTGTGTTCTTTTTATTGCTATACAAAATTCCATTATTTGTAAAAAAACAAAAACAAAAACAAAAAAACATACTATTTTTCTCCATTCTCCTGAGGATGGAAATTTGGGTTGTCTCCAGTTTGGAGAAAAAGCTGTTATGAACATTCTTGTATGTGTCATTACACTTAATTCTTTTGGGTATACACCAAAGAGTGGAAATTCTTGATGATAGTGTAGGCATGTACCCAACTTTGTCAAAAACTGCAGGAGTATTTCCAAGGGGTTGAAAAAATTTATCCTCTCATGAGTATAAATGGGAGTTCTATTTGCTCCACAACTTCTCTGACCCTTGGAATTGTCAGTCTTTTTAAAAGTCAGTTATTCATGGTGTGTGGTGATATCTCACTGTGGTTTTAATTTCCATTGCACTGGTGACTGATGGTGCTGAGCATCTTTTCATATGCTTATTGGCCATTTGAGTGAGGCGGCTGTTCAAATGTTTGACCATTTTGTTTGTTTGTTTACTTGTTGGTTAATTTATATTGGAGTACTTTATATATTCTGGACCTGAATTCTTAGGAAAAGGCCTTCCTTGCCTTTTCATTTAATTAACAGTGTCTTTTGCTAAACTAAAAATTTGAATACTGATGAAATCTACTCGGTCAATTTTCTTTCAAATATGTTTAGTGTTTTTTGAATCTTGTTTAAAAATAACTTTATGATATTCTCCAGTGTTTTCTTCTAGAGACTGAGTTGTTTTAGCTTCCACATTACATGTAAGTTTGAGATCTATCTTGAATTAATTTCTGCTTATAATATTTGGGAGAGGTAAGAGTCTACTTTTTCTAAATGCATATCCAGCTTCTCCATTATTTCCTTCCCCATTTAATTGTGTGGGTGTTTTTGTATAAATTAATGACTCTATAGGTGAAAATCTTTTTCTGGATTTCTGCTATTCTCTTCTATTTTATATGTGTCTTTGCATTTCTATATAAACCTTGTTGCTTTTCACAAAAAAAACAAAGTCCCAAAGTTGGGACTTTGGGATTAAGTGTGTAGATCAATTAGAGTAATTGATATTTTAAAATATTGTCTCTCAGAATCCCTAAACATAGTGCTTTTTCTCCACGTATTAGGTTTCATTTAATTTCTCTTGGAAACATTTTATAGTTTTCATTGTAGTGGAACTCCAGCACATTTTAAAGAATTAATGTGTTACTTATAATGATAATTACAATCAATGATAATTTTAATTAACCAAGAAATTATTACAGTAAGTCCTCTACATACGAACAGG
This sequence comes from Stenella coeruleoalba, assembly GCF_951394435.1. Lineage (NCBI taxonomy): Eukaryota > Metazoa > Chordata > Mammalia > Artiodactyla > Delphinidae > Stenella > Stenella coeruleoalba. Next base: position 6,765,621 of record NC_137149.1, read on the forward strand.
TTCTGTTCTGAGAGCACGTTCGTAAGTCCAATTTGTTTTTAAGGGCAACAGAGTTAGCCTAGGTACCCAACTAACACAATTGGCTATATAGTACTGTACTGTAATAGGTTTATAATACTTTTCACACAGATAATAAATAAAAAACAGACACAAAAAATAAAGAAAACATTTTTAATCTTACAGTACAGTACCTTGAAAAGTACAGTGGTACAGTACAACAGCTGGCATACAGGGGCACGTTCGCATCTTTGAAAGTTCGCAACTTGAAGGTTCGTATGTAGGGGACTTACTGTATTCTTACTGTGTCTTGGCTTCTTTCCTCCCTTCCCATTTAATTTCTTCGTTGTTGAGTTGCCTATCTTCCTGATTCTTCAGTCTTTCAATGGGTGACCTGAAGAATTCACCTTCTTCTTGCCAGTTGCTCTTCTTGTCACCCCAGCTGGAAGTGAAAATCTTTATATGGAGGAAGATAAATTATTGAAATACTGTTTAAAGAGTAACAATCCTGCCATAAAACATATGCCAGACTATAGTCTTCAGGACTCCAGGATATAGACAATTGTGACTTTATCCACTGAAGCTTGGTCTTTTTGGATTTCCAGCAAGACCCAGTCCTTCTGGGTTGTGTCTGCTGCCACGAACTTAAAAGTCATTGGTTTCCCTTCCCTGGTTTTCAGAGCTCCAGAAGCATAATACGCAGTTGTTTCAGAAGGCAGATCATTACTAAGGCTGACAGAGATGGATCAGCAGTCTAATTTTTGCTGCCTGTGTGCCTTGTGTGCCAGGCAAGGTGACCAGCAGTCTGGGGTCACATAAACTCCAGGTGATGGAAGTCAAGTGTATGTTTCCAAAATAATAGGTCTTCACATTACCTAATATAAAGTGTAAACTTTCCAGTGCTTTTCTCCTTTGAGACAGTTAACAAAGATGTTCAGTGTTCTTATTTATTTTCTCTCTCCCCCAAAATATTTCTCTTTGGAAAAAAAAGTGTGACCCTAAGCTTCAGAATATCTTTCCCATAGCTCAAAAGACTACTTTAATCTTGAGATATTCAAATTAACCTTTTTTTTTTTTTTTTACTTTGCTTTCTTCCCCTCAGGAAATGTTAACCAAGCAATAAATTGAGTGAACACGTTAATAAACACATACTTTGTGTGGAGGAATTTGAGGAATCGTCTCTCTATACACTATGCAAATGCACATCAATTTGCTTCACTATATCTAGAAACCTTTGAACTGGACATTTAGAGAATCTAAAGTTCAAAATTCTTTCAACTGTATGCAAAATTAACTTACTTAAAGAAATAAATTTTATACATATCACATCTGAAGCTATTACGAGCATTGTCTAATTACAGGAAAATAGGTAGGACGTGAAAGTATGTTGATAAAATACAATGAAAAACAAAATGACTTACTGAATGCACCGTGGTCTGAGTGTCAACCAAGTGTGGCCTTAGGTAAATCATTTTAACCTCTGTGAGTCTAAGTTTCTATAAATAAGGATCATTAATTGCTCATCAATTCAAGGATTCTTTGAATCTGTGAAACAGAATGGTTGCTGCTTCAAAGATGTTTGGAGTCCATGAAAAGAAACTCTGTTATTTTGTTTTGTAAGGCAATAGGTTAAAGTATTTAGGTCCTGCTGTTTGATTCTTAACTGCTTATGTTAAATTGCTTAAATTTACCAATTAATTGCTTATAGTTACCAATTAAAGGTGCAGTGTTGTTCCAAAGTTTATTCATTTATCAGCTTCAGAGATATTCAACAACTCTGATATACAACAACTAATTAACCAAAACAAAAAAAAAAACCCAAAACTAGACATAGCAAGAAGGGTTGTTCTCAACTTATACCATCAGAAGAAATCAAAGGGGCATAATCAGGAGATTGAAGGCTATCATAAAAATAGAAAGTTATGGTTTCTTGTTTAGTTTCCAGACGTGAAGAAGTTTTTGGCCCTAGAATCCACTAATTAAAGGAAAGAATGTGTTCCCAGGAGAAAGAACATACAACACTGTAACATATGTACACAATAAGTATCCCCTCAATTGTTCCCCCAAAGGTACCTATGGTAATTTACTTGAATAAATGCTCACTGGATAAAAGGAACTATCCAGATATTTTGAGGACTGTGGATTATTAGGTTGAAGTTGACATTGATACTCAGCTACTCAGAGAATCATCATGACATATTGGTTGGAGCGAGAGTGTATGGAAGGCAGGGAATAAGTGGAATCCTGCCCAGGTGACTCACAGCAGCATCACTGGGTCCACAAATGCATTTCCCTGATCCCTGAATGAACAACTGGGGTAGACATACTTCGATCTTGGTGCAACTCTCACATTCTTTCTTTGGCCTGTGGGGAAGGAACTATTGTAGTCTGCTAGGCCAATAGTAGCTTAGGGAAATCAACTTCTCTACCTCCAGCCAAGAGAGTAATTCATAAACAACATCACATGTCATTGTAGGGTGTATTGTAGAAATTAAGACCACTTTTAAAGACATGAAGATTGCAGGGGTGATAAACTCCTATCATGTCTCCCTTTAATTTAGTAGTGTGACCCCCCAAACTAAAGAGATCTTGGAAGATTACAGACTACTGCAGACTCTACTGTGTGGTAGGCTCCATTGCAGTTACCGTGGTGGATCTTTGCTAGAGAAGATAAATGTAACCACAGGTGCATTATATGCAGCTATTGAAGTGGCAAATACCTTTTAAAATTTTTCTTTCAGAAAAGAGAATCTGAAACAATTTGCTTTAATATGAAATGGATGATAGTGTGCATTGATGGTTTTACCCCAGGGCTGCATTAACTCTCCTATCCTCTGCCATAACATGGTTCAAAGAGGTCTGGAATCTCTGGACGTTCTGCACACTATCACATTTGTCCACTATATTGATTACCTCATTTAATCAGGCTGGATGAGCAGGAATTAGCTAGTAATCTGGGCGCCTTGGAAAGACACATAAGTTTTGGTCAGATGGAGACCCTACAAAGACTTAGGAGCTGCCACATCAATAACTTTGTAGAGGTCTAGTCATTAGGAGCATGCTGGGACTTCCTATCCAAGGAAAAAGAAAAAAAATTCCAGCAAATAAGGAAGCATGACTCTTATTAAGCTGTTTTGGTTTTTAGAGACAGTATACTCTGTACTTGAGAATACTGCTCTGTCCCATAAACCAGGTGAGTGAAAGGCTGCAAGCTTTCAGTGACATCCAGGGTAGGAAAAGTTTTCTGCATCAGGTCCAGGTTGAAATGTGAATAGCCCTTCAACTGGGTCCACACAACTTGGCAGATCCTCTAGTTTTAAAGAGATTAGTGCTGAACCAAGCTGCCATATGGAATCTGTGACAGACTCCAGCATGAGAATCACAATACAGGCCTCTTGTTTTTGAAGCAACGGGATGCAATATGAGGTAGAAAACTGAACCCTTTATGAAGACAGCTCCTGTTTTTCTACATGATTATGGGATGGAAATTTACTCTAATTCTGAGATTACCCATCATGAGATAGGTTCTGTCAGCCTAACCAAAGTTTGGTAGGCCCAAGAATAATGCATCATAAAATGGGAGTCACACATCCAAGACTCAGTATGAGCAAGACCAGAAGGCACGGGAAAACTGCATGTGCAGGAAACCCAGACCTCACATGGCATCCATCAGTATTTCCTCAGTTTACACCTACCTATGGCCGAACAGGGAATATGTCATGACCAGCTGACTGAGGAAGAAAATGACCCATTTTGTTTTATATATGGGTCAGCTCAAATGTGGGAGCAAGCTAAAAACAATCAGTAGCTGCACTATAGCTTCATTCGGGGCTGGACTCGAAAGACAGAGGGCAAGGGAAATATCTCCCAAAAGATAGAGCTTCAGGTTGTATACCAGGTCATTCACTTAGTGTAATAAAAGAAGTGCTCCAAGGTTAGAATATATACTGACTCATTCTTGGTGACAAATAGCCTTGCCGGATCCAGGAAAGAGAATGATTGGAAGATCAGGGACAAGGTTTCTAAGGTAGAGGCATGTAGTTGGAAATGATGGGGTGGGTAAGAAGTGTGAAGATGCTTGTGTATTATGTTAATCCTCATCAGAGATCACTACCATGGAAGAGTCACTAAAAAAGCAAACAAGCAAAATGACTCAGCAAATCGGAACCAATCAGCTTCTGTCATCAGTAATCCCAGGGCTGGCACAATAAACTCATTTTAAAAAATGGTCGTGGGGTGGCAGATACGGGGTTGATTCTCAGACCCAACAGCATGGGCCCTCACTTACCAAGGCTGTTCTAGCTACTGCCATCTCAAATGTTCAACCTGCTGGCAACAGAGAACAATACTAAGATCCTAAAGTGGCATCATTCTTTGAGGACACCAAGATGCCACTTGGTGACAAGTTGACATTTGGAGTTCCTTCTAACCTGGAACCAGACATTTATTCTGATTGGAAGAGATACAAATTCCAGGTAAAAGGTTGCCTTTTCTGTATGCGGTTCCTCAGCCAGCACCAGTATGTGAAAGCTAATGGAGTGTTTGATCCACTGACACAGGATCCCTCATACCATAGGGTCTGTCCAGAGGAGCTCCTTTATAGTGAAGAATGTGGTGAATAAGACCATTACAGTGGAATTCACTGGCCTTAACATATACCACATCAGCCAAAAGCTGCAACTTGGATAGAGCATTGGAATAGCATGCTGAAGTCACAGGTGAAGCGCCACCTCTGAAATGATACTTTAAGATGAGAGAGTCATTCTCCAGAATATAGTATATCTTCTCATAAAAGACCTTTATGTAGCGCTCAGCCTGAATAGGAAGATTACATAGGTCTACATATGCAGTAATGAAAACAGTAGTAGACCTAATTATAATCAATCCCAATAACTCCCTTGAGGAACCTGTCTTCCTATCTTCACAACATTAGAAGCCTTGGTTTCCAAAGGAGAAACATTTCTGCCTGGGACACAGCAAGGGTGTCATTGAGCTGTAGAGCTATGGCTACTGCCTGGACACTTTGGCTCAGGTTTGTCCATGATCCAGCAGGCAAGAAGAGGAATAACCATTTTCAAAGGTGTAATTGATTATAGGAATCAGGAGAGGAAGAGTTGCTGAAGAATAATGGAGGAGTAGGTTTGTACCCCAACAATCCACTTGGGTACTGTTTAATATTCTTTCTTTAATTTTGATAGTAAATTTACAACTGGCCTGAGATTGGCATGGTGGCCAGAGTCCTAGACTCCTCAGGCATGAGGATCTGGGCCATTAGCTAGGCCAGCAGAGATACTAGCAGAAGCTGAGGGGATGGTAGAGTAGGAAGAAAATGAGTATCATTATGGCCCTGGAATGAGCTGTTATCATGTGGATTGTAGTTCATCCCACTAACTTTCCTTGTCTAAGTTTCCTTCAAGAAGAGATGCTCAACAGAATCTTAGAGAACTGCTCCCCGATTGTATGTGTAAAATTGGATCTGATTGGGGTGGACCATGGAGGACACACAGATGCACTACCTAAGTACGATCCCCCTTCAAGGTAGGGATTGTTGCCTCCATAGGGAGTGCTGGCAGTAGAAAGCCTTCAGCTGTAGCCCCTTCAGGAATTGCCTCAGTTGTAGAGAGCCACTTTGCCCAGTCATGATCTGAGGTAGTAGCCCACATCCAGTGAATGGTTAAGCTCGAGTGTAAAGTCTAGCTCAACATGAACAGCTCTCAGAGGACATTTCAGCTCCACAGACTCACGTGGCATTAGCTGAAATTGTCAGGCCTGAATCTAACTTGACTTCTTTACCCAATCCTTCTTCTAAGGGCCTTCCTTAATAAATATCCTGAACATTAAATTCTTTCAGAATCTGCTTCCCATTTAACAAAACCTCCAACAAATCCTGTTACTTGACCCACACACTTTTGCTTTATGTATTTTGAGGTTACATATTTGACCTTGTAGTGTAGGCCCTGACTTTTTGTAATGCAAGCACTGGCTTTTCTTTTTGTAATGCAAGTGCCTGACTTAAGCTTTGATTGCCAAGGAATCTGCTACAAAAAGGCATCCATTTCAAAGAGGCATCTGCTTCAAGGAAGACTGTCTCAAACAAACGCTTTGCCAGCCACAGGACTAGGTAAAGAGCCAGGCTGCCTTTCCCCACTGAGGTTCTTTTATTTTAGAGATCTTGGTTGATTTCCATAACTGACCATTTGGGCCACTTTTTTTCTCTTCCTGCACTTCAAATTCCAGCTCTTACGTTTTAAAATCACCGGTAAAGAGTAAGTCTGTGAAACTCTAGGCCCCATCCTTGACCCCAGTAAGAGGGCCCCCAGGTATTTCTAGCCTATGGCCTTATTCTCCATAGGCTGAGACCAGCACAAAACAGACCTGTACAATTTTATAAATAGCATGTATTGATTGGGTATTTAAATTGTATCATTATTAAATAACCGTCTTTATTGTCTGTGGCAGTGTTATCTTAAATTGTACTTTGCTTGAGATTAATTTTGGTATCTCTGCTTTATTTTTGTTTTGCCTGTTTATCATTTTCTTTAAAACAATGTATATCTCCATTCTTTTAGGTGTATGTTTTGTAAGCAGAGTATATTTTGACCTTTTAAAAAGCCAATTTAATTGTGCCCTTTAATAGGAGAGCTGAAGTCCTTTGTTTATTGCTGTAATTGATATACTTGGCATTATTGAATGTATAATTGTGTTTCTCTTACTTATTCCTTTTCATTCTTTCATTTATTCATTTTTCTTCTGTCTCTAGCTATATGGTTTATGGGGTTCTTCTTCATACTCTCCAGTGATTTGAGAGGCACATGCCACTCATATTTGGCAGCAGTTAACATAAAGTTTTAAGTAGGCACCTCAGCTTTTCAAAGCCTGGCAGACAGTTTGTGGAGAAAATAACTTCATAACCAAAAAAGCATAAGCACTGTATCTCTGATGCATTTTAATTTACACTTGATCCTAAGAAACTCATTATAGGAAATGAGTTTTTCAACAGTTTTTCCTTAGTAACATAAGGCAATGAGCAATTTAGATACACAAGAACATTTTACATTTTTGGATCCAAATTTAGTAATTTCAGAATTTTTTGTTTACATTTTTAAAACGACTAACAGTAAACTAACTCAAATGTAGTTTGATGTTGAAAGGAATTTAGCTCAGTTTGTGAGTATTTATACAGAATTCCTCTTGAAACCAAAATAATTTTATTGAAATCAACGATAGTTTACTTAACAACACATTTAGAAAATATTGTGTATGTTTTCCCAGCAGACAAACCATTCAGAACCTACAAATTTGATGTTTCTGCTAACCTTTTCATCAAAAGCTGTTTCAAAGATGTGAGAAGATTAGCAAATGATTAGTTTAAACTTTCTATTTTAGTGTAATCAAATAGTTCACATTTCTAGATTGCGTTTTTTTAATCGACCAGTATTATTTTCTTATGCAGCCCAGCTGTTTTTGACAGACAGAATAGTGCAATTTGGAAGAAGTGGGAAGAGAAGTTTCTAATCTAACTACAGAGATAGAAAATTACCTCTGGTGCCAAATACGAGGGAAATCTACAAAATAAGAGTAAAATTAAATGCCACAATTCTTAAGAATGACATAAAAGAACTGGACATGGGTATCACTTGAGTATTACCTTTGACTGTGTCAGGCAGTCTATTCTAACTCATTTTTGTACTAAGATACTTGAAGTTCTCAGGAATATTACAGAATATAAAATGTATTTTCTGGCATTACCAACTAATAACTTGTGTTTACCTATTCCATAATTCCAGTTAATACCATTCCAGTTTTTATTTCTTACTCTGAACATTAAATAAATATGCTCTAATCTGAGTCACTAATAACAAAAAACGATTAGGCATGAAAAGAATTGATGCAAAACTATCAACAGTTCTTATTTTTAAGATTTTTGTAGTGATTTATTAACGTATAGTTAGTTACATAGTTCTTTAGTTTAATTAATTTGATGTGGAAGTCATGGATAAAGTCATGCATAGAATTATCATTATATTAAAATATTTTTTTCTATTCCATCAATAAGTAGAATTTAAATAATTGCTCGTAATAATGCTCATTTTAGAATCATCACTGACAACTTTGTACCCAAATCTCATTTCCTGTCAATAAATATTTTTTTGAAATTAGATATTGGTTTCCATATTTATATATAAATCAATATATAATTTTTCGATTATTTTATTGTGATAAAATACATATAACATTAAATTTGTGATATTAACTATTTTTAAGTTTATAGTTCAGTGGTGTGAAGTACATTCATATTGCTTTGCAACTATCACCATCATCCATTTCCAGAACCATTTTCTCTCACGAAATTGAAACTCTGTATCCATTAAACAATAACTCCCTGTTCCCCCATTGCCCATCCCAAGACAACTACCATTCTATCAGTACTTTCTGTCTATATGATTTTGACTACTCATGTAAGTATGTCATATAAGTGGAATCATACTGTATTTATCTTTTTGTGACTGGCTTAACATAATTTTTTCAAGGTTCATCCATATTGTAGTATATGTCAGTTTCCTTCTTTTTTGAAGCTGAAGAATATCCCATTGTATGTACATAACACATTTTGCTTTTCCATTCATCCATCAATGACACTTGGGTTGCTTCCATATTTTAGCTTTTGTTAATACTGCTGATATGAACATCAATGTATGAATATATCTTTTGATACCCAGCTTTAAATGCTTTAGGGTATATACCCAGGAGTGGAATTGCTGGATCATATGGTAATTCTATTTTTAATTTTTTCGAGTGATCACTATACTGTCTTCCACAGAGATTGTGCCATTTTACATTCCCACCAACAGTTCACAAGGATTCAAATTTCTCCACATCATCAATTTCTCCACATAATAACCAACACATTATTTTCTGATTTTTGAAGTTTTGTTGAAAATTTTGTCCTATCTCCAATGAATGGTCTTGACACTCTTGTCAAAAATAATTTGACAATATTTGTGAGGGTTTATTTCTGGGCTCTCTATTCTTTTTCATTTGTCTATATGTCTATCTTTATGACAATACTACATTTTCTATTATTTCATGGTTTAGGTGTCATAAGTTTTGTGTTACCAGGAATCTGTGTTACTTAATTTGTTGGCATACAATTGCTAACAATATTCTCTTGTAATCTTTTAAAAAATATTCTGTCTAATTGGTGGTAATAGCCCCACTTTCATTTCTGCTTTTTGTAATTTGAGTCTTCTTTCTTTTTTTCTTAGTCTATCCAGCTACGTGTTTATTTTGTGAAATTTTTCAAAAGAACCAACTTCTGGTTTCATTGATTTACTTAAGTCTCTTTCTGTTCTCCATTTTGTTTGTCTCTGCTCTAATTTTTATTATTTCCTTTTTTCTGCTAGCTTTGGGTTTAGTTCTTCTTTTTATAGTTTCTTACATTGTAAAGTTAGGTTATTGATTTGAGACCTTTTTAATTTTTTAAGGGAAGTATTTATAGATATAAAATTTCCCCTTAGCACTGCTTTTGTGTTTTCATTTTCATTCATCTTAAATATTTTCTAATTTTCCTTGTCATTTATCCTTTGATCCATTGATTGTTTAAGAATGTGTTATTTAATTTCCATAAATTTGTGAATTTTCCAGTTTTTTCTTCTTTTTAAAAAATAATATTTATTGAAGTATAGCTGATTTACAAGATTGCATTTGTTTCTGCTGTACAACAAAGTAATTCAGTTATACATATATATAATAGTTTGCATCTGCTAATCCCAAACTCTCAATCCATTCCTCCCCCACCCCTCCTCCCTCTTGGCAACCACAAGTCGGTTCTCTGTCTGTCAGTCTGTTTCTGTTTCATAGATAACTTCATTTGTGTCATATTTTAGATTCCACAATAAGTGATATCCTGTGGTGTTTGTCTTTCTCTGTCTGACTTACTTCACTTAGTATGATAATCTCTGTGTCCATCCATGTTGCTGAAGATGACATTATTTAATTCTTTTTTATGGCTGAGCAGTATTCCATTGTGTATATATACCACATTTTCTTTATTCATTCATCTGTCCATGGACACTTAGGTTATTTCCATGTTTCGGCTATTGTAAATAGTGCTGCTATGAACATTGGGGTGCATGTATCTTTTCAAATTATAGTTTTCTCCAGATATATGCCCAGGAGTGGGATTGCAGATCAATTTTTGGTTTTTTGAGGAACCTCCATACCGTTTTCCATAGTGGCTGTACCAATTTACTTTTCCACCAACAGTGTGGGAGGGTTCCTTTTTCTCCAGCATTTGTTATTGGTAGACCTTTTAATGATGGCCGTTCTGACTGGTGTGAGATGGTACCTCATTGTAGTTCTGATTTGCATTTCTCTAATAATTAGCGATATTGAACATCTTTACATATGCCTGTTGGCCATCTGTACATCTTCTTTGGAGAAATGTCTATTTACGTATTCTGCCAAGTTTTTGATTGGGTTTTTTCTGGTTTTTGTTATTGAGTTATATGAACTGTTTGCATATTTAGGAAATTAAGCCCTCATCAGTCGCATCATTTGCAAATATTATCTCTCAGACCATAGGTTGTGTTTTCGTTTGTTTATGGTTTCCTTCGCTGTGCAAAAGCTTATAAGTTTGATTAGGTCCCATTTGTTTATTTTTGCTTTTATTTCTATTGCTTTGGTAGACTGACCTAAGAAAACATTGGTATGATTTATGTCAGAGAATGTTTTGCTTATGTTCTCTTCTAGGAGTTTCATGGTGTCTTGTCTTACAGTTAAGTCTTTAAGCCATTTTGAGTTTATTTTTGTATGTGGTGAGAGAGTGTGTTCTAACTTCATTGATTTACATGTGGCTGTCCAACTTTCCCGAGACCACTTGCTGAAGAGACTGTCTTTTCTCCATTGTATATTCTTGCCTCCTTTGTTGAAGATTAATTGACCAAAGGTGTGTGGGTTTATTTCTAGGCTCTCATTTCTGTTCCATCAGTCCGTTGGTCTGTTTTTGTACCAATACCACGTTGTTTTGATTACTGTAACTTTGCAATCCAGCTTTCCCTCTGTTATGCATTTCTAACGTTGTCCTGTTGTGATCAGAGAAGTTCCATTTTATGATATCTTTATTTTTAAATTTAGTCAGATTTAATTTATGGTCTAACATATGATCTATCTTGGAAAATTTTCCATGTGCTCTTGAGAAGAATGTGTATTCTGTTGTTGCATAGAATGTTTTGTAAATGCCTTTTAGATCTAGTTGACTTATTGTGCTGTTCAAGTCCTCTATTTCCTTACTTACCTTCTTTCTGGTTTTTCTTTCCATTATGGAGAGTGAGGTATTAACTACCCAATTATTGTTGTAGAACTGTCTATTTCTCCCTTTAATTCTGTCAGTTTGTCCTTCATAGATTTTGATGTTATGTTATTAGGTATATTAATGTTTATAATTGTTATTTATTTTTGCTGTATTGAACCTTTTATTAATATTTAATGTCCTTCTTTGTCCTTTGAAATCTTTTTTGAATTAAAGTCTATTTTGTTTGATGTTAGCACAGCCACTCTTGCTCTCTTCTGGTTACTATTTGCATAGAATATCTTTTCCCATCCTTTAATTTTTAAGCTACTCTGTCTTTTGATCTAAAGTAAGTCTCTTGTAGGTAGCATATAACTGGATCTTTTTTTTTAATCCATTCTTTCAATTTCTGTCTTTTTATTGGAGAGTTTAATTTGCTTATACTTGAAGTAATTACTAATAAGGAAGACTTGCTTCTGTCATTTTGCTATTTGTTTTCTATACACCTTACACCTCTTTTGTCTCCATTTCTTGCATTACTGTCTTCTTTTTTGCTTAGTTGATCTTTTGTAGTGAAATACTTGAATTGATTTTTCATTTTGTTTTATGTGTATACTTTAGTTTTTTGTGGTTACCATGTGGATTACATTTAACATCATAAAGTTTTAGCACTGTAATTTGAATTCATACCAGTTTAACTTTTTTTAAAAAAATTATTTATTTATTTATTTTTGGCTGCAATGGGTCTTCGTTGCTGTGCACGGGCTTTTCTCTAGTTGCGGTGAGCAGGGCAACTCTTCATTGCGGTGCACAGGCTTCTCATTGCGGTGGCTTCTCTTGTTGCGGAGCATGGGCTCTAGGTGTGCAGGCTTCAGTAGTTGTGGCACATGGGCCCAGTAGTTGTGGCTTGTGGGCTCAAGAGCACAGGCTCCGTAGCTGTGGCACATGGGATTAGTTGCTCCGCAGCATGTGAGATCTTCTGGGACCAGGGCTCGAACCCGTATCCCCTGCATTGGCAGGCAGACTCTTAACCACTGCGCCACCAGGGAAGTCCCCAGTTTAACTTTAATAACATGCAAAAACTCTGCTCCTTTATAGGTCTGTCCTCACTTCTCTCAGTTGTTGATCTCACAAATTACATCTTTATACTTTGTGTGTCCAAAAACATACTAATAGAATTTTAAGTTGTTTGTCTCTTAAATTATATAGAAAACAAAATTATAATAATATTTGCTTTCATACTAATAATTTTTTTAAAGATATATTAGTCTCTTAAATCATGTGGAAAACAAAAAGTGGAGTTAAACACCATTGTTACAATAATACTAACCTTTTAAATTGCCCATGTGTTTACCTTTACTGAGATCTTTATTTCCTCATACTGTGTAGTGTCTTTTCATTTCAACCTGTGGGACTATCTTTAGTATTTCTTACAAGACAGATGTAGTGATAAGAAATTCTCTCAGCTTCTCTTTATCTAGGAATGTTTTAATTTCTTCCTCATTTTTGAAGAAAAGTTTTACTGGACTGGATTCTTTATTGATAGTTTTTTTTTTTTCTTTTAGTACATTGAATGTATCAACCCACTGCCTTTTGGCTAAGACATCGTCTATAATCTTTTTGAGAATCCCTTGTATGTGATGAGGTGCTTCTCTCTTGCTGCTTTCAAGATTCTCTTTGTCTTTCAAATGTGTTTCACAGGGGTCTCTTTGAGTTCATTCTACTTGGAGTTTGTTCAGCTTCTTGGAAGTTTATATATATGTCTTTAATCAAATTTGGGAATATTTTGGCCATTAATTCTTCCGATAATGCCTCTGCCCTTCCTCTCTCTCCTCTCCTTCTGGGACTTCTGCAGTACTTACGTGGTCTACTTGATGGTGTCCCACAAATTTCTTATGTTCTATTAACTTTTCTTCAATTTTTTTTTCTTTCTGTTCCATGGGCTTGATGATTTTCATTGCCCCATCTTCGAATTAATTGATTATTTTTTCTGCCTGCTCAAATCTGCCTTTGAATCCATCTAGTGAAGTTTTCATTTCAGTTATATTTTCAGCTTCAGAATTTGTTTTTATTTTAGGTTTTCTGTCATCTTATTGATACTTCCATTTTGTTCATACATCATTTTCTTGATTTCATTCATATCTTCCTTTGTTTTTTAAGCATCTTTAAGACAGTTATTTTATAGCCTTTGTCTAATAGATCCACCTATGGGTCTTTTCATAAACACTTTCTATTGGTTTATTTTTTTCGTTTGAATGGGCCATATTTTCCTGTTTCTTTGTATGCCTTGAGAATTTTGTTGAAAACTGGACATTTGGATCTAATAATGTGGTAAATCTAGAAATCAGATTCTCCCTCTTCCCTAGGATTTTCTTTTGTTTGTTTTTTGTTTCATTGTTTTGATTGTTGTGTGCTGTCTCTGAGCTGATTATCAGCTTGAGGTGCATACTTAACGTCTTCTAGTTCTTTTATGAGCTTGCACCTTTCCTTTGGCATGCATGGCCACTTTCTTATTTTTCCCATATATAAGTTTGTTTTTGAATGTCCTAGTCTTTAATGTCTGGTTCCCAAACAAGGAGTTTTAAACATCTTGGAAGTTACTTCAGCCAGATCAGGAGGAGCTTGCAGTCATGAGAGGAGGTGGCTACTTGCCTCCTTGTGTGACCTCCTCTGAACCTTTGTGTTCAGGAGGAACAATCAGCTCAGAACACAGGTCTTCTGTAGTTGGAGGGCAGGGCCCTTTTTGTCCACACTGGCTGGTACAAGTTGTGTGCAGCTGTTCTTGGAATGCATGCCCTGCTGCCTGACATAGGGGCTGGGGGGTAGGGAGGATGTGTAGCTGTTATGGTGCTCACAGCTGAAATGGTCTGAAATTAACTACAGTTTACCTTCTGGGCCTTTCCCTGGAAGTTTCAAGCCTTTAATAGATTCCAGAATTCCAAAACATTTACATCAGAGACACTCTACAAATTGTCATCTAGGTGGGGAGACAGATTCTTGGTGTTTCCTACTCTGCAATCTTCCGAGAATCCCCTGCTATATATATAATTTTATATAATAAATATAAAGTATGGAATTAATATAATTAAACTTTTAGTAGGTTTAGTAGATTAGTTAATTGGCAAGAAGAACTTATATTAGCTAATTTCATTAAGACATAGTAAATACAAAAAGAGGATATTGAGTATATGCAGTGAGAAAATGATTAACTGTTGACAGGAGAATAAGAATAAAAACAGAAGATAAAAGGATAATTTTGAGGGCCTTACAATTTTTAATAAGTTTTGACCCTACAAAACTTCGTTTGGTTGGGGGAAAATGTAGGCTTTCTTCAAAGATAACTTTGTGAAATAATATATGTAGTCAGTGCCAAATCACAAACTTTATCAACGTTATCGTCATGAGTTTTGTTGTTGTTACAGTTTAGCAAGGCCACCATCATTTTAATAGGTTTGTTAGTTTACTCAATGTATCACAATACTCATGCGTAATGTATAAATTGAACTACAAGAAATCAGAGGTCAGTAGATTCATTCAAGACATTTTAACTTATCTTTCTTCACTTTTTACCAGGACAGAACACACTCCCCCTACCTCTACTGACACATCTAAACAACTTCCTCTTTTGGCTTGCCCTCATTCCAAATTCTAAATTTTAGATTCTATCAGGACTCAGTCCTCAGATGTCTTATTCTGTTCAACTGTACTTATTTCCTGGATGATCTCATCTAATCCCATGTTACTGAATATTCACTATATTTATTACTTATGGCTTAAAATTTTAGAGTGACCATATACTGTATCATTTAAATAAGTACAATTCTTGGAGTGAAAAGACAAGTTTCTGGGAGGGAAAAATACTATTGTCCTAGGAGTACCTATTAATTTCTGTGGTTTTAAGTACCATCTAGATCAGGGGTCAGCATACTTTAGCATCAAATGCTAAATAATGGTACATTATTTAGGCTGTGTGGGTCATATATTCTCTATCACAACTATGCAATTTGGCCAATGTAGTGTGAAAGCAGTCATAGGCAGTGTGTTAATTAGGTGGCATGGCTGTTTTTCAATAAAACTGTATTTGTAGAAACAGATGTTGGTTCAGTGTTGACCCACAGGCCATAGTTTGCCTACCCTAATAAATACCATCAAAATACTAATTACTCCCCAATATGTATCGTTATCTATGACATCATCTTATAGTACCAGGTGCATATGTCCAACTTTCTACTTGATATCTCTTAAAAAATATCCAATATGTAGCTCAAACTTAAAAGCAGAATACCTGGTATCTCCATTACACATCTGTCATTTCCCTAGTGTTCCCATCACAGCAATTAGGAACACCAGGCACCTAGCTGTTCAAGCCAAAACCCTTGAAGTGTTTATGTTTGATCTCCCTCATTCTGTCCTTATCCTCATTCTATCTATCAGTAAGTTTTGCTGTCTATACACTCAAAATATGACCTGAATCTGACAGTTGCTCACTATCTTAACCACTGTTCGTCACCACCAAGTACAAAGCACCACCCTCACTCTTCCACATTAATGTAATAACCTCCAATGGATTGCTCTTGCTCTTTCCTGCTCAAGTAGCTTGCACATTCATAAGAACATCCACATGCCTTATAATGGCATTGTATTTTTTCACTCACATCATATTTTACAGCTCTTTATTTTAACTCTAATTCTGTTCTAGTCATAGTTTTATTTTTGCTTTTTCTTGATTGTGTCAAACCTCAGGAAAACTGTACTCACTGCTTTTTTTTTTTTTTTTAATTAGCCAAGTGGGGTTTTTTATTGGTAGGTAGGAAAAAAAAATTCTGACTGCCCTTCAAGATTATTCCAAATCTTAATGACGTAATACTGTTTGGGTTTACAATATTACAGCGGTTGGGCTTTCCTGACTATGTTTAAAGAAGCCATTAAGGGATTACCTGAAGGACCATTCTTAATTGCTCCTGGTTGATCAAAGGGGCACTTTTTCTTGATCTACCATAGCAAAAGAATGAGAAACCCATAGTCAGTAAGCATAAAACTGGTCATACCTTGGAGAGTTATGTGCCTGCTTTGGATCTGAGAATGTGTCTGGTGGAAGTTTGGCACATTATTTATTCTTATCTCAGATTCTTTGTATTCACTCTTTCTCCTAAAATAATCAGTTTGCTCTGGATTTTCAACAGATTTGTGCAACATTCATGTGGTCCCTAGAACTACCCTGAGGTTTAGTAGCTTACTAAAAGAACTCAAAGATCTCGGAATAGCTATTATCCTCATGGATACAGTGTATTACAGTGGAAGGATACAGATTAAAATCAGCAATGGAAAAGGTGCATGCAGTAGAGTCCAGGAAAATGAGGGCCAGAGCTTCCAGTTGTCCTCTTTCAGTGGAGTCATGTGGACAGCACTAATTTCTTTGAAGAACAATGTGTGACAATACACATGGAGTATTGTCAGCCAAGGACACTCACAGGAACCTTGGTGTTCAGAGATTTTATTGGATATTGGTCACATAGACAAGGACAAACATCTGCATAGCTGACCTTAGTCTTCAGGCCCTCTGGAAACTGAGCTGATAACAGAGTTGCCCAAGAGTCCCACCATAAATCACATTGTTAGCATAGACTATCTGGCATGGTCCAAGGTCCTCAGGTAAACAAGGCACTCTTTTAAGTCAGGACATTCCCAGGGCTTAGAGATTCCCTCCCAGGAGTTGGGGACAAAGGGTCAGACCGTTCTTTGGTCAGGGTTAGTCTTTTATTGCACAGCTTGCTTCCTCATATCATCCAAGTTCTCTGATCAGCACTTCAGGAAGGCTTCGTTAACCACATAATCTATAATCACTGGCACTATCGCTCACCCCTCAATCTGCTATCTTATTTTTTACCTTTGCACTTACCAATAAGTTACATGCTAATTTGTTTGTTTATTTTATAATGCTTGTCCCTCAACTAGAATGTGAACTCTATGTGGGCAGAATTTTTCTCTAAGTCACTATTGCATCCCTGTGGATTAGGTCCTGAAAAGATATTTTCAATAAGTGAATCTAAAACAAGTAGACTTGGTTAATTCAATCGCTCAAGTATGTATATGTAAAATGTAATATCTTGAACAAAGGCTGATGTAGAGTTAATAATTTTTTGTGAGTGGGACAAAACCAAAATTTGTCAATTATGTTTTCTTTCTTGGATTTTTCTTATTACATGAAGACTGAATTGTTTAACATGCTATTTCTCATTCAGTATGAGAGATTATCACAGTTTGATAAATGTCATGTTCTCAGAGATTATAAGGATTTTTGATAGTTGTGAAAATAAATTATTGATTTAAACTATATTAAAGATTAAGAAAATTCAGCATTTTATCCCATTTATAAAGGTAAGAGATTGATTTTTTAAGTTTTATTTTATTATTTTTAAATAGATCTTTATTGGAGTATAATTGCTTCACAATGCTGTGTTAGTTTCTGTTGTACAACAAAGTGAATCAATCATATTCATACATATATCCCCATATCCCCTCCCTCTTGAGCCTCCCTCCCACCCTCACTATCCCACATATCTAGGTCATTGCAAAGCACCGAGCTGATCTCCCTGTGCTATGCAGTTGCTTCCCACTTGCCATCCATTTTACATTCGGTAGTATATATATGTCAATGCTACTCTCTCAGTTCATCCCAGCTTCCCTTTCCCTGCTGTGTCCTCAAGTACATTCTCTACATCTGCATCTTTATTCCTGCCCTGCCACTATGTTCATCAGAACCATTTTTTGTTTGTTTTTTAGATTCCATATATATGTGTTAGCATACGGTATTTGTTTTTCTCTTTCTGACTTACTTCACTCTGTATGACAGACTCTAGGTCTATCCACCTCACTACAAATAACTTACTTCCGTTTCTTTTTATGGCTGGGTAATATTCCATTGTATATATGTGCCATATCTTCCTTATCCATTCATCTGCCAAAGGACATTTAGGTTGGTTCCATGTCCTGACTATTGTAAACAGTGCTACAGTGAACATTGTGGTACATGTCTCTTTTAGAATTATGGCTTTCTTAGGGTATATGCCCAGTAGTGGGATTGCTGGGTCATATGGTAGTTCTGTTTTTAGTTTTTTAAAGTACCTCCGTATTGTTCTCCATAGTGGTTGTATCAATTTACATTCTCACCAACAGTGCAGGAGGGTTCCTTTTTTACCATGCCCTTTCCAGAATTTATTGTGTCTAGATTTTTGATAATGGCCATTCTGAGCAGTGTGAGGTGATACCTCATTGTAGTTTTGATTTGCATTTCTCTAATAATTAGTGATGTTGAGCATGTTTTCATGTTCCTCTTGGCCATGTGTATAGCTTCTTTGGTGAAATGTCTACTTAGGTCTTCCGTCCATTTTTTAATTGAATTGTTTGTTTTTCTGATATTGATCTCCTTGAGTTGTTTGTATATTGTGGAGATTAATCCTTTGTCTGTTGTTTCATTTGCTAATATTTTCTCCCATTCTGAGGGTTGTCTTTTCATCTTGTTTATGGTTTCCTTTGCTATGCAAAAGATTTGAAGTTTAATTAAGTCCAATTTGTTTATTTTTGTTTTTATTTCCATTACTGTAGTTCAAAAAATATCTTGCTGTAGTTTATGTCAAACAGTGTTTATCCTATGTTTTTCTCTAAGAGTTTTATAGTGTCTAGTCTTACATTTAGATCTTTAATCCATTTTGAGTTTATTTTAGTGTATGGTGTTAGAGAGTGTTCTAATTTCATTCTTTTACATGTAGCTGTCCAGTTTTCCCAGCACCACTTATTGAAGAGGCTGTCTTTTCTCCATTGTATGTTCTTGCCTCCTTTGTTGTAAATTAGGTGACCGTATGTGCGTGGGTTTATCTCTGGGCTTTCTATCTTGTACCATTGATCTATATTTCTGTTTTTGTGCCAGTACCATACTGTCTTTATTACTGTTGCTTCGTAGTATAGCTTGAAGTTGGGGATCCTGATTCCTCCAGCTCCATTTTTCTTTCTCAAGATTGCTTTGGTTATTCAGGGTCTTTTGTGTTTCCATATGAATTGTAAAATTTTTTGTTTTAATTCTGTGAAGAATGCCACTGGTTGTTTGATAGGGATTACATTGAATCTGTGGATTGCTTTGGGTAGTATAGTCATTTTCATAATATTGGTTCTTCCAATCCAAGAACATGGTATATCTCTCCATTTGTTTATGTCATCTTTGATTTCTTTCATCAGTGTTTTATAGTTTTCTCAGTACAAGTCTTTTGCCTCCTTAGGTAAGTTTATTTATAGGTATTTTATTTTTTTTGTTGCAGTGGTAAATGGGTTTGTTTCCTTAATTTCTCTTTCTGATTTTTCACTGTTGGTGTATAGGAATGCCAGAGATTTCCTTGCATTAATGTTATATCGTGCAACCTTACCAAATTCACTGATTAATTCTAGTAGTGTTCTGGTGGCATCTTTAGGATTTTCTCTGTATAGTACCATGTTATCAGGAAACAGTGACAGTTTTACTTCTTCTTTTCCAATTTGTATTCCTTTTATTTCCTTTTCTTCTCTGATTGCCGTGGCTAGGATTTCCAAAACTATGTTGAGTAAGAGTGGTGAGATTGGACATCCTTGTCTTGTTCCTGATCTTAGTGGAAATACTTTCAGTTTTTCACCATTGAGTATGAAGTTTGATGTGGGTTTGTCATATATGGCCTTAATTATGTTGTGGTAAGTTCCCTCTATGTCCATTTTCTGGATTGTTTTTATCATAAATCGGTGTTGAATTTTGTCAAAATCTTTTTCTGCATCTGTTGAGATGATCATATGGTTTTTATTCTTTAATTTGTTGATATGGTGTATCACATTGGTTGATTTGCATATATTGAAGAATCCTTGCATCCCTGGGATAAATCCCACTTGATTATGGTGTATGATCCTTTTAATATGTTGTTGGATTCTGTTTGCTAGTATTTTGTTCAGGATTTTTGCATCTATGTTCATCAGTGATATTGTTATATAATTTTCTTTTTTGTGATATCTTTTTCTGGTGTTGGTATCAGAGTAATGGTGGCTTTGTAGAATGAGTTTAGGAGTGTTTCTCCCTCTGCAATTTTTTGGAAGAGTTTGAGAAGGATAGATGTTAGCTCTTCTCTAAATGTTTGATAGAATTCACCTGTGAAGCCATCTGGTCCTGGACTTTTGTGTGTTGGAACGTTTTTATTTACAGTTTCAATTTCATTACTTGTGATAATTCTGTTTATATTTTCTAACTCTTCCTGGTTCAGTCTTGGAAAAGTGTACCTTTCCAAGACTTTGTCCATTTCTTCTTTTTTGTCCATTTTATTGGCATATAGTTGTTGGTAGTAGTCTCTTATAATCCTTTGTATTTCTGCAGTGTCAGTTGTGATTTCCTCTTTTTCATTTCTAATTTTATTGTTTTGCATCCTCTCTTTTTTCTTGATGAGTCTGGCTATGGGTTTATCAATTTTGTTTATCTTCTCAAAGAACCAGCTTTTAGTTTTATTAATCTTTGCTATTTTTTTCTTCATTTCTATTTCATTTATTTCTGCTCTGATCTTTATGATTTCATTCTGTGTACTGACTTTGGTTTTTCTTTTTTCTTCTTTCTCTAGTTGCTTTAGGTGTAGGGTTATATTGTTTATTTGAGATTCTTCTTGTTTCTTGAGGTGAGGTTGAATTGATATAAACTTCCCTCTTAGAACTGCTTTTGCTGCATCCCATAGGTTTTGGGTCATTTTGTTTCATTGTCATTTGCTTCTATGTATTTTTTAATTTATTCTTTGATTTTTGCAGTAATCTCTTTGTTATTTAGTAGTGCAGTGTTTAGCCTCCATGTATTTGTGGCTTTTACAGTTTTTTCCTGTAATCGATTTCCAATCTCCTAGTGTTGTGGTCAGAAAAGATTCTTGGTGCGATTTCAATTTTCTTAAATTTTCCGAGGCTTGATTGTGACCCAAGTTGTGATCTATCCTGGAGAATGTTCTGTATGCACTTGAGAAGAAAGTTATTCTGCCACTTTTGGGTAAAATGTTCTGTAAATATCAATTAAATCTATCCGGTCTATTGTGTCATTTAAAGCTTGTGTTTCCTTATTTATTTTCTGTTTTGATGATCTGTCCATTGCTGTAAGTGGGGTGTTAAAGTCCTTACTATTATTGTGTTACTGTTGATTTCCCCTTTCATGGTTGTTAGCATTTGCCTTATGTATTGAGGTGCTCCTATGCTGGGTGCATAAACATTTATAATTCTTATATCTTCTTCTTGGATTTATCCCTTGATCATTATATAATGTCCTTCCTTATCTCTTGTAACAGTCTTTATTTTAAAGTCTATCTTATCTGATATGAGTATTGCTACTCCAGCTTTCTTTTGATTTCCATTTGCATGGAGTATCTTTTTCCATCCTTTCACTTTCAGTCTGTATGTGTCCATAGGTCTGAAGTGGGTCTCTTTTAGACAGCATATATATGTGTCTTGTTTTTCTGTGCATTCAGCCAGTCTGTGTCTTTTGGTTGAGGCTTTAAATCCATTTACATTCAAGGTTATCATCGATGTGTATGTTCCTATTAGCATTTTCTTAATTGTTTTGGGTTTGTTTTTGTGGGTCTTTTTCTTCTCTTGTGTTTGCCACCTAGAAAAGTTTCTTTAGCATTTGTTGTAAATCTGGTTTGGTGGTGCTGAATTCTCTTAGCTTTTGCTTGTTTGAAAATCTTTTGATTTCTCTGTTGAATCTGAATGAGATCCTTGCTGGGTAGAGTATTCTTGATTGTAGGTTTTTATCTTTCATCACTTTAAGTGTATCCTGCCACTCCCTTCTGGCCTGCAGAGTTTCTGCTGAAAAATCAGCTGATAACCTTATGGGATTCCTTTGTATGTTACTTTTTGTTTTCCCTTGCTGCTTTTAATATTTGGTCTTTGAATTTAATTTTTGATAGTTTGATTAATATGTGTCTTGGTGTGTTTCTCCTGTATGGGATTCTCTGTGCTTCCTGGACTTGGGTGACTATTTGCTTTCCCATGTTAGGAAGTTTTCCACTATAACCTCTTCAAATATTTTCTCAGACCCTTTCTTTTTCTCTTTTTCTTCTGAGACCCCTATAATTCGAATATTGGTGCTTTTAGTGTTTTCCCAGAGGTCTCTGAGATTGTCTTCAATTCCTTTTACTTTATTCTGCTCCTCAGCAGAATAAAGTAAAAGGAATTGAAGACAATCTCAGAGACACCATTTTGTCTTCCAGCTCACTTATTCGTTCTTCTGCCTCAGTTATTCTGTTATTGATTCCTTCTAGTGTATTTTTCATTTCAGTTATTGTGTTTTCATCTCTGTTTGTTTGTCCTTTAATTCTTCTAGATCTTTGTTAAACATTTCTTGTATTTTCGCAATCCGTGCCTCCATTCTATTTCCAAGATTCTGGATCATCTTTACTGTCATTACTCTGAATTCTTTTTCTGGTAGATTGCCTATTTCCTCTTCATTTATTTGGTCCTGTAGGTTTTTACCTTGCTTCTTCATCTGTGACACATTTTTTTGCCATCTCATTTTTTTTTTCCCCCTTTTTTTATGAGTGGGATTGTGTTCCTGTCTTACCGGTTGTTTGGCCTGAGACTTCCAACACTGCAGTTTGTACGCTGCTGGTTTGAGCTGGGTCTTGGTCCTGAGATGGGGACCTCTAGGAGATCTCACTCCAAATATTCTCTGGGGTCTGAGGTTCTCTGTTATTCCAGTGGTTCAGACTTGGAGCTCCCACTGCAGGAGCTCCAGCCCAACCCTTGGCTCGTGAACCAAGATCCCGCAAGGCACATGGGGCAGCAAAAAAAAAAAAAAAAGAACAATAACAAAGTGAAAAATATAATTAGAGTAGGAAACTAACAACTATGTTAGAAAAAGTATAAAAATAAAAATGTAGAAGAAACAACAACTGGAATGTAAAACAGAACCACAATAGAAATAAAGAGGAGGAGAAAAGAAAAAAAGGTGGAAAGGCCTTGGTTGTGGAGGGCAGGGCCTAAGCTGAAGTGAGGTTTTTGGTGGTGGGCAAGGCCTATGCTTAGTCCCCACAGGGCTGGAAAAGGTAGGGGGAGGGTGGAGTGGGGAGTGGGGCTTAGGCTCTACAGAACAGAAGGGGCCCAGGCGTGTCTTCTGCCTCTGGTCTCAGAGAGCGGAGGACCCCACCTGGGAGCCCAGCAGGCTTCCTGAGCTCAGGTGGGTGGGGCAAACTCTGCTCCCTTCCCACTCCTCTGGTCCTAGAGAGCCCCTCCCGCCAGCCTCTCCTGTTTTCTCCCTGCCGCTCTTCTATGCCCCCAGACGAACGCAGCCCAGAGGGGATCTCTGAGGGCGTAGGTCCTGGCCTGAGAGCCGGGTAGACTTCTCCAGCCGATTGGGCAGGGGAAACGCTGTGCACACTCCCCTCTGATCCAAGCCCCCGAGGGTCACTCCAGATGTGGGACCCCTCCCCCCTCTCAGCCACCCCTCAGGGGGCACTGGTCCTGTCTGGCCTCCACTTCTACTCCCCACTCAGTCCCCCCATTTCTTACTGGTTCGCTTGGGAGTTCTTCCCATCTCCCTGGGTGTCGGGGTCCCCCACCAGCGTCTGGCAGTCACCCTAGTTGTGGCGAGGCACAAACTCTGTGTCTTACCACACTGCCATCTTGACTCCTCTCCAAGATTGATTTTTTTAGATATCTCAAATCAGGCAGAATTGAAATCATGTTTATTTCTTCATTAGGCAACAAATTCTACAATTTCTTCTTTAGAAAGATAAAAATTTAAGTATTAGTGTTCTATGCAAGGTCATATTAATAAAAACATTATTTTTCCAGTACATTGTGATAAGTAAAAAATTGGGATAGATTGCATTTTGGTAAACATCAGCGAAAGATTCACGTATAGAAAAAAGTGTCTAACATGAACAACTCAGTCCTAAATCTAAATGTGAACATCGACTGAGAATGTCCTTTGAGAAGAAATATACTAAAGAATTGTGTAAAACTTACTCATACATGGTTATTATACTAGTTTTTCCACTAATTGTCAAAGAATCACTAGGTAGTATTTCATTCCACTCTCATCTGTTGAATCTCTATTTAATGTCTTTCAATTCAAAGAAGTACATAGCGTGGAAGAATAAAGACACAGGATACTTTTAGATTTTATATTACCCCTTATGAAGTAACATTATATTTGAACATGTTTTTATATCTCTCTGTTTATGGAAAGATTAGCTCATGCATGTACTAATGACAGGAAGGAAGTTATCATAGAACAAATTATTTTGTGTGAGTCTCAGGAAAGAGATATGTCATATAATGTGTAACGTAAAGGTCACCTGGAAATTTGATACTTTTGGAAACTTAAATATAATTGTGTTATGTAGAAATTATAATATTCATTTTGATGAATATTTGAATAAGTAGAAAAGCCTTCATGTTGGCTTTATAGTACAAAATTATATCTACAAGTCAGACTCTAGAGAAAAAGATAAATTGTATAAAGGATGAAAATGATTTGTAGGTTAGCAAAATAAAAATACACATATATAATTTTACTTTCAGCATTTCATAGACTCATGAAACTGAAAGGAACATTACAGGTTACCAAATTCAAAATTCTGATTTTTCAAACAAGAATCAGAAAAGCTTATCTTAGTACTGATAAAGGTGCTTGCTGATGGAAGCCTCATTTTTAATAACATAATGAAAGCAGAATTTTTGGTAAATGGCTTTTGTTGCTTGTGAAGCATGCTTTAGTGTGTGTGTTTCTGTTGTATGTAATTCTTAATTTTAAGAGAGTTGTCATCTATTTGTTGTTAATCCTTATGTCTGCTATATAGAAATTTCCTTCTTCAGTACCTATGCAATGTCTATATCTCTGTGGAGGACCAACTCCTGTGTGTCACCCCAATTCCATAAACATGGATAGTAATTGCTTCCTACTTTGGGCATCCGTAGCTCTGGGCTCAAAACCCTAGAATAGTGCATGCTACTTTTTTTTTTTTTTTTTATTTTAGTTTAGTTGTCCAGCATATCCTCCACAATACCACCAGAGAAATCTTCCTGAAAGACATTTGATCCTAAGTTTAAGAACCAAGTTCAACTAGAGAATAGAATTGTAAGTTGTTGATTTCGTTGGATAGAATAAGTTTCAAAGTTTTGAAACTTTTCAATAAGTTTCAAGTTTTATTCATGGTTTTACTGTTTTCTGAGTTTTTAAGATTCAGAAACCTAAACTCTTAACCATTATGCTTACAGAATGAAAAAAGAAAAGTTAAGGAGAAAAACCCAAAATGTATTTGTAGGTGGAATTCATTATATAGATGTATATTTTTTAACTTCAGAAAAATGAAAAATGACATTTTATAATGTAAAATAGTGTCTGAAATATTAATGCATTAGCAAAAGTATTTTCTAGAAATCTCAATAATTCTTTTTCAGTAATATAAAGAATGACCTTTATCACATTTTAAATGATCAGAACACCATTTTTGTTAAAACTCACCTCACAAAAAATATTGATACCATTAAAATTTAAGCCATTTAAAAAAATGATAAAAACTAGATCAAGGGAATACACGTAGTTTTAAAAAATAAAAGCAAATGGTATTGATGGAGTTAAAAAAAAACTCAGCAATTCTTTGCCCTAACCTTCTACATGCCCTAGTATAATATACTCAGCGAGACTTTAATTATCCCTGTTTAGCGGTGTTCTGGCACTTACCTTCACATATCTAACACATATGCTTATGCTGCTGTTTTTTGATTCATCAACTGTAGATATTTTTCCATTGTTTTGGGGCTATGATAGATGAGCTATTAATTTATTTCTGCACCAGCACTCCCACTTCTTTCCTTTTCCAATCCTTGGTCATTTTGACACCCTAAACTTTTAAAATTGATTATCCCTGTTGCTTTTTTTCTTAATATTGAAATTTAGAATTTTTTAATCAATGTAAACATCATCATTTGAATTTCCATTTTGTGAGATGAGCATGTAAGTGCCTCTATGCTTCTTTACCTTGACTTTCACTTTAAAGCTAAAAATATGTGTATTCTATCGTGTCAAGCGTAATTAAATGTTTTGTGCTTTCTCTGTATCTTGATTTATAAAGTTGAAAATTGATAAATATTGGTTTATTATTATGATTGGGTAATTTTTGTTTAATTCAGAACCTAGTGGTCTACACAGTTGCATCTCATCATCAGGTTTCTAATGTCACAGCAGCAGTGCCATTCAAAATGTCCCTAGTATCAGTGGCAAATGTATTTTTACTTTTTACATTCTTTTAACTCTTAAAATCATGCTGACTTTGTGTTTACATCTTTTTGGACTGTGACTATATTTGGCAAGACTATAATCAACAGCCAATGTTCTCTGATTGAATTTGTTTTTGCTTGTTGATAGAACTATATGTTGCAGTATCTTTAAGATGGCAGGAGAGCCATTTCTTAAAAGCCGTTTTACCATAAAGTATTAATAAACAGGATTTAAATTTGTTCCTGTAACAGTGTTACAAAAAATAACTCACTACTGCCACAGCTCCCTACTGCTGCTTTTGGAGACTAAGGGGTGAAGAGAATTTGAGAATAAAGACCATAAGAAATATGTTCACAATTCTTGGGTTTTACTCTCATCTTCTGAAGTCAATATGCAAATAATTTCCTTGTGAGGACACTTCCGTGCAAGTCAATGTTCAGTGATTTTGCATTAATAAACATTTCTTGTCAACTGAAAACTGACTAGTAATTTGGTGGGAAACAGAGTTCTAGATTTTATCCCATTTTATTCTCTTCCTTTAAGACATTGCTCCAATTTTTTGATATCTCTTACTGAAGAAAAGTATGATGCTAGTCTGCTGCTTGTTTCTTGGAAGGCCATTTGTCTGTTGTTGTTCTGTTGTTTTTTGTTTGAAAGGGTTTGGAACATTCTTTTTGTCTTTAAAGTGTAACATTCTATAATAGTTTGTCTATGTGTGAATTTTAAAAATATTATATAGCTTGATACTCAGTGCTCAGTGAGCTTCTTGTGCTCTTATAGAATTTTTTCCCTCCTGTGCAGACAGTTTTGTATCAACAGTGCTATTTTAGTTTTCCAAAAGCACTTTCTTATACTCTCCTCCTCTTTCCTAATTCCCTGTACTTGTGTTAGGAAGTTAGAGCTTCTTGAATCTCTTGAACATCTTGAAATTCTCTAAAGAAAATTAATCTCACACACACCCACATATATACGCACAGACATATCTCCTTATGGTAACGTTATTTGTCTTTAAAGATAGATTTTTAACAATGAAACAATAAGAAGTTTAACTGGATGCTGTATGTTATTAGGCAGAACTTGGCAACTGATAGCTTCTGCTCTAGTGTCAGATGTTGCTGTGTTATGATAAAGAGGACTCTACTAGGAAATGATTATATACCCTGCTCTGTTTGTATCCTGATAATGTATTTACCTTTGTTAGGAATATTTTATGTTTGTATGGAAGATTTTATTTCCATTCTCCTAGTGTGTAGGTGTATGCATTTGTACACAAGTGTTTATAAGAGAGAATTAAGTTAATCCTAAATTTCAGGACCATATTTTACCCTTGTTTAGATTCATAATGAATATTCTAAATTGGAGATCTGTGTGTGCACCTCTTTGTCTGTAGATGTCTAGAAGAAAGAGAATTTCATCTGTTGTGTGTGTGTGAAATATCTGCAGAGAAGGGGATTATTAATACCTTCTTTCAAAAGTTCTGTTAGTCTTTTTTTTCTAGAACTATTAAAATGAATTGTGAATATTTTATAACAGAATTAAACACAGTCGTTTCTCATTAGACAGTACAGAAAATCTACTTTGGCATGAAGATTTTTGAAAATGTATTTTCCAAAGAGCTCATGTAATTATATTTAATGCAAAGAAGAAATTATCTGTCATTTTTTTTCCCTACAATTGTGTTGAATTGCCAAGAGTGTCTAATTAAACAAAGACCTTGGAAACAGCAACAACTCACTCCATTATTTATGCAAACATTTGTAGAGCAGAAAATTGTAAATTAGCATTATATCAAGTTTTACAAATATTGTCTAACTCATGCTTACAGATCAGTATTAGATTTCATGAGAATATTGTTACCATGTATAATTAAAGATCAGAAGATTTACTACGTGGCATGGGAAGTAAAAAGTGAAAAGGCAAGAGTAAGTTATTCGTTGAAATTATCTTTTTCACATTTTCACTAGAATAAATGCTTCAGGTAAATGCAATTCAAGTTTTAAATAGTGTTAATTAGTTTCAGTGACTTTTGATAAGAAGTTATTTGAGCCTGACTATTCTGAAATAGCCATATTTCTTTTTGAAATGTATATTTCAGATTATAGCTAAACTTCTAAATAATGGAATGCTATGAATTGTTTTTATAGTAATCAGTAGTGTATTTAGAATTTTTTTTGTAAATTACTTAAGGAGCTAGATCTGAAAATTATAATTACAGAATAAATATATTTTTTTGGCAGCTTAAGTATTAGTTAACTATTAATTGGAAAAAGTATCATGAAGAAATATTCCATAGTACCTTAAGTACAATTGGAGCAATGCCTAATCTCTCTACATAGAACTCTAAAGAAACCTGAAAAGATAAACTAATTAGTTTAAAAGATAAACTAATAAGCATTTTGATAATTGAGCTATTTGTGGGGGGAGTTGTGAAATATTAAGGGATACGAATTTCTCCTTTATGTGCATTAAATTAAGATATTTGAAACAATGACCAAAAGATTCAGAACTCCAAGAGATAAAAATAATTCAAAGTGTTATGAAAAGTAAAACTCCATTTATTTTCTACTCAAGAGAAAAATAAGGCATTATCCAATATTACCTACACTGACATTTCTTATTTCTCTCCTAGTGAGCTTTTCCTTTTCTGTTTCAACCATCTAAACAGTGGAAACTTCCATCCACAATTTTAGAGAGCTCACTAAAAGTTGTCATTCATTTCCCTTTCAAGACAGAGGTGATCTGGTCCCAATATCTCTCATGAACATAGATGCAAAATCCTCAACAAAATTTTAGCAAATCAAATATAACTTTTATGTATTTATACAAATATATAACTTTAAAAACTTTTTAATAACTCTTAAGTATATTTATATAAACTTTAAAAATAATAATACCCATGAATGAGGTGTATTTCATGTATGAAAAGGTGGTTCAGTATTTGAAAATCAATCGTTGTCATCCACTATGTCGGCAAACTTAAAAGGAAAAATCATATGATGATATCAATTGGCATAGAAAAAAGCAATTGACACTTCTGACACTACTGTGTAACATGGAATGGATGGGCAACCAAGATTTGCTGTATGGCAGTATTCAGTATCTTGTGGTGACTTGTGATGGAGAATAATCAGGAAAAAAAAAGTATATATATGGGTGGATCACTTTGTTGTGCACCTGGAGTTGACACAGTGTTTAGGATCGGCCTATACTTCAAGACAAAAAAAAGAAAGAGAGAAAGAAAAAGCCTTTGATAGAATTCAAACCCAATTATGATTTAAAAAAAAAAACCTCTTAATACACTAGGAATAAAGGAGAACTTCCTTAACCTTATAAAGAACATCTACAGCTAACATAATACTTAATGATAAAAGATTGAATGTTTCCTAAGATCAAGAACAGGGTAAGGATGTCTGTTCCCAGGACTCATATTCAAATAATTCCAGAATTTCTAGCCACTGCAATAAGAAAAAAATACAAAATAAAAAGGCATACAGTTTGTAAAGGAAGGAGTAAAAGTCTTTGTAGATGAAATGATTGTATATGTAGAAAATCCCAAGGAATTTACAGAAAAAAAAAAAAAGAATGGCTTAGAACTGAGTCACAGGATTCAAGATCAACACACAAAAATCAATTGCATTTCTATATACCAACAATAAACGCTTGGGAAATGAAAATAAAAATGCAATATAACTCCCAATTGTACCACAGAAAATGAAATCATTAGGTGTAACTATAATAAAACTATAAAATGCTATTGAAATAAATGAAAGTAGATTTACTATTTAAAGAGACATACCAAATTCATGGTACAGTATCAAGACTGTGATATTGCTGGGTGAGACACATAGATCAATGGAACCAAATACAGAACTCAAAAGTAGATCCACACTAATATGTCTAACTTTTGATAAAGGAACAAAAACAATTCAGTGGAGGAGGGCTACCTTTTCAAAGAGTGGGGCTAGAGAAATGGGATAGCAGTAGACAAAAAAAGAGAATCTCCATGTGAAACTCACACCTTATATAAAAATTAACTCAAAATAGATCATGGAATTAAAGTAAAATGTAAACCTATAAAACTTCGAGACAAAAATATAGGGAAAAAAATCTTTAGGTCCTAAGTCCAAGTGAAGGGTTATTAGACATGATACCAAAAGCATAATCCATAAAAGAAAATATTGGTAATTTACCTCACTAACATTAAAAACTTTTGGTCTGTAAAAAATCTGTTAAGAGGATGAAACGTCAAGCTGCAGACTAGGAGAACATATTTGTTAATCTTGTAGTTACCAGAGAACTTTTATCTTTACTAAATAAAGAACTATGAAACATCAACCTTGAAAAAACAATAAAATTAGAAAAATGGCAAAAAAAAAATGCATGGACATTTCACCAAAGAAGATACACAGTTATCAAATCATCATGTGAGAAGATGTTCAAATTTATTACCATTAGGAAAATGCAAATTAAAATTGCAACAGCATATTACTATATACCACTCAGAATGGCTAAAATAAAAAAATAGTGATAAAACTATATGCTGATAAAAATGTGGAAAACTTGTATCACTGATACATGAGAATTTAAAATGGCCTAGCTAGTCTGAAAAACTAGTTTAGCAGTCCCTTTTAAAACTAAAATGGACTTACCATGTGATCCAACAATTTCACTTCTGGGCATTTATCCCAGAGAAGTGAAAATTTATTTTCACACAGACGCTTGTACACGACAGGTTTATTTACTTATTTATTTTTAAAAATAGTGTAAAACTTGAAACTCCTCAAACGTCCTTCAATAAGTGAAGGGTTAAACAACTGTGGTATATCCACACCATGCCATAATATCCAGCAATATATGGAAACAACCTATTGATATACACACAATTTTAATGAACCTCAAGAAAATTATGTGAAGTGAAAAAAGCCATTATTGCATGATTCCATTACATTTGTGAAATAACATAATTAGAAAGATGAAGAATTGATTGGTGGTTACAAGAGTTTAGGGAAAGTAGGAAGAGCTGGGTGTGGCTGTAAAGATAATAGCCTGAAGGAGATTTGTGGTAATGGTAGAGGTGAGTATCTTGATTGTTGGGGTGCTTACATGTAGCTACCCCTGTGATAAAATTGCATATAGCACACACACACACACACACACACACACACGAGAGCCTGCGTAACTGGTGAAATCTGAATAAAGTCTATGAATTGTGCCAACATCAATTTCCTGAATTTGATGCTGTACTCTACTTATACAAGATGTTAAAAGGAGAGGCTGGGTAAAGGGTGGAATGAGACCTATCTATATATTTTTTTGCAATTTCCTATGAATCTATGTATATTTCAAAGTAAAGACTTAAATAAAGCATTATTTGAGCCACTTGGAATTCTTTCACATAAGGTATGAGAAAGAGATCTGTCTCAGTTTCCTAGGGCTGCCGTAACAAATCATCACAAACTAGGTGGCTTAAAACAGAAATTTACTCTCTCACAGTTCTTGGAGACTAGAAGTCCAAAATCAAGGTGTTGGCAAGGTTGATTTCTTTTGGAGGCTCTGAGGGAGAATCTGTTCCATGCCTCTCTCCTAGATTTTGGTGGTGGCTGGTAATGCCGGTGTTCCTTGACAATTGCATTATTCCAATCTCTGCCTCCATTGTCACATGGCATTCTCCCTATGTCTGTGTGTCTCTATGTCCAAATTTGCCTCTTTTTATAAGGACACCAGTCATTGGAGTAGGGCCTACCCCGATCCAGTATGACCTCATCTTAACTTGATTACATTGCAAAAACTTTTTCAAATAAGGTTGCATTCTCAAGTGCAGCGGGTAAGCTATGCTCCAAGAATTTATAATCAAACAGAAATATCATCAAACTAGTGTACTAATTTTTTAAATCACTGGGCCAATATTGTCAATTTCTCACTTTTATGAAGTAGCTATCCTCAACTGCAATTAATTCTGTATTGTTACCATTCAATAGAATATTAATTTTCACCTCCATCTTAATGTATATTACTGCTCAGAGAGATGTCCCACCTGACTTGCACATTTAGTAATATCATAGACCCTTTAGATCCAGGTTATGGAACCTCCTCCAGAATTTGCAACCACACTTTATTTTCTCTAAGACTCTTGTAGTTATAATTTGTATTGTGGCTACATATTTTTTTATTCTCCAAAGTGTCTTACTAAGTTTTGCTCCATGATTAGAGAATGAGCTCATGACGTCTGTGCCCATGTTGTTATCTATAGCCATGTCTTGTGCATGTGTGCATGTGTGTGTGTGTGTGTGTGTGTGTGTGTGTGTATTTCTCCAAGGAGAAAAATGAATATTCATATAAAGCACTTAAATAATTGATTGAATATGTGAATGTATCTTTAAAGTAGATAAATGAGATTACTGACGTATGGCCATTTTGATCCCATTGTGTGCCTCAAATGTGTGCTCTAAATAGATGTTTGTCTTCATATAAAGAGACTGTTAATACAATCTGAATTATAATTGCACAATATTACTTGTTTTATTAAGATAAAAAATTTAAAATATAGGAAGATAGATGGATAAGGGAAATATTTTATTTTTTATACTATGATTTCAAAGTTGCAGTTGTTTGCAGAGAACCAGGAATAAATATAGATTTCATATAACAAAATGGAACTAGTCAACAAAAATGGAAGAGATTTTGGTGCTTCTATCTCTATTTCCTCTATCACTTTCCTCTGTAGTCTTCGTAGTCATATTCCTAGGCTAATAAAGTGCTGCATTTTTTCCTTCAGTTTCCTCATTCCTTTTTCTTGGTATCTTGAATTACTTTAGTTTCTGTTGACTTTACCCAATAAAGCCTGCAGAAATACTCTGTAAGATCTTATTTTTAGAATGTTAATTATGTAAAATTTAATAAATTACAATTTTAATTTACCATTTTTGATTCTTCTGACTTTGATATTTCCCTTAATGCCATTTTAATTTCATTATGTTTGTAATATTTTGACTGTCTTTATTGCTTGCTTTATATCCTATGTTAATTACTTTGTTTCTCTTATAAACTAATTTTCTCCTTCACTTCTCAAGGGAATTTTCTCACTTAAACAACACAGGAAAAATCAACAGCTCTTCCAAAATATAAACTCTGGCTTTAAGGAAGAATAATTCAATCCACTATGAAAATATCTGGGTTGGTAATCATTATATATTTAAAAAGCAACGTGCAAGGCACTGCATACAGTTTCAAAAACAGATAAGGGAGAGTTATTGACCTGTAGAGCTTATAATCAAGTCAAATGCATAAGAAGAAGGATACATTAATTGTATTACAGACAAATTAAAATGAAGGGAAGAGGAAAGTCACAAAGGCATGATGTTCAGAAGACCAAGGGTAGAGAGAATAGGGAAGAGAGAGGAAGGATTAAAAGAATGTTTAGGTGTCGATTCAGGCTTTTTGGATAATCTGCCATTTAAATAGGGCCTAAAGCAAATGAAGATTTTAACAGATAACATAATTGAGTTTTTCGGAATGCCGTCTTTCCCATAAACATTTTTATAGTCATTGAGAAAGTTATTCTACCACCTTAAACTTTGACCTCTTAGCTGAAAAATAAAAAAAGAGTATATGAATACTACCTACGTTATAAAGCTGTTATGAAGTTTAAGTGTGATCCATTTAAAACACCTTGAAAATTTTATATACTGTGTGTTCCATAATTTTTCTTTTTTCACTGTTTTTGGCAGAAAATCTGGGATGGTCATCATAGATTATTTTTTGGGGGGGGAAATATGTTTATTTTATTTTATTAATTTTTATTGGAGTATTGTTGCTTTACATTGTTGTGTTAGTTTCTACTATACAGCGAAGTGAGTCAACTATACACATACATATATCCCCTCTTTTTTGGATTTCCTTCCCATTTAGGTCAACACAGAGCACTGAGTAGAGTTCCCTGTGGTTCACAGTAAGTTCTCATGAGTTATCTATTTTATACTTAGTATCAATAGTGTATATATGTCAATCCTAATCTCCCAATTCATCCCAACACCCCTTCCCCCCTTGGTATCCATATGTTTGTTGTTTATGTCTGTGTCTCTATTTCTGCTTTGTAAATAAGATCGTCTAAAACTATTTTTTCAGATTCCACATATATGCATTAATATACGATATTTGTTTTTCTCTTTCCAACTTACTTCACTCTGTATGACAGTCTCTAGATCCATCCACGTCTCTACAGATGACCCAATTTCATTCCTTTTTATGTCTCAGTAATATTCCACTGTATATATGTACCATATTTTCTCTATCCATTTCTCTGTTGATGGACGTTTAGGTTGTTTCCATGTCCTGGCTATTGTAAATAGTGCTACAGTGAACATTGGGGTGCATATGTCTTTTTGAATTATGGTTTTCTCTGGGTATATGCCCAGTAGTGGGATTGCTAGGTCACATGGTAGTTCTATTTTTAGTTTTTTAAGGAACCTCCATACTGTTCTCCATAGTGGCTGTGTCAATTTACATTCCCACCAAGAGTGCAAGAAGGTTCCCTTTTCTCCACACCCTCTCAGCATTTATTGTTTGTAGATTTTGTGATGATGGCCATTCTGACCAGTGTGAGGTGATATCTCATTTTAGTTTTGATTTGCATTTCTCTAATAATTAGTGATGTTGAGCATTTTTTCATGTGTTTGTTTGCCATCTGTATGTCTTCTTTGGAGAAAGGTCTATTTAGGTCTTCTGCCCATTTTTCAACCAATTTGTTTGTTTTTTTGATATTGAGTTGTATGAGCTGTTTGTATATTTTGGAGATAAATCCTTTGTCCGTTGCTTCATTTGCAAATATTTTCTCTCATTCAGAGGGTTGTCTTTTCATCTTGTTTATGGTTTCCTTTGCTGTGCAAAAGCTTTGAAGTTTAATTAGATCCCATTTGTTCTTTTTTGGTTTTTATTCTCATTACTCTAAGAGATGGGTCAAAAAAGATCTTGCTGTGATTTATGTCAGAGAGTGTTCTTCCTGTGTTTTCCTCTAAGAGTTTTATAGTGTCTGGCCTTACATTTAGGTATATAATTCATTTTGATTTCATTTTTGTGTATGGTGTTAGGGAGTGTTCTAATTTCATTCTTTTATATGTAGCTGTCCAGTTTTCCCAGCACCACTTATAGAAGAGGCTGTCTTTGGTCCATTGTATATTCTGGCCTCCTTTGTCATAGATTAGGTGACCATAGGTGCATGGGTTTTTCTCTGGTCTTTCTATCTTGTTCCATTGATCTATCACCCTGAAACCAAAACTAGACAAAGATATCACAAAAAAAAGAAAATTACAGGCCAATATCACTGGTGAACATAGATGCAAAAATCCTCAACAAAATACTAGCAAGCCGAATTCAACAACACATTAAAAGGATCGTACATCATTATCAAGTGGGATTTATCCCAGGGATGCAAGAATTCTTCAGTATAGGCAACTCAACCAATGTGATACACCATATTAACAAATTGAAGAGTAAAAACCATGTGATCTTCTCAATAGATGCAGAAAAAGCTTTTGATAAAATCCAGCATCCATTTATGATAAAAACTCTCCAGAAAGTGGGCATAGAGGGACCCTACCTCAACATAAGAAAGGCCATATATGACAAACTCACAGCAAACATTATTCTCAATGGTGAAAAACTGAAAACACTTCCTCTAAAATCAGGAGCAAGACAAGGGTGCCCATTCTCGCCACTGTTATTCAACATAGTTTTGGAAGTCCTAGCCACAGCAATCAGAGAAGAAAAAGAAATAAAAGGAATCAAACTTGGCACAGAAGAAGTAAAACGGTCACTGTTTGCAAATGACATGACACTATACATAGAAAATCCTAAAAAGGCCACCAGAAAACTACTTGAGCTAACCAATGAATTTAGTGAAGTCACACGATACAAAATTAATACATAGAAATCTCTTGCATTCCTATACACTAACAATGAAATATCAGAAAGAGAAATTAAGGAAACAATCTCATTTACCATCACAACAAAAAGGATAAAATACCTAGCAATAAACCTACCTAAGGAGGCAAAAGACTTGTATGCAGAAAACTATAAGATACTGATGAAAGAAATCAAAGACTACACAAACAGATGGAGCGATATACCATGATCTTTGTTTGGAATAATCAATATTGTGAAAATGACTATACTACCCAAAGCAATGTACAGATTCAGTGCAATCCCTGTCAAATTACCAATGGCATTTTTCACAAAACTAGAACAAAAAATTTTACAATGTGTATGGAAACACAAAAGACCTCAAGTAGCAAAAGCAATCTTGAAGGAAAAAAAGGGAGCTGGAGGAATCAGGCTCCCTGACTTTACAGTATACTACAGGGTACAGTTATCAAGACAGTATGGTAGTGGCACAAAAACAGAAATATAGATCAATGGTACAGGATAGAAAGCCCAGAGATAAACCCACACACCTATGGGATGATCATCATAGATTAATGCCAATATGAACAAAGGTAAATGTCCTACAGATTTTAGCAAAATAAATCCAACAGTACATTAAATATAGTATACTATGACTAAGTAAGTTTTACCAGGTATGTAAGGACAGATTAGACTTATTAGAGAACCTACTTACATAATTTTCCTTATTTAAAATTTAAAGAGAGAAAAATGAATTAAGTATATATTTGTGGAAAATGTCTTTACTGAAAATCAATATCCATGTATCATAAAAACTTTTAGCAAACTAAGAATGCAGGATACTTCCTAAAGCTAATGAAGAACAGCATAGTATTTAATGGCAAAGTGTTAGAAGCATATTCTTTAAAAGTGAAGAATGAGAACAAATATCTTTTCTAACCACTTTAATGCACTATTATATCTGAGGCCTTAACCAACTCAGGAAGACAAAGATAGGAACTAGTGTAGGAACTGGAGAGAAGGAACAATGATAATATACTGACAAATTAATAGAATGGATAAGATTTTAAGTAGGTTTCTTGGCTACAAAATCATTTTTCAATTAATTACATTCCTATTCCTGGATAAAAAGAATATGAAAATATCAGTTTAAAAGGATGAAATTTACAATATGATGTACACAGGAATGCATTTGACGAGAGATGTCCAAGTCTTTTATGGAGAAAATTTTTTTAAACTTTATTAATGGCATAAAATATAGTGTAAACAATTGGATATATATATATATATATATATTTATATATATATAGTGTTCATGTGTAAAAAAGATTCATTATCACATAGATGTCAATTCTCTCCAGATTAATAAATATATTCAATGTAATTCTCATTAAAATCTCAATTTTTTTGGTGGAACTTGACAAGCTGATATAAAAATATATATGAACTAGCAAAGACTCAGTGACAATCAAGATAATTTTAAGGAAAAATAAGGAGAGAGTCAATGCAGTGACACAAGTTAAGACATACCATAAACCATTGGTAACCGAGACACTGGAATTTTGCTGTGGTGAAGACAATCATTGCCACAACAGAAGGAGCCCAGGTATAGATCCATGTTTTTTGAATACTTTATATATGACAGAGGTGGAATTACAGGTCAGTGGAGAACAAGTGATGCTAAAATTTGTTTTCCATTTTAAAAAGTGAATCATTGCTTCACATTGTATACAAAATTCCTAGGTATTAAATATTTCTGTGTAAGAAAACTTTAGAAATTTTAACAGAAAATATGAATTTTCTTCATGACAAGGATACAGAGTATTTAAGATATATGAAAACAGAAGACATATAGAAACACGTGTGATAGCTTGATTATGTTTAAATTTATTGCTTGAAAAGATACCTGAAAAGATACTATTAAAGAATAAAAGCCAAGTTTTAGGCTAGAAGAATATATTTGAAATACACATAACTGGCAGATAATTAGTATCTAGAATTCAAAATATCCTCCTGTAAATCAAAAGTAAGATGCAGAAATGCTAAAGTGTAAAAGTGGCAAAATATGCAAACTCAGTTTCTGCGGGGGGCTGTATAATACATAAATACATGAAAAGAATTTCAAATTCTTCAGAAATTATGGAAATGTGAAATTATAACTATAATTCAATACCTGTCATTTCCCTCAACTGAACAGTAATTTAAATGTCTTCCAATAACAATGTTGGAAAGAAAGTAAGGAAATAGGAAATCTCATATATTGCTGCTGGAAGTGTAAGTTGTTACAGCCACTGTGGGGAGCGATTTGGCAATACCTAGGAGAAGTAAATATGTGCATACTCTTGAGACACCCATTTTGTATAGCCCAAAGTGTGTAATACACAGAAAGTCTTCCACATGTGTACAAGAAAAAAATATAAAAATAATGTTTGTATCATTTTTTGCTGTAGCAAAACAGCATTAACAATAATGAAACTCTGAAACAACGTGAATAACCAAACCAATACTTTTGGTCTAGTCATTCTGTGGAAACCAACATAGTGGTAAAAATGGCAAACTATATTTACATTTATCGAAGTGGATAAACCTAAAACATACAGAGTTGAACTAAAGGGATTTTCAGAATGGCATATAGTGTAGGACAGCGGTCTCC
Source organism: Stenella coeruleoalba (assembly GCF_951394435.1). NCBI lineage: Eukaryota > Metazoa > Chordata > Mammalia > Artiodactyla > Delphinidae > Stenella > Stenella coeruleoalba. The sequence goes on from NC_137149.1 coordinate 6,804,717, forward strand.
AACCTTTTTGGCACCAGGGTCCGGTTTCATGGAAGACAGTTTCTCCACTGACGGCGGGGGTGGGGGTGGAGGGGTACGTGTTCAGGTGGTAATGCGAGTGATGGTTCAGCCGGTAATGTGAGCGATGGGGAGCGATGGGGAGCGGCAGATGAAGCTTTGCTCGCTCGCCCCTCATCTCCTACTGTGTAGCCTGGTTCCTAACAGGCTGTGGACCAGTACTGGTCTGGGGGTTGGGTACCCCTGGTGTAGGGTACCATTTATATGGAAAAATATGCACAACATTATTTAGAGACAAGTACATAATTAGGAAATGGATTATAAACATGAGAATTACAAAGATTGAATTCAGGATTGTAGTTAGCTCTGCGGGGAGGGGACAGTAGAGAGGTGAATGTGAGCTAGGATTTAACTATGCTTAAAAAGGTTTATTTCTTCAGCTGAGTGGTGATTATCCATGTTTACATTGTTGCATAGTAATATGGTGTATATGATCATATGTATATCATACAACATCTATAATATATAACATATATATGATTATTTATACAGTTCTTTTTCATGCCTGAAATATTTCAAAATAAATAGTATGTAACAATTAATGAAGGGAGGAGGCAATTTAGGAGAGTACTGTCAAAGAGTAAGCCATTGGTGATTTGACATAGTGTAGTAGACATCACATCACATATTCTTTAAATATCCAGAATTTGAACACATGAGAGTGCCTGCCTTGTGTCATGTCACACTGTCTCCAGGTAGGGCTCCTATTTTGCAGCCATTGTTGATCATTTCAGACTGGAGAAGAGCATGTTTTCTTCAGTCCTGCAATACTTCAAGGTGACAGACTTTGTCAACTTTGCTTCCCTTGCCAATGTAAAGTGTTGTGATTTCCCCCTGAGTGACTTGCTCAGGTCTGATTTCTCTGTTTTGCAGGATTTTGCTAAACAGAACAATATCCCAAATCTTTTCTATTTTTAACATTTCTGTTACTGCTATATGTAGCCTGATGACTCAGTCCACTGTTCAAGATAAGGAAGGTGAAAATTTGACCAAATATTCTTCCATTGCATTACAAGGGTCATCAGGTTTCCAATCAAAATTTCCAGTTGATATTTGTGAGTCCTTATTATTCACCTCCCATCCTTCCCATTCAGCCAATTACACATTTATGCAGCATCATAGTTTTAGGTACCAAATTCTTAGGGAATTTATCACTTAGGGAAACAGCACAAATAATATTGGCTTCTCACATAACACTGTTCAAAAGATGGCAATTCAGAGCTAGTTATGGGGAAAGGCAGACACAGCTGATATGATCTCCATTGTCTTCAGAAAATCTTTCTCCTCTGCCATGCTCAACATGAGGTTCCAACTTCATTGTCAGAAGAAGTCATCTACAGTTCCATCTGAAATACTCACGTTCGAGGCTGCAGGAAGGAGAACAGTGAACACGCTAGCTGTTTGTCCCCGATTTATGAACCTTCTCAGAAGCTTCATACCAATCTTCACATAAGTCTATATGAGTACTTTGGGCTGCAAGAGAGGCATGGACCTGTAATAGTTTAGCTGACCTGCCTAGAATAAAATTATATTTCTACTGTTCTAATATTTATTAAAGTTTTAACTTTTTCAGGACTGTTCCTCTTTTATTGATTGTCCAGCATGTTTTATGTGTTTGTAGAATAACTCAAGCATCATCATGGTGGTTGAAGAGGAGCAGTCAGTTCATTTGTCCATCCTTTTGCTAATCTTGAGGTTTTCACTAACCTTTAAGCAGATGTCACTCATACATCTGGACACAAGGCATTCCCACAGACTTTTGCTATATAAGTGTCCTGTGCTCTAGGTGCTGTCCAGATTCTGAGGTTTGCCTTCAAGTGAATCAGTACTGTCTTGGTTCTTTCTGAATCTTGGCTGATTCCTCCTTCCGTGGCTTATAAACTGCTCAACCTGCCACCATCTGCAGGACTACATGTCATACCCTCTGGCTCCCAATGGGAGCATGCAATGATGTTTGCATCCTTTCAAAGAGACATGAAAGCTGGGCAGTAGAAACTCTGGTCTCTCCTTATCTAAAGATATGTTGCAGGCTTCCCTGGTGGCACAGTGGTTAAGAATCCGCCTGACAATGCAGGGGACACGGGTTCGATCCCTGGTCCGGGAAGATCGCACATGCCGCGGAGCAACTAAGCCCGTGCGCCACAACTACTAGAGCCCATGCTCTGCGGCAAGAAAATCCATGACAATGAGAAGCCCGCGCACCTCAAGAAGAGACGCCCCTGCTTGCCTCAATTAGAGAAAGCCAATGCACAGCAATGAAGACCCAACACAGCCAAAAACAAAAACAAAAAACAAATGAATAAATAAATTTATAAAAAATGAAAAAGTAAAGATATGTTGCTATATTTTTAATGTGCTGCAGCTAAGCCATTGGTTTTTGACTTAGGAACCATTTCCTATAAAGGCCAAAATGCATAGCAGTGCACAGCATCTATTACTTATGATTCTCTCTTCCATCCTATAGGAGCTTCTTTTCCCTGAATATTCACCTTCTTTTGATTCAGCATTTAAAACAAAAGCAAAGTAATTTGTTTATCCTCTTTCTCTTTCCTCTATCCTCTCCTTTTCCTGCTCTTCTTCTGGAAACAGAAGAATTTTTTATATTTCCTTTCTGTCAACTGGGAACTTTTTGACAACTTTTTCTAGTTCTTTCTCACTGTACCTGAAATTACCCTTCCTCTTAAGTCATGTGGCTTAAACTTAGTGAAAGAAGGAGAGCAAAGGAATTTGTTTTATGGAGGAAACAATGTATCTATCTAATAGTTTGTACATATTTCTCATATTAATAGCCCTAAACCTTTGGAGATTGTCCTACATAGACATTAATTCATTTTCAAACTCAACATTCTCTCAAATCTCATAAGAAAAAATAATAAAAGTCCAGTCTGCTCAGATCCTCACTGTGTCTTATAAATTTTGCTGACTCAGTAGTCCATAGAATGCCAGTACATTTTCTCTGGCCTGTTTTTTTGTCTGTGCTGAACATAGGAATGAACCTTGGTTTCAATGTCTACTGCTTCCTCAAGGAAATATAGATGGGTGAACTTTTGGACAATGAACTGAAGGAAGATAGCTTCCTTCAAGTGATTCTTTTCTGAGTTGGGACTGGCTCTCTCACACAACATCTACAAAGAAATCTCCCTTGCTATTACAAATCATATGTTTATTTCAGTCTATTTCCGGTACACTAATGACAATTTCTGATTATTTTAAAAGAAAATTCTTTCACCATGTCCTGGATTTCAGTTCAAACATTCTTTATATTTCTTGACAGTGAATGATGATTTGTCCAAATTGCTTCTCTAGTTATTTCTAGTTCGGGTTCAGTCACCAAAAGATGATGTCAGGGTGTAGGGTTCTATCAAAGTGCTTTCTATCACTCTCTTATTAGCTTTTTAGCTTAAAATGCTAACAGTTAATAGTTAATTAAATAATAGTTAATACTTATAAAGCACTTGTAATGAGAAGGCACTGTTCTTTGTGCTTTATTGTATTTATCCCACGTAATCCTTGCAACATCCCTACTAGTGTTCTTATCTTACAGAGTGGAAGACCAAGGGTTAAGAATGGTTAAGTAACTTACTTAAGTCTCATCACTAGAAAATGGTAGAACCAGGATTCATCCTAAGCAGCCTGGCCCAGCATCTGTGCTTTAAACAATATACTATACTGTCATTCTCAGATTGATTCCTGAATCTGATAAATTGTATTTTCTAATCAAATAAAGTTTCTGAACCTGCAAATTTGTGGCAGATCCTGGAAGGATGAATTTGCCAATTAAATTCTATTCTGAGACGGGAAGAAATATTTTGGAGGCCAGCCATTTTACTCCAGGCAGCAGACCTCTGTGTTTCCATGCACTGTTGGATTTTTCTTCCAAAATTTATGACACGGATAGGTATAGACAACTTAAATGAATTAAAGATAGAAAAGTATTTATTAGTCTTGAAAGTATTGCAATGACTGTTGGCCCGAGAGCAGATTCTGGGATGTGATTCAGCCAAAATCTGCTTGAATTGTAAATGGTAGGAGAATATGTACCAACAACTTGATGAGAAGAGAAAAAACAGAAAAAAAAAAAAAAAAGGAGATATTGGTAATTAGAGAGACAAGAATATTAAAAAAAAAAAGACAATTTTAGGGAGAAATAATGGTAACTTTTTATAGAATGAAGGGAATGAATGCCACTAAGCAAGAAGAGCTTAGATATAGGACAGAGAGGTTATAAGCGATAGAGGCAAGTCTGCAGAGAGGATGTTGGTTATCTGAGCTATCACAAAATATTAGTGTCTACTGATTAGCAATCCTTTCAAGATAATTAAAAGTAGAAGCAAAGTTTTCTTAGTGGCATGATGTGAGATGACTCAAGTGACAATTTTGGAGTGTGCAGTGGAAGACTGAAAGTAGTCAAGTCACTGAAAGCAGGGGGTATAGAATAGGAAGACAGAAAGTCACAAAGGTTCTTAAATCAGAAGATTGTCTTCTCCTAGGAAAATGAGAGGGGCAAATATGGAGAGTGGCAGAGCTACAAAGATAAATTTCACCTAGTATGAAATTTTTATTATGAGCCGTCCAGTTAGTAGAATTTATTGCAATTTTAGTGTTCAAGAAGCTATTAGAGAAAATACGTGTCAAACTGAAAGTAATGTAACTAATGTGAAAGGATGTGATTTTTCAATGCTATACAAAACTCAGTAACTGGTGTGCTGCACAGTTTTATTCTGTTCACATATAATAGAAAAATCACCATGACAATATATCTTCTTTGCCATTCAGTATCATAAATTTAGCTTTCTTGCTGACACTTACTTTTGTGTAATGATACTTTTTCACCATCATGCATCTTCATCTGAAAACCAGAAGTAGTCTCTTTTGTTGAATTCCTAAATAAGTAAATGACATTGATAAAGTTGAGAGATTGTTTTAAATAAAGTTATAAGGAAGAATTGCCTTCTTAGAATAAATTGGCTTGGGCTTTGTATAATTTTTTTAAATTCTTAATTTTTTAAAAAAAAGGAAGGGACATGGAACAATGTTCTCATCCTTAAATTCTCCGATTTTGTGCACAAATTCCTCGGGGACTGAACTAACATTTTGTGGCAGATACTGTACTGGTTTTGTACAGATTAGCAAAACAGCTACTGTTTTCCTCTTTTGCTTCCATGGACTCTGAATTCCCCACTATAGTGCTCTCCCTAGCAGTTTGGAAACCCAGTAGAAAACTAGTGTGAATGACTGTCTAAATTTTAGATGGACCTGGAATGTCTTTTGATCACCAGTCTGTTTGTTGGCATTTACAGCTATTATTGCTTATCAAAATCTTAATTCTGTATTGTGAATGTCCTTCATCACCATTTCTTCTTCTTCCTTTTTCCTTCTTCTTCTCTCTTCCTCCTTCCTCCTTCTCCTTCTCCTCCTTCTCATGCTGCCAATAGGGGTCACGGTGAGATAAAATTTGGACTATGTTTGTGTGTTTTTGTAATTTTACTGACAAATTTTCATTGCTAAAGCCTTACTTTGTGGCTTAACAAAGGTTTAGCATGCTCTCATGACGCCATTAGGCATCAAGGTCTTAACAAACAAACTCTTCTAAAAGTTAAGTCAGATTAGCCTCGCTATTTTTCTTACTTTCCAAATCCCCCAAGACTACAGCTACCAACGAGGGAGAAAGTTAGGACTGGCAATACAAAATGTTAGCATTTTCTTTAACACTTATGGTCTACCAGATGTTGTAGTAGTTGAAGTTTTCTTCTTTATTTCTTATTATAGATAAGGGAAATCAACACTATTATTACCGTATTATCCTATTTGACAAACACCTAGAGATTATATAAGTGATGTGAAGTGAGATAAGTCCTCTCATTCTAGCCCCGGTGCTGATACTTCTCAAGGGAACTGTTGTAACTAACCCATCATGCTTTAATTCCATGTTGTTATCACTCACTGTGTAGAGCAGAGACATCCTCTATACCAATTTCATCCCCTAAATGCTCTAAAGTTTCTTGTCCTTTAGTCAGGTCCACTACCCAAATCTTTTCCACTGTGCTATCCTGAACTGACCATATTTAACAAGCAAATTATTGTATCTATCACCATTTCTTTAGATCATTTCCATCAACTCCTTGACATAACCAAAAGTCTGCCTGATGACATCTACCTCTCTCCTATAGCCCTTGCAAGTGGTGTCAGTATGGGTGAAGATGTAGAACAACTATAAATCACATGCATTGTTGGAGGGAATATAAATTGATATAACCAACCTGTCAAACTAGCAGCATGTAAAGTCTATAACCCAGTTTATTATCATTGGTATAAAAAGTGTTGACAAATGTGGGCATTTTTGTTTCATTCCCAAACTGAAAGAAAAATATTTAATATTTCATTATTGTATAGGATGTTTGCCATTTATTGGTATAAGGTATTTATCTGATTAAAGAAATTCCCTTCTATTTTTGGTTTACTGAATAAATTTTTAAAAAATCATGAATAGGAGTTGAATTTTGTCAAAAGTTTGATTTGTGGCTATGAAGAAAATCATATGATTTTTCTGCTTTTCTCAGTGAATATGATAAAACATATTAGCTATTTTGAATGATAAGCTACCCTTGCATTTCTGGAATAACCTTGGTTCGGTAATGATAAGTTACCCTTTGTATATATCCCTTGGTATTACTTGCATATATTCTCTATGATTTGTTTGGTGTGTGTGTGTGTGTGTGTGTGTGTGTGTGTGTATTTGTTTAAGAGACTACTTTTTTGGAGCTCTTTTAGTTTCATAGCAAAGTTGTGCAGAGGTTACAGAGAGTTCCCATGTAAACCTTGCTCCCACACCTGTACAACTTCTCCCACTATCAACATCTCCCAACACAACGGTACATTAGTTAAAATCAGTGAACCTACATTGGCAGAGCATTGTCACCCAAAGTCCATAGTTTACATTAGGGTTCACACTGATGTACATTCTGTGATTCTGGACAAATATATAAACATGTATCCACCATCGTAATATCATACAAAATAGTTTCACTGCCTTAAAAATCCTCTGTGCTCTGTCTGCTATTCCGCCTTCCCATCTAACCACTGGAGAATGCTGATTTTTTTATCTCCACAGTTTATCTTTTTCATAATGTCATATAGATGGAAACATATAGTATGTAGCCTTTTTAGACTGGCTATTTTCATGCATTAATATGCATTTAAGGTTCTTCCACGTCTTTTCATGGCTTGATATCTCGCTTCTTTTTAGCTTTGAATAATATTCCATTGTCTGGACGTACCACAGTTTATTTATCCATTCACCTACTGAGGACATCTTAGTTGCTTCCAAGTTTTGGCAATTGCGAATAATGTTGCTATAAACATCTCTGTGTGTGTTTTTGTGTGGAGATAGGTTTTCTATTCTTTTGGATAAATACCAAGGATCAGATTGTCTGTTTCTTCTTGTATGAGCTTTGGCAGATTGTGTCTTTCAAGGAATTGGTGCATGTTATCTAGGCTATTGAATTTAAGGGCAAAGTTTATGGTATTCCTTCTTTATCCTTTTGACTTCCATGGGACCTGTAGTGATGTCCTCTCTTTGATTTCTTTTTTCTTAGTTAACCTGGCTAGAGGTTTATTGATTTTATTGATCTTTTTAATGAACCAAGTTTTGGTTTCATTGACTTTCTCTAATTGATTTCCTGCTTTAAATTGCACTTATTTATGCTTTAATGCTTATTATTTCTCCTCTTCTGCTTATTTTGGATTTAACTTGCTGTTCTCTTTCTAGTTTCTCAATATAGAAACTTAAATTATTGATTTTAGATCTTTCTTCTTTTCTAATATATGCATTCAATGCTATAAATTTCCTCTAATCACTGTTTACTGCATCTCACAGATTTTGTTAAGTTGTATTTAATTTTCCTTTAGATCAAAATATTTTAAATTCTCTCTTGAAATTTCTTCTTTGACCCTTGTGTTATTCAGAAGTATGTTGTTTAATTTCCAAGTAGTTTGGGTGTTTCCAGCTATCTTTTTGTTATAGATTTCTAGTTTAATTCTACTGTGGTCTGAGAGCAGGCAATGTATCATTTTTATTATTTTAAATGTGTTAAGTTGTGTTTTATCTCTTTAAAGATTTTGCATATTTGTTCATAAGGTAGGCTGATCTGTAATTTTCCTCTTTTATATCCTTTTTAGGATTTGGTAGTAAGGTTATTTGTGCACTAAAACCATAAAACCAAAGAGTTACTTCTTTTTCTAATCTGTGGATGATCAGCATTTTGTTTTTTCTCTGTAAATGATTGGAAAAATTAATTGATGGAACTATCTGGTCTTGTGTTTACTTAGTGACAAAGATTTCTAATAAGATATTCAATATCATTAGTAAATACTCAGATTTTCTATATCTTCTTTGTCAGCTTTGTTTAGCTGTGTTTTTTTAGGTATTTGTCTTTTAAATTTTGTGAAATTTATTCGTTTTAAGTTCTTCATAAGAGCTCCTTTTTTTGATATCTTTAGGATTTGTATGTTTATTCCTGATAATAGTAATTTATCCTTCCTTTCTCCCTCTCTCTCTCTTTCTTACTCCTGCTAAACCTAGGTTTTCTAGAAGCTCATATTTTATTACATTTTTAAATGATCATATTTTAATATTTTAGATATTCTTTATTGTACATTTTTTTTCTTTTCATTGATATACTCTTATTTTTACTATTCCCTAAATTGTACTTGTGCTTACTTTTTTTTCTTTCAGAGTGTGTTTCATGCTTTAATTATTTTCTATTCTTTTTTATTTCTGTGTTTATTTAGGTATTTTTACTGACTTCTTCATTGCACTTTTGGTTGTTTCTACTGCATCAAACATGTCAGTAACCCATCTATTAAATTCTTAATTTCAAATATTGTTATTTTCAGTTTTATAATGATTATTTTACCTTTTCTGTGCATTCGAATCTTTGACTATATTCTAATTTTTATCTATTTTGTCTATTCTTCCCTCCATTATCTTAAACTTATAAATCATAGTTATTTAAAAGTCTTCTCCTGAATAATTCCTAGCTCATCTCAGCATCTACTTCTATGGCATGATTTTATCTTGAACATCATCTTAAATATTGGTCACATTTTATTGGCTCTTAATATGTCTAAGATTTTTATTATTATATTTTGAACATTTTATATAAATTAGCTATAGAATATGATGTTAGCCTTCCTCAGCAAGCATTATTATTTCCTATATTAGAGATATGTAACTGATCATCCCAGTCTTGCCTGGGATGAAGCTGGGCCTGAGTTGAATTACCATTTAGTAAGATAGTATCTACCTCTGGTTTATTCTTCTTACTAGGATGTGGCCCTCTGTGAATTTCAGTTGAAACCTTATTAAGTCTTTCTTTCCTAGGCAATTTTTTTGCCTTTCCAAGGCAATTCATTTCAGCTCTTTTTGGTGTTTTCAGCAAAGCACTTTAGCTGTGTTTCCCATGCAGATTCAAAATTTAGTACAATTTTTGAGAGGGAACATTTGTGTTTTGAGACTGCTCCATTCTCTCATTCTGTTACTTCAATCCCCAGTGAGTTCTAAAATCTCTACTGCAACAGGACAAAGAGTGACTCGTGTAAAACTAAGATCTGGGAGTGTCAGGTTTTTGTTTTTCTTTTTTAACAAATATGCATGCAATATCTATCTTTATCACTATACTTTTATTTAATAAAAAAAGATTTGTATTGATTGTAGTAATAGTGGCACCAAATATTATAAGTGCATAATGAATATTTGCTGAGCAAATGAATCAATTAAATTAAACATTGTATATGAATGTGTATTTTCCATGTGATACCATAAATATGTTGGATCAGACTTCCTAATGATGACAGTATTTTCAAAAAGGGAATATTTTTAGGACGTGATGTTGATTCCATTTTAAATTGTAAAAATGTCTGTTTATTTTAGTTTCATAACTCTGCTACAAAAATCATAGATTGAAACCACCTAATTGAAGCAAATCAACTTTGAGCATTACAGCTGTTTTAAATGGAATTGTATTTATCTTCAATGGAATTAAAGGGAAGCATGGACAAGATAAAGTCTATTAAGAGGGCTCTACTACAGGACCTTATATAATACTAGTGCCTAATAATTTTCAGCTTTATCATTGGGCAACATCACCACACTATTAACATGTTGAATCAGTTCTACCACATTAATAATGGAAAATGACCTTTTCTTTCTGGAACTAGATAACCACTCATAAGACAAACAAAAATGTTTTCTTAATGCTGCCCAGTTTCACCTCTTTAATGGTTACACATTTGCTGGAAGGATTAGGGTGATTTTTTACCTGTGAAGTTTTCTCTTGTTAATGATTATGGAATTGGAGCATGTGAGTATCTGACATTGCATTTAGGTAGATAACGTGAATAGTTTGCCTCTCCTTTGAGAAGCCAAACTCATCCCCAGAAGAAACAGTTATTCTTCTTTTGCTAAGAAAAGGACCACTACATCCATCAAGACAATGTAAAAAATGTTCTTGAATCAAACTTCATATTGTTTAATTATTTCAAACTATATTTCTTTTTTTTTTTTTTTTTGCGGTACGTGGGCCTCTCACTGTTGTGGCCTCTCCCGTTGCGGAGCACAGGCTCCGGACGCGCAGGCTCAGTGGCCATGGCTCACGGGCCCAGCCGCTCCGCGGCATGTGGGATCTTCCCAGACCGGGGCACGAACCCGTGTCCCCTGCATTGGCAAGCTGACTCTCAACCACTGCGTCACCAGGGAAGCCCTCAAACTATATTTCTTAAAGACTATAAAGTCTGTCCTTAGATAAACCTTGGTTGTTACAGGAAACGAAGTGAATGAGAAGCTCAGTGAGTGTCCCCTTGTGCCCTTCACCCTTCATTTAACAAGAGAATCTTCACTTGAATCTGTTTCAAATGGAAGTTTCACATGTTTATGCTAAACTATTATGTTGTTTAGTGTCTTCTAGTGGCATTTGTTTTCATTTTTTTTATTCCTAGTGCTATATGTTTAATGTTAGGTTGACTGTCAAACCTTGGATTTGTCATAAATAAACGACCTATATTGGCTGTTTATTTATTCTCATGTTTCTGGTTTATTGCCTATGAATTCTAAGAACTTGGTATGTTTGATTTGAAATAGCTGTAATTTGTTAAATAAATGATATTTCCTCATGAGTGTGAAGAGTTGTATTGTTGAACTTGAAGCAGATTTACTCTGACTCTTTCAAGAGATTAGAATTACATTTAGCCAGAAGGAGTCTGATTTATAGCTCTATATAACAAATGCTACATTTCTAAAAATATGGTACTACATAAAAAAGAAATGGGATACTTTGATACTGGGTTCTTTGTCACTATATTCTACAAGGATGTATGGGAACTTTATTGAATTCATGGTTAGAGTAGAGAATTTCAAAGATTTCTTCTGAGTCTAAGACTGTATGAGTTATCTTCATATAAATTCGATTATTTATTTGTATAATTAATACATATAACTTGATTTTATAAATTGTAGATAGACTGAAAAGGCCCATCTGGTTTGTGATAAAAAGGAAAGTCTAAACCTTTAGACTGGTTGCTAAGATTGTTAATTTTATTACATATGCCTTAAATTTTTTGTATACATTCTATTGCTGAAATGGGAGTAGGTTTTGTTTTTTTAAAGTTAACATTTTTCAATATATATTAGTGTTTGCTCACCTTAAAAGAATAAAATCCTGTTTGTATTAAAATTAAATATTATCTTAAAAATCTGTATTTTTCTTCAGATGTCCAATTTAAATAAAGATATCTTTAAATATTTGGTTCAATCGCCAAAATAGGTCTTAAGAAATAGTAAAGTAAGTCCAGAGTGAGGAAAATTATTTTGTTCCTGTTGTGTTACTTCCTTGATATTATGGTGATGTGTAGACTGAATCATCTTGTTTAAGTTGGCCCAGCTCACGGTAGTCAAGCATTCTGAGAGTCAGTGTGCTGCCAAATCCATGTGCTTTAAATCACTGTGTTTAAGTAGTAAACATGTGTCTTTCTAAGAACGATGGCTTGACAGAAACCGTAGAGATAAGATCATGTACCTCCAAGAGGCTGCTTAAGCAAAAATCAAGGGAGTCAAAAATATGGACACTGTTCATTAATAGTCTGTAAAATGATGAGAAAGTAGAGATCTCATAATGCTGTAGTTCTACATGTCTTTGTGATCAGGGTATCCTACAGAAGATAAGAGTACTGAAATACACTGTTTGGGATTAAAAGCACTCCTTTTAGTCACCAAAAGAATTGTATTCGTTCAATTTAAAGCTTTTAATAGACCAAAGGATAGTAAAGATGCCAAAACATTCAAAAAGATAAATTTTGAGGTACCAGAAACGTGTGTAATTTTCAGATTTTATCAGACTCAGCAGACAACCAGTCTGAGAAAGAAATAGGTGATCTCCAATTATTTAAGTGCTTCACAGAAGCAAAATAGTAAACTGATTAGAGAAGTTATATTTTGAAATGATAGCAATAGAATTTATTCTGTCAGTGAATGTTACAGAATATTTCTTCTAAATGAACATGTTCTGCTTTATATTTCACATAGAAAGAATATAAATTTTACTTCAAAATATATTATATTTTTTTAGGCTAGACAACTTTAATTGTGAAATGGTTAAAATATTGTAATGCTCTTAGCAATTATTGAGTTGTTTTAATATATTTGAGTGCTTCTACAGACATTTTCATATTAATTTTTGTGTAGTCCCTCATTTATTAATGTTTTAATGATTTAAAAACCATATTTTAATTAATTTGTTTATGTATATACTTATCACATATTCGATCAATTTATTTCATAATCCAGTATATATCAAGCATGAACTTAGACAACAAGATAAATGTGGTTGAAGTTTTGGCCAAAGAAGAAAAACATTAGCATATAAACCAGGAAAATAATGAAATAATTTTAACTTTTTTTTCAGTTAGATAAGATGGTTTAACTTAATTTCATATTAAATATCATTGAGGGATATATATTTGAACTGAGTTACTTCATCCAAATTTTCAAGCTAGTGTGAAGTCAGAAATCTAGGGCAGTAATTAGGCCATTAGGCCTTTCTCTACCTTTATTTAAGACTTGATTTATTTATAGCATGGATATTTCAGACATGTGTGAAGAACAGAAATTGATGATATAATTATGAAAAATGAAACTTCTGAAAAAAGTGATTTGTTATGAATTAATAATTCCAGATATTTAAAAACATTTTTCTACTATTTTTATTTCCATCATTGGTCTCATTTGTATCAAAAAACATTGCAATAATCTGTTTAAAATCCACCATTTTCTCTAGATAGAAAGGTATGTTGGTCACTCTGGTCAACAAAATGGAAAGTAATGCAAAGTCCAGTGGCAAACGCTGTGGAATATTAAGCAGGAGAAAAAAAAGGGTTAGGATCAGTAATTCTATGTACCACACACCTATCACAGCCTACTAGTGATAATTTTACATATCAGGAATAAACATTTCCAGGGTAAAGTGAACATGGATTTATTGCTCTGAATAAAAGCATGATTCTTTATTGTACAAAAATAGGTTGGTTGAAATTTCCATCAGAATTTTAATTGAGCATAAGCCTTTCCAGCTACCATCACTGAATATTGGATAAGTCCCAGGTATACTAGATAATGAGTGTGGCCAAACAGTTTTTTAATGCCTTTATAGTCAAGGTAGTGAACCTAACAATGATTAACACAACGAATTATATTGCTCTCCTTTATTCTGAGGAAATATACTACTTAATTTTGCTACAGGAAAGTAGATTTTAATAGGTACCCTTCAAGAATGAAAATAAGTACCAATTTATTTTCAAATAAGCATTAAAAATATGCAACCCTTTGCATTAATTGTAACAGTTAATCAGTACAATGTCACAGTAGTTTATATTATTGTAGTTGTTATTATTGTTGTTATTGTTATTCCATTTTTCCAAGGGAAAAAGAAATACAGCTCAAATAAATTACTTGCCTAATGTTCTATTAATATATTGATATAAAAGTCTAAATAGAAAAATACACTTAAAGCTATGTACACACTTCTACATTTAAAATAGATAACGAACAAGGACCTACTGTAAAGAAAAAAAAGTGCTAAGGATAAAACTGCCAAATTTAAATGCTTTAATCAGCTAAACCACCTTTGAAAGCGTGAAGTGGAAATAAAGACATTGAAGACATAGAAAAGAGAAAGCTATAGTAAGCTTTAGAGCTATGTAGTAAAAAAAAACTATATGCCATAATTAAAATTTTGATAATAGTAGAATGTGGGGAAATAGGCACTACCATGTTGGCCACCTATGATTATTTATAAAACTGAACATGCACACATTCTTTCATGAAACAATTTATCCAGTAGGAATTATTTTCACATGTTTATAGTTGCATCTAAAGATGTTCATTAATTAAAATTCTTTAGAGTATTATTTGTAATAACACACAAAATGTAAATAATATGAATGTCCTTTAATAGAAGACTAAATTATTAATGGCCAATCTGTACTCTAAATGACTATACTATTGTAGTAGGAGGTATTTAAATTAAAATACAGGAAACTGAAAATGTGGATAGTGCATTCCCACCTGTATAAAAATGAACATATAATTGTGGGTGAATATTATGTACTAATATATATGACCTTTTTGATGGTTTCTATGTTTTGAGAATAGAATTTTGGGTCTAGGTTGCGAAGATGGGTCACATGTTTATATATTTAACATTTTAGTTTTTAATATGTGCAAGAGTTATTTCATGATAAAGAAAATTGTCATAATTTTAATAAAAGTGATTTTAGTGTTACTATATGCTAAACACTGTACTAGCACTTTATATTCACATGTAATTTAATCCTCAAACAACTCTGAGGAAGGTACCATTATTACCTTTGTTGTACAGATGAGATGAAATAGAAGGGCAGAGAAGTTAAACTAACCACCATTTGTATAGCCGGAAATGCTGGGTTGAGGAGTCCAGGTATATCTCATTCCCAAGTTTGTGCTCTTCAGTACTTCACTCAATTTTAGAAATCAAAATAATATAGAAAAATAGAGTTCATGTGACAAGCTCCTGACCTACTTTTCATTCGACCTTACTTGCATTACACTTATACATGGAAGGAACATATGATTTTGTATAAATTAGAGACAAATTAGTATTTGAGGAAATTAAGTAATTCTTTTGTCTTTAGCATTGGGGGAAATTAAGTAATTCTTTTGTCTGTGATTGTAATCTGAGTATTTAGTTCTTTTAAGAAAGACAGAGGAGAACCGATTATGACTTACAAACCTGAGACTCATTTCTGACATGACCTCCTTTGAATTGTCTTTATTTGTGTCCTACGGCTTTCCAATCCTAGTGCAAAGAGCTCAGTAGATGCTGGCCTAAAACAAGTAATCATTTTAAATATAAATTATTTTTATTTCCTCTATAAGAAACAAACATCTTGACACACTCGTCTGCTCTTAAAAGCTCATCTTAGTAGTGGAAGCATCTGTGAAAAAACCAAACAGCTGAGAATCTAAATATAGAATCAGATTCAGTCTTTACAACATAAAGGTTGATAATGTGCTGCTGCTCAACACGTGAAACTATAAATGATAGTGCTATATGTTATATAAATTGCAATTTTAGAAATTGAACTTAATGCTGAATTATCTCTGAAGGAAATGCTTATTATTCATTGTCACATATATTGCACTATATTTTTCTCATGGGAATATGTCCATGTGTGACTTATAACTCCAAAGAAAAGTCAATAAATGACATACTTTTTGTTTGTTTCTTTCTTATCAATAGATATTAATATCTCAGGGCACAGAAATACTGCTATTTAAAGGATAAGGGAAGAGCACAGTTTAAAGAAATTTCAGCTAAAGCAATGCAATAGACTGATTTAATGTGAACCCAAATTAAACATTGTATTTTAAAGAAATAAAATATAATAAAACAATTATCCTAAAGAAAAAAATTTTGGGTTTGTTTTCTAGAAAAAGGGTTATATCCATTCCCAATTTCCTTCATAGTCAACATAATCCCATATGAATTAAATTGGGATAAATAATCCCATATGAATTTCACAGAATATGATTATGTGAAAAAATTTAATTTCAACAAATGAAATTATATTTATTATGTTATATCTGCTAAGATAGAGAAATGTATTCATATATTTTTAGCAGTAGGAATTGAAATAAAACAGTTTTAATCAACTAAAAAAGTCATTAATCAAACACACTGTTTTTCCACTCATTCAGGTTTTTTGGCATTTCTTGACAGAATAGAATTGATAATGAACATCTGGTATTATATGGTTAATGAGTGTGAAATGATATTGAATTTCTTTTTCCATAGGGCTCCTGTGTCCTTTTCCTACCCCCATTAGAGAAATAAATACATAAAATTGTAGCCATTTGTGATGTATACATTAATGTGAAATAGTCACAGTGCAACCTCTTAGTGTTTCCTTTACTGGTATATTTTTCAGAGTTGGAATAATTCTTATGGATTTAACCCACATGCTTACCAAAGAAGGTGTTAAAATCCAGGAACATAAAACAGTAGAGCACTAATATATTTTCCAATCTTCAGTGTAGAGATTCTGTAAGAGGAAAGAATCCTATAATGAAACTATAAAGAAATTTGGGATTGTAATTCAAAGATGTTTGGTTATGCCTTTTCATGGAAGAATACTGCACATTTATCTCTTGTGTAATAAGATAATGGGCAGAACAAAGGGTGAAGAAAAGAATATAGAAGAAATAAAATTAAATATTTTTGAACATTATATGCTTTAAATGCCTGAAAACACTTTATCCTCATAACATTTCAGTTATATTTTCAAATTTAAAAATGAGGAAATTGAGGTAACAAGAAGTTAAAGGTCTTGCCTGTGAACACATACATAGGAAGAGGGGGAGGATTTGACCCAACACTGTCTAACTTAAAAGCATTTTTTTATTTGTTTCTCTTGATAGATCCTATTCCACACAGCATGGATTCCAGGAAAAGAGATTAACAGTAGGAAACAAAGGTTTAGAAACAGTGCTCAGTGTATGTGGCTATTTAAAGTATAATAAAAATGCTTTAAATTGGACAATAATTCTGTAAATGCTTTGGTAAATTTAGTCAGCCAGATGTTCCCTTCAAGTATGGTTGATCAATTAATCAGAATCTTCAGATTTTGATCAATTAATCAAAATCTTCAGATTAGAATGTAGTCAGAGGTGATAAAAGTAGTTCTGTAATTCACTGCTTAAAAAGAAATACACACAAACAAGAATAGATTGTCAATTCTAACAAATCATTAAAAAATTATTAACTTTTTTGTAGTTAATAGATGATGTTATGAAATGTTATTGAGCAAAAGAGTAATTACAGCATTGAATAAAAGCACACTTAAGTAAAAATGTATATACATGCTTGAGTGTAAGTATATAAAACTGGTATGTTGAACAAGCATGATTATTCTTATCTTCTAATAGGTATTCTAGCTGTGATAATCTTTCTCTGACCCTGAACAAAAACTGGCCACGGTTTGTAATATTTTGCTTACTTTTATTTCACATACAATTTTAAAGTCATTTAAAAAATCTCAAAACACAGCCTCAATCAAAAACCCAGTATAAGATACGGAGCAACAGTTCGATCTACCTTGTAAGATAAGGCCTTCTCTCCCATCTGCAGCTAATGCTAAAGTTTGGGGAGAGAGTGTTGTGGGCTTTTCCTTGTTTTCTCTGTTTTAACTCCTTGGGTTGCTAACTGAAGCTTCAGTGACTTTGGAGCTAGCTTGTAGGAAAGGAGAAACTGCAAGAGAAGGGACAGGGCTTTTTGTAAACTGCTGATGGCTTTCTGCTTTTGGGGGCTTGCAATGTTTAAAGTTGATTTCTGTCACTGGTGCTTTTTGGGCTTTATTAGGTGCTTTCCTGCTCCACCCCTTTAGTTCCAAGTCAGCCCTGTTTTTCTGGTTGTCCACTTCTCCGATTTTCTGGTTGTTAGAGTCTTCTTGTTCCAGTTCTGCTGGACAGTGGTTTCTTCACGCAATTTTTTCACTAACAGGTTTTAGAAATGTAGAACCTTCAACTTTCTTAGGCTTGAGAAAGACATTTGTTTTCTTTTTCTCTTTTATTATCTTTATTATTATCATTATTTATAAATTTATCATATGAAGAACTGTTTTATACACATTTTTGGGTATAATGTCTATAGTATTGGAATATCAGAGGGAAATGAGATAATCTCGTTTTTGCAAGCTTACATATATGTGTATAATTATGTGTGCATATTATGTGTGTATTTAAAGTGATAGGGAAAAGGAAGGAAGGCATGACTGTTTAGTTATTTTCTGATGATATTCTTAAATATTATAATACATTTTAAGTTTAAAAACATCTTTTTCCCACGTTAAATTTCAAATAATAATGATTTTTAAAAGAAAAGAATGAAATTATGCTAAATGGATCTCGTAGAAATGAAATAGGGACATATATCATTCATATATTGTCTTATTCTCCTTTCTTAGATGTGTTTATTGAAGACATTTACCATATGAATTAAGTATACTCATCAACCATTTCTCTGGAACATTTTAATCAAATATGGAACATACCCTTCAGCAATATAACATGGCTATTTTCAGCACTAAAGTGTTTTTCTTTCCTCCCCCTTTCTATATAAATTTAATTATTTAAATGAAAGTAATCAGTTTCTAAAAGTTTGTCTTATTGTTATAAACCCCATGCTCATTGGGCTAGAATGCATGATTGATTATCCACGAAGATAATGTCTCGCTGAATAAGGAAAATATATTAATCATTTCTGTGAACAAAAACAACTTGTTACTTTAGAAAGCAAAAAGAAAGGGTGTAATACTAATTATATGTAGGATGTTTATGTAATTTTAAGATGTAACTTAAATAAATTATCTTTGCTAACAAGTCCAGTTAAAACCACTACTTCGTTGAAGCCATTTGTGATTATAATTAGTACATTTTATAGTTCTTGAAAGATTCATGATAAGATTCTATTTTCTCTTGACTTCACATAAAATCAAATATGACCTCTATTTTCTTCCCCTTTGTATATAAAAATAGTTATAGATTCAAAAGAATAGCACAGAGTAGTCTTGAGTACGCCTCAACCAGTTTCCCTAATGGTGATAGCTTGCTTAACTTTAATTACAAAATCAAATCCAGCAGATTTCAGTAGTACACAGGTCTTATTCAGATTTCATCTATTTTTTTTAACATCTTTATTGGAGTATAATTGCTTTACAATGGTGTGTTAGTTTCTGCTTTATAACAAAGTGAATCAGTTATACATATACATATGTTCCCATATCTCTTCCCTCTTGCGTCTCCCTCCCTCCCACCCTCCCTATCCCACCCCTCTAGGAGGTCACAAAGCACCGAGCTGATCTCCCTGTGCTATGTGGCTGCTTCCCACTAGCTATCTATTTTATGTTTGGTAGTGTATATATGTCCATGCCACTCTCTCACTTTGTCACAACAAATACTGTATGCTAACACATATATATGGAATCTAAGAAAAAAAAAAAGGTCATGAAGAAGCTAGGGGTACGACGGAAATAAAGACACAGACCTACTAGAGAATGGACTTGAGGATATGGGGAGGGGGAAGGATAAGCTGTGACAGATTTCATCTATTTTACAAGCACTCATATGTTTGTTTATGTGTGTGTGTGTATAGTTCTACTCATATATGAATTTATATAACTATCACCAAAATCAAGATATAGAATTGTTCTATAACTGAAACATCCATTATGCTATCCTTTATAAGCATGCAATGCTTCCCCCCTTCCAAATCCACTGAAGTTATATATCCTAGACTTTAATAAGTTATTACATGTAATAAAAACCTAGAGCAAGTGCTTAAAAAAGCTATAGAAAGAGATACACTAAAGACCACTATGAATAAATAAAAGTGGATTCTAAAAATAAGTAACCCATAGAAAGGCAGGCAAAAGGAAACAAAAATGAAAAAAAAATCAGAAAATAAAAAAGAAAATGGCAGACTTAAGCCATCACATAAATAATTACATCAAATGTAAATAATCTAAATACATCACCTAAAAGAAAGTGATTGCTGAAGTGCATAAAAGACAAAAAAAAAAAAAAACCCCAAAACTATTAACCAATTACATGGGTAATAAGGAATGGGAGAAGTACTATCAAAGGCAGAAGAAAGTTTTCTGGGATGATAGGTATATTTACTGTTTTGATTGTGATGATGGTTTCATGGGTGTATACACATGTTAAAACTTATCAAACTATATACTTTATATATGTGCACTTTATTGTATTTCAGTTATATCTCAATAAAACTGTTAAATTATGGAATATTGCCACATCTTTCTGGCCTTGACCTGTGTCTCTTTAATATATTTATCAGTGTATTTTTAATGAAGACATAGCAATATTGTTTAGGAAAACAGATAATATAAAAATGGAGGTATAGCTTACATATGAAATTTTCAAAATTGAAAACAGAACACATTGCACTGTATCTCTATTTACAATCCTAATATATTTCTCTGTAGTTTCTTTTATTCTAATCCCAGTGATAATCATTATACCTTCCTTTCATACCATACGTCGTCTACAGTTTCCCTCTCTCCTCGGTCTTGGCAGATGATTTTCCCTTTTTTTATTTGAAAAAATATAAAACACCAAAAATGAACTTATATTCCTCCTACCTGCAATCGGTCAGTCAATAAATAAAATTTTACTATGCTTGCACCCATCTATTTCTTTTGTCCTATTTTGTTACAATGGAGGAAGCCAAGCACCATTCAATACCTCCATGTGTGCTGTAGATTCCATCCACTCTTGCACCATCTCAAGGATTTCAACACATCAAATGATCTTCTTGCTTTTAGTCTTTGGAAATCTTTACTGTTAAATAATCATGGTTGTTAGCATGACAATATGCCCTAGACAACCCCATTAAAAAATACTAAAATAAGTCCTCCACCTCGTATACAGATATTACTACAACTGTTTTTTCTCCTTCAGAGCCACAAAAGAGTTACTACATTTTTTTGTCTCCTTTTACTCAACACCCATTTAATCTTCATCTAACCAATGTTGCTTTTACTTCCCACTCTGCATCTTATTTACTGGTATCAAGCTACTGTCTTTACTCTTGATAAATTCAATAGACATATTTCTGTCTTTTCAGATCTCTCACCTATTTTCACCATTCCTTCTGAAACACAGTAAAGTCTTTCATGTTATCTCTTAGTTTTGCTCTCATTTCATGGTTGCTTTATGTTGTTTTCTGTTCTGGATCATCTTCCTCTGTCTATATTCATAATTTTGGAATTCCTTAAAGCTTATTTCTTTTTCCTCTTCTCCTCTTTCCATATACTCATTCCCTAGGACATGTCATTGACTCATTGAAATTTATCTTCCATTTAATTGCTGATTACTTCCTAACATAAATTCCTTGCCTAGATCATTCATTAGATAGCACCACTGTCTAATATCTAGCTCTCTGTGTGACATCACTACTTGAATATATTAATCACAGTAAAATCTAAAATGGAACTCTTGAGTTCCTCCACTTTTTAGGGATGTGTTTTCTACCCTTAATTTTACCCCTTAATAAGTGACGTCACACTATTTGGTATAATCGCTGATTCCTTTCCTCCCTACCATCCCCCACATATAATCAACTTGTGAATTCAAGTTCTATTGAATTAATCTCAAAAATATATTTCAAATACCTACATTCCCTTTCATTCCCGTTGTCATCATCATACTGTATTATTCAATATATATATCTTACTGCATACCCCAAAATTTAGTGGCTTAAAACAGTAATAATTTATTAAATCTCACAATAGCGTGGATCAGAAATTCAGGCAGGACTCACTCAGCTGGCCAATCCTTCTGCTCCACATTGAATGGAATGTGGTTGCTCAATGGCATATGGTTGGTGGCTGATCTAGTCTGCAGACCTCAAGGTGGCTTTGTTCACAACCCTGGTGCCTTAGTGGGGAAAGGGCTGGCCTCAGCTGGCCCATTCTTCCTCTTCATGTAACTTCAGGACTTCTCCACTAGCAAGCTATTTTGCCATGGCTCCTCAGGGCTCCAAGAGTGTTCAAAGAGGTCAGAAGGAGAAGTTGATCTTTTAAAGCTAGAGTGTGGAAACTGGCAGATTCAATTCCAGCATAATTTATTTTTCAAGGAAGTCTGAGTCCCCCAAATTTAAGACAAGGAAACATAAATTCCACCTCTTGATATGAAAAGTGGCAATGAATTTGTGGACATTTTTATTCTGCCACAATCTCACAGGTAGATTACTGTCATATTTTATATTTTAAATTAAATGTTACCTCCTCCTAAGCCTTCCCTAATCATCATATTGAAATTGGGTGTCTTACCTTCTATATTTCTCTCAGAATATTGCTTGTTTATGAGCATTTGTGATTTATTTTTGAAATGTATTTCTTTAAAATTCTTTACTTTTCCTCTGCTTCATCTAATATGAAGCAATTAATAAAAAGACAGAGTATTAATCTATTTGTCCCTGTCTCTCTAGTGCCTAACATAGTACTGGTAATATATCAGGTATTCAATAGATATTTAATAAATAGCTTATTTATTTATTATTTTATTGAAGTATTGTTGATTCACAATGTTGTGTTTCTGGTGTACAACAAAATGATTCGGTTATATGTATATTCTTTTTCCATATTCTTTTTCATTATAGGTTATTACAAGATATTGAATATATTTCCCTGTGCTATACAAAAGGACCTTGTTTATGTATTTTGTACATAGTAGTATGTATATGCTAATTCCAAACTCCTAATTTATCCCTCCCCATCACCTTTCTTCTTTGGTAACCATAAGTTTTTTTTTCTATGTCTGTGAGTTTATTTCTGTTTTGTAAATAAGTCCATATGTATCCTATTTTAGATTCCATGTGATATCATATGATATTTGTCTTTCTCTGTCTGACTTCACTTAGTATGATAATCTCTAGGTCCATCCATGTTGCTGCAAATGGCATTATTTCATTCTTTTTTATGGCTGAGTAGTATTTCATTGTATGTATATATGTGTGTATATGTATATATATGTGTATGTGTGTATATATATATATATATATATATATATATATATATATACATACACACACACACACACACACACACACCATATATCCTTTGTTCATTCATCTGGTTAAGGACATTTAGGTTGCTTCCATGTCTTGGCTATTGTAAATAGTACTGCTGTGAACATTGGGGTGCATGCATCTTTTTGAATTATAGTTTTCTCCAGAGATATGCCTAGGAGTGGGATTGTGGGATCATATGGCAACTCAATTTTTAGTTTTTTAGGGAACATCTGTATTGTTTTTTGTAGTGGCTGCACCAGTTTACATTCCCACCGGTATTGTAGGAAAGTTCCCTTTTCTCCACACCCTCTTCAGCATTTATTGTTTGTGGACTTTTTAATGATGGCCATTCTGACCAGTGCGAGGTGACACTTCATTGTAGCTTTGATTTGCATTTCTTTGATATTTAGCGATGTTGAGCATCTTTTCATGTGCCTATTGGCACATATTCATTTATATGTCTTCTTTGGAGAAATATGTATTTAGGTCCTCTGCCAATATCTTGATTGGGTTGTTTTTGTTTTTTTGTTATTGAGTTATATGAGCTGTTTGTATATTTTGGAAATTAAGGCCTTATCATTCGCATCATTTGCAAATATTTTCTCCCATTCCATAGGTTGTCATTTCATTTTTTATTTATGGCTTCCTTTGCTGTGCAAAAGCTTATAATTTTGATTAGGTCCCATTTGTTTGTTTTTGCTTTTATTTCTATTGCTTTGGGAGACTGACCTAAGAAAACATTGGTACGATTTATGTCGGGGAATATTTTGCCTATGTTCTCTTCTAGGAGACTTAATGCTGTTCTGTCTTTTATTTATGTCTTTAAGCCATTTTAAGTTTATTTTTGTGTATGGTGTGGGGATTTGTTCTAAACTCATCGATTTACATGGAGCTGTCCAGCTTTCCCAACACTGCTGCTGAAGCGACTGTCTTTTCTCCATTGTATATTCTTGCCTCCTTTGTCCAAGATAAATTGACCAAAGGTGTGTTGGCTTATTTCTGGGCTCTTATTCTGTTCCATTGATCCATATGTCTGTTTTTGTGCCAATACCACACATTTTAATAACTGTAACTTTGTAGTATTTTCTGAAGTGTGGGAGGGTTATACCTCTAGATTCATTCTTTTTCCTCAGGATTGCTTGGGCAATTCTGGGTCTTTTGTTATTCCATATAAATTTTAGGATTGTTTGTTCTAGTTCTGTGAAAAATGTCATAGGTTATTTGATAAGGATTGCATTAAAATCTGTAGATTGCTTTGGGTAGTATGGCCATTTTAACAATATAAATTCTTCCAATCCAGGAGCATGGGATATCTTTCCATTTCTTTGGATCATCTTCAGTTTCCTTTATCAATGTTTTATAATTGTCAGCATGTGAGTCTTTCACCTCCTTGGTCAGGTTTATTCCTAAGTATTTTAATTTTTTTGATGTGATTTTAAAAGAGAATTTTTTTTTTTTTTTACATTCCCTTTCTCATATTTCATTGTTAGGGTAAAGAAATACAACTGATTTCTGTATGTTAATCTTGTATCTCCTCCTACCTTGCTGAATTCATTTATTAGTTCTAGTAGATTTGTGTGGAATCTTTAGGGTCTTCTGTATATAATATCATGTCGTGTGCATATAATGACAATTTTACCTCTTCCCTTCCAATTTGGACACCTTCTATTTCTTTTTCTTGTCTGATTGTGAGGCTAGGACTTCCAATACTATGTTGAATAGAAGTGGTGAGAGTGAGCATCCTTGTCTTGTTCCAGATTTTAGTGGGAAGCCTTTCAGGTTTTCACCATTGAGTATTATGTTACCTGTGGGCTTGTCATAAATAGCTTCTATTATTTTGAGATATGTTCCATCTATACCCACTTTGATAAGAGTTTTTTTTTTAATCATGAATGGATGTTGAATTTTATTTAATGCTTTTTCTGCAGCTATTTAGATTATCATGTGGTTTTTGTCCTTTCTTTTCTTGATGTGGTGTATCACATTGATTTGTGTATGTTGAACCATCCTTGTGACCCTGGGATGAATCCAGCTTGATCGTGGTGTATGATATTTTTTATGTGTTGTTGGATTTGGTTTGCTAATATTTTGTTGAGAATATTTGAATCTATATTGCCATGTAATTTTCTTTTTGGGTGGTGTCTTTATCTCTTTTCTGTATCAGAGTGATGGTGGCTTCATTGAATGACTTTGGGAGTGTTCCCACCTGTTCAATCATTTGGAAAAGTTTGAGAAGGATTGGTATAAATTCTTCTTTGTATATTTGGTAGAATTCCCCATGAAGCCATCCAGTCCTGGACTTTTGTTTGCAGGTAGTGTTTGTTTTTTTACACATTCTGTTTGACATCTGGTGATAGGTCTGTTCAAATTATGTTTCTTCCTGATTCAGTTTTGGTGGAATGTATGTTTCTAGAAACTTGTCCATTTCCTCTAGGATGTCCAATTTGTTGGCTTATAATTTTTCATAGTTACAGGGTTTTTTTGTTTTGTTTTGTTTTGTTTTTGCATTTCTGCAGTATCTGTTGTTTTTCTCCTCTTTTATTTACTTTTTTTTTTTTTTTTGTTTATTTGGGTCCTCACTCTTTTCTTCTTGGTGATCCTGGCCAGAGTTTTATTGATTTTGCCTACCCTTTTAAAAAACCAGCTCTCAGTTTTATTGATTTTTTTTCTATTTATTAAATCTCTATATTATTGTGTGTGTGTGTGTGTGTGTGTGTGTGTGTGTGTGTGTGTTGCGATATGCGAGCCTCTCACTGTTGTGGCCTCTCCCGTTGCGGAGAATAGGCTCCAGACGCGCAGGCCCAGCAGCCATGGCTCACGGGCCCAGCCGCTCCACAGCATGTGGGATCTTCCCGGACCGGGGCACAAACCCATGTCCCCTGCATCGGCAGGCGGACTCTCAACCACTGCGCCACCAGGGAAGCCCTAAATCTCTATATTATTTATTTCACCTTTGATCTTTATTATTTCGTTCCTTCTGTTGACTTCAGGTTTGTTTGTTGCTCTTGTTCGAATTCTTTTAGGTAATGGGTTAGGTTGTTTATTTGTGATTTTTCTTTCTTTTTTTTTTGAGGAAGGCCTGTATTGCTATGAAGTTCTCTCTTAGAACTGCTTTTGTTGCATCCCATAGATTTTGTATGGTTGTATTTTCGTTGTTATTTGTCTCAAGGTATTTTTAAATTTCCTCTTTGATTTTATTGTTGACTCATTGGTTTTTTAGTAGCATGTTTAGTCTCTGTGCAGTCTTTTTTTTTTTTTTTTCTCATTTCTCTTTTTGTGGTTGACTTCTAGTTTTATGCCATTGTGGTCAGAAAAGATGCTTGAAATAATTTCTATTCTCTTAAATTTCTTGAGGTTTGTTTTGTGTCCTAGCATGTGGTCTATCCTAGAGAATATTCCATATGCACTTGAGAAGAATGTATATTCTGGTTTTTTTGGATGCAATGTCTTGAAAATATCAATTAAGTCTAATTGTTCTATTGTGTTATTTAAGATCTCTGTTGCTGTATTTATTTTCTGTCTAGAATATCTGTCCATTATTGTCAGAGAGGTGTTAAAATCTCCTGCTATTATTGTATGCCCATCAATTTCTCCCTCTATGTCTGTTAGTATTTGTTTTGTTTTACCTTGGGTGCATATATGTTAACAAGTATAATATCCTTTTCTCGTACTGATCTTTTCAATATTATACAGTGGTCTCCTTTTTCTTTATTTACAGCCTTTGTTTTCTTTTACATTTATTTATTTATTTGGCTGTGTCAGGTCTTAGTTGCGGCATGTGGGATCTTTGCGGCATGTGGGATCTTGCATTGTGGCTCACAAGCTCTTCGTTGCAGATTACGGACTCCTCTAGTTGCAGCGCACAGGCTTCTCTCTAGTTGTGGCGTGCAAGCTCCACAGCACTCGAGCTCAGTAGTTGTGGCATGCGGGCTCCAGAATGCATGGGCTCAGTAGTTGTAGCTCACGGGCTCCCTAGTTGCGGTACATGGTCTATAGAGTGAATGGGCTCAGTAGTTATGGTGCACAGGTTTAATTGCCCCACGGAATGTAGGATCTTAGTTTCTTGACCAGGGATTGAACCCGCGTCCCCTGCATTGGAAGTTGGATTCTTAACCACTGGACAACCAGGTAAATCCCATGGCCATTGTTTTAAAGTCTATTTTGTTTGATATGAGTCTTGCTACCCCTACTTTCTTGTCATTTCCATTTGCATGAAATATCTTTTTCCATCCCCTAATTTTCGATCTATGTGGATCCTTTAGCCTAAACTGGGTCTTTTGTAGGGAATATATTGTTTTTTAAGTATGTTAATCATTACTCTATCTACTTGTTTTAGACTGATAGTCATATAGGCTGAAACACATTCTTAAAAAAAAAAATCTATATTTTCTTACACCCCTCCCCCACATTTTATGATTTTGATGTCCTTTTTTATATCTACATATTTATCCTTTTGCTGTTGATTGTAGTTATCATCACTTTTCCAATGGTGATTTTCTCTCTCCTATAGATTCTTGCTTCTTTTCTATTTAGAGAAGACCTTTCAATATTTCTTGTAGGATTGGTTTAGTATTGCTCCATTCTTTTAGTTTTTGCTTGTCTGAGAAATTCTTTATCTCTCCTCCTTTTCTAAATGATAATATTGCTTTGTAGAGTATCCTAGGTTTCAGATTTTTCACTTTCAGGACTTTGAATATATCTTGCCACTCCCTTCTGGCCTTCAACATTTCTGTAGAGAAATCAGCTGATAACCTTATGGGGGTTCCTTTGTAACTAACTCTGATTTTTTCTTGGTGCCTTTAGAATCCTCTCTTTACCTTTAACTTTTACCATTTTAATTATAATATGTCTTGGTGAAGGTCTGTTTGGGTTCCTCTTGTTTGGGACCCTATATGCTAACTGTACCTGGATATCTATTTACTTCTTTAGGTTTGGGAAGTTTTCAGCCATAATTTCTTCAAATAAATTTTCAGTCCTCTTTTCTCTTTCTTCTTCTTCTGGGATCTCTGTTATGCTTAGGTTGCCTCGATTGATATGATCCCATAGGTCTCTCATACTCCTTTCTTTCTTTCTTTTTTTAATTTGTCTTTTCATTTGTCTGCTGTTCTAATTGGGTGATTTCCTTTATTCTGTCTTCCACATCACTTATTCCTTCTTCTGCATTATTTAACTTGTTATTTATTGCTTTTAGTGTGACTTTCATCTCGGCAAATTAGTTTTCTAATTTTAAGTGGCTCCTTTTTATATTTTCTTGTTCCTTGTTACAGTGATCTGCATTTCTATTGATAGCCTTTCGTACTTCCTTCAGTATTTTTATTACCTCCTTTTTGATCTCGGATTCTGGTAGACAGGAGAGGTCTGTTTCATTGTTTGCTCTTTCAGGGGAGTTTTCTTGTTCTTTAATTGGGGGTGGTTCCTCTGCTTCTTCATTTTACTTAAATTTCTCTGACTCTGAATTTAGGAAAACCAGTTATCTACTGTGATCTTGAAGGGCTCTTTTTATGTGGGAACATCCCTGTGTAGCCTGCATGAATCTAATATTTTTGGTGTGAGGGTTATTCTTAGTATAGTAAATACCTTTTTTTGTAATACATGAAATTTATATTTTTTATTAAAATGTTTTTCATAACTACAGATTAGTACATCTTTGAGAACAACTCCTGTGAAAAACTTTAGAATTCAGTTTGTCATAAATTCAGTGTAAGTCACTATGACTATTAAGGCGTTAGGGAGGGAGTGTCACAAAACAAATGAACAACAAGATACATTAAAATAAACAGTTAAATAGAAAAGTGATGTTCCAAACATGCTGATCAGTTCTCATTTGAAATATGTCCAGCTCTGAGAGTCATGTTTTTAGAAAGATAGAGAATAATGTGAGAATATGGAGTCAAGTGAAAATGTGACACATGAAACACCTGAGGGAACGTGGAATGTTTAGCTTGTGAAAGCCTGAGGGACAGATATAATTGATATCTTCAAATGTTGAGCAACTGTCACATGTAAGATATTTTTCTCAGAAGTCTGATTAATAACATGCCATTTTATACTTAAAATGATACTTAAGCAACCCAGAATGATAACTCTAATTGGAATAAAAAAAAGATTGAAAATGTTTCTGCAGTATTTCTTTAGGCTTCTATTGTTGCTTCTTCCTCTCACACCTGGGACTAGATTTAAAGCTTTCTTGTCTCCTTTGGTGTAATAATTACATTCACTTTTGGTCATAAAATGTCAGTCAGTTAAATACTTTACTTTGTCATATTATTCATTTATTTATTAAGGTATTAACTATGTTTTAAGCATCTATACTGTGTAAAACCTAAAAACAACTGTGAGGAAATCAGAGGAGACCCTGTTGAAATCGTTTCTTCTTGTCAGAGAATGTGCCAGGGTGCTAGGTCAATATGAATGAAAATAAAATTCAGCGAATTCATTAAAAATCAGTATAAATGGTTAGGGTGGTAAAACTACTCTGCATGATAGTATAATGGTGGGTACTTGTCATTATACACTTGTCCAAATCCATACAATGTATAACACCAAAAGTGAAC
The DNA here is from genome assembly GCF_951394435.1 of Stenella coeruleoalba. Classification (NCBI taxonomy): domain Eukaryota; kingdom Metazoa; phylum Chordata; class Mammalia; order Artiodactyla; family Delphinidae; genus Stenella; species Stenella coeruleoalba. Next base: position 6,834,505 of record NC_137149.1, read on the forward strand.
CCCACTGTAAACTATGGAGTTTGGGTGGTTGTGATGTGTCAATGTAGGTTCATCAATTTTAACAAATGTACCATTGTGGTGAGGATGTGTATAATGGAGGAAACTGTGCATGTGTGGGAAAAGGGGGTTTATGGGAAATCTCTACATACCTTTCAATTTTGCTGTGAACTTAAAACTGCTCTAAAAAAATGTCTTTAAAAATCAGTATAATAAGTTATAAGTTCTCTAAATGGCTCATTTCCCCATATACTGGATTTACACACTGACCCAAAATTTATCTCTATAAACTATTTTTAAAATTTGTTACAATACATATTGATGTTCAAGAGTTTTGACAGATTTTGAACATTTTCACAAAATTTTGCCTGGCAATTTATTATTATTTTAAGCATTTGTTATTTATAATAGTATCTATACATTTTTAAGAATTCTTAAATTGATTTCTTTAAATTATTTTTCTGGTTCATGGTCTTTTTGGTATTTTTTAAATGTTTCCACAAATTATCAAAAAGAAAATTAATATCTGTAACCAAACAATGTATTGTGTTGGTAGGCAACTTGAATCCAAACTCATGTATGTATGTATGTATATATTTATATTGAAGTATAATTGATTTACAATGTGTTAATTACTGCTGTACAGCAAAGTGATTCAGTTATACATACATACATTCTTTTTATAATATTTTTTCCATTATGGTTTATCATAGGATATTTAACATCGTTCTCTGTGCCATATAGTAGGACCTTTACTTATACATTTTATATATAAAAGCTTACATCTGCTAACCCCAACCTCCCATTCCATCCTTCCCCCAACCCCCTCCTCCTTGGCAACCACCAGTCTGTTCTCTATGTAAATGATTCTTTTTCTGTTTTATAGATAGGTTCATTCGTGTCATATTTTAGCTTCCACATATATGTGATATCATATGGTATTTGTCTTTTTCTTTCTGACTTACTTCACTTAGTATGATAATCTCTAGTTGCATCCATGTTGCTGCAAATGGCATTATTTCATTCTTTTTTATGGCTAAGTAATACAAGCTCATTTATTAATTTACCTATTTTATTTTTTCTAAAGGCAAAATTTAGTACAAATAATAAAATCCTCCCCTTTTCTCTGCAGAATTAATTTAATTCTTTCCAGAGCTTATTCCTAATTTAGCATGGGGAAATGTCTTTTTAACTTTGAAATTACCTCTTGTAAAGTCTTAGTGTTTGTGAGTATCAGAGGTTAAAGGTAAGAACGTGAGTTTAATCTTTTAGTCACTAGCATATTTGTATGTTGTGACAATACTTGGGGGTAATTAAATTTAAAAAAATGAATCCTGGCTCAAAATTAACCTCTAACAGTGTTAGATTTTGTTCAGAAAATAAATCCAAACCATTAAACATTTTTCTGAAGTTTAAGTGTATACTTTTGAAAGAATCTGAGTACTTCATGGTTAAATGAGAGCAAATTTGTTGGCTAGCATTGTACTCTGAAATGTAGTGTCACTGCTGTCTTCATGTAAGAATGTTTAAGACATCTAGCTCCTCATGTTGCAGCCTCTCCTACCAGAAATTGGAGAGCACATTTGCACAGATGCAGTTTATATAGCACTAGTTTGGTGTTCTTTGAGAAATTTTTAAGAAAATACAATTTGTTCACAATGACAGAAGTAATAAATAAGTGCATTGTATAGCATGTGTAATAAAATGTGAACTGTATAAAAATATAAAGACTATATAGAGTGAAATGGAAACTGATTTCACAGCCCATGTTTTCTTTATTAAAAAACAGGGGAAGACCTATAGCCACTGTAAGGCAACGTTCTTATGACCCAATTTTATTTTGTTTTATTTGACTTCATGAGTTTTGCATATCACCTCATCCTGTGCTGTGTGAGTTCTATTTTTCATACTTCTTGGTCTTATTACTAAGTCTGAGAAAGTTCATAATCTTGGCTTGTGTACTTGGTCAAATCCCAGACTTTATATAAACAATCCACCGTCAATGAATTTCCAGAAAAACCTTTGCTTCTCTCCAATGATCATAGATTAGTTGAATATCAGAAAAATAACATAATCAAAAATAAACTGATTACATTCTTTGATGCTAAATAATGTCAGCTTTTTCAACTTAAGCACTTTATTCATTAGTTTGATGAAGTGTCTGAGTCTCCTGACTCCCTTCCTCCACATTCAGTGGGTGTGGAAATGGGAAGGTGTGGTATGTCATCCAGCTTTCCCTCACCCACTAAAGTAGATTGTTTTAAAGTATACACAGACAGAATAAAAGTTTACCTTTAAAAAAGCATACCTAAGAAATACTTTTTAAAAAATTACATAAAATTATATAACATAAAATTACATAACCTGAATCCATTATTATGCCTAAAAAAGGAAAATACTTCCTAATATCATCTAATATCCCTTCATGATTATATCTCCATTTGTCTCATAAATGTCTTTTTTGATAATTGGTTCTTTCATATCAACATCAAAAAGAACTTCCTCTTTTATTTACTTTGTATATCTCCTGGTCTCTTTTAATTCGTAAAATCTCTTCATTTTTTGTCTTGCCTTTTATTTCTTATTTCTTTTGCCTTAAATAATTTTCCACACTTTGGGTTTAATTATCTGTATCACTATGGTATCATTTAACATAATTCTGTATTCCCTATATTTTACATAGATTGATTAGATCAAAGGGTTTGATTAGACTCAATTTTAGTTTTTTTTTTTTGTCAAGAATGTCTTATGAGGTTCAGAGTATATGGTCAACTCTCATTTTTTGATCTCTCTGCTATAAAATTCTTCATCAATTTTTTATTTAATGTTTTAGCAGCCTTTTAACATCATTGGCAAAGCCCATTACTTCATTAAGGGATGCAAAGTTGTGTTGTTTCAATGTTACCATTTTTTTCTGGATATATTAGGTGTGATTCTTCCATAAAAAATTTACTCATCAACTATTTGATTACCCTTAAATACATTGGTACACGAAAGGAAGGGTAAATGCTTGATTCTTTTCTGTTATGTATTTATAAGTTTCCAGAACAATGACTTAATGCCCTAGCAACCCCGAGAGGAGTGATGAATGAAATTTTTTAAATTATTATGAACTCATGGATTTTTAACATGTTTGAAGAGTTCATTGCATTCATTATAGTTCTTGATGTTTAAATCAAGCTGTCTTCAACTGGTAGAAACACTTTATTTGACGCCCATGACCTTCCAACAGGACTCAAATAGTTTCTTTGTGCTGCTTTTTGGTGTGAGATATAGTTCCAGGCTTACATTGTATAGTTCTTATCACAGAGCAGAATCTACCATTTCTGCAAGAGGTCTTGGCTTACTTTACTATGTAGTGCTATTTAGATACCACAGTCTTGGTTCTTTATATCTGGTTTGGCCAGTTTGGCCATTGCTTCTAGGCCTTTTCAGCTTAACAGCCAGAAAATACATATTTTAAGAGAGAAAATAAACACCCCAAGAGTTTATATTCTGGTTGCAATTAAAATTTGAAAATACGAAGTTTTTACTAAAATTCTTTATCTTTAAATTTTTTTATCTTTGTTCTCAAAATTGTATTTCCCAAAGATATTAATACAGTTACTTATTTTCTACTTATCATCAATGTGTTTATCAAACATATCTGTCTACATGCAAATCTTCAAAGTAATAATGCCAATATTTTTACTATGAACATGGTCACTAAATACTGTTTGAGATTTCTTTTCAGTTCTTTTTAATTCTGATATATCCCAGTAAGGATGACCTTAAGATTACTGTGTTATAAGGTCATTAAAAAAAATATTGCATGGTTAAGCCATCAAATTGATATATAATTTAGTTTAGTTTTATTTTGCTTTCCACTTAAAGGGGTTATTTTATTAATTTATATTTTATTTTATAAGTATGCAAAATAGTTAGAAGGCTCTAAATTCCAATCTGTAAAACAAGATATATTCAGAGAAGTATACATTCAATTTCTTCCTCCTTATGTCTCTCTTCTTCCACTCTGTATGTGATAATTTTCATTAGTTTTTTGTTTCTACTTACATTTTTAAAATATAAGCATCTGTTGTGTGTACATATATATGTATAGATGCATATATATCTAACTTCTTTTATATAATACCTTTTATGCCATTCATAAATACAAGGTAGTATAGTGATCACTTCATTTTGCAAAAAAGATGAAAAGATTTTTAGAGATTAATCTATAATCATGTATAAAGATTTTCCTCATTTTTTAAGAGATATATAGTACTCCCTTCCATGGATGTATCATAGTTTATTCAACAAGTCCCTTACAAATGGACATTTTGATTACTTCCATTTTTTGTTTGTTTTGACAAATAGGACAACAGTAAATCACCTTGTGCATATGACGTTTTAGTATTTCTAGGGTATCTTTGGAAGAGATTCCTAAAGAAGGGATTTCTGTATAAAGAGACAAATCAGTAACTATATTTTTAGATATTACCAAATTCCTTTTTATATATGTTGTGCAACTGTGTATTTCTACCAGCAGTATAGGAGTGTATGTTCCTCTATAACATCATCAGGAGAATGTATCACTCACATTTTACTATTGTACTTTTCTTAAAGGGAACATTCGTTTTCATTATATCTAGAGTTGAAAAGGAATCCTCCCATTAGACAAAATACATATCAGGGCACTTTTCCTGGAACAACTTTAAATAAGCCTGTTGAATTTAGATGTTCAATAGGTATAGGACTTTTGACAGTAATACTTAATTTTGAAAGGAGCTTATCTAATTACTTTTCTGAAGGTCTTAAAATTTAAAGGAAATTTTTAGGAATGGATGCATCTACATGACAGCCTTGATCTAGCATGAAGTCCACATCCGTTACTATACTCTAAGGTCATTGGGTATTTTAGGTTAACTACCTAGTTACATCTGTTTAAAGAGATAATCAGGAAATGGCTTTTTCCAATGAGTGAGCGTGTACAAGAGGCCTGCAGAATTGTCATATTGTTTTTTTGAATATTATCTTTGGACATTACTGGTGCCCTCATCACTGTAAGGTACACATGTTATGCTTTACTCATCTCTATCACGACCTGTTCCCTAGGAAGCATCACAGGACAAAAAGTCACTGGAGAGTTAAAGAGTGTAGATGAGGGCAGTTCACCACCACAATGCACCTGTCAGAAGCCCAGCTGGCTCACATATAACTGAACATAAGACTGATTGGCTCTGTGCCCAGAGAAACCAGTGTATCCTGAAGGGTGCCATATTGACAATTATGGATATGCAAACTTGTTCACACATTCAAGGTTAAGAGCAACTTATTCTGAGCTCATATCTTTATGCAATTCATTCGATGGCATATGGGGTCATTTTGGAGCCTAGTCTGTAGAGGCAAGAATTGCTGCTGGAACTCACTTGTTCTAAATTATGGTTGCTGTTCAAATAGTTTAAAAATAATCCTTCGTGGTTTTTGACCAGCCTTTTAAATGATTACTCAGGGAAAATTGAGAAATAATGTAAATTAACATCTAAGTAATAAAGTATAAATGTATTGATTAAAGCTTGGGTTTGACAATGATGGATGATTTCTGCTGAAAATAAAGTGTCTATTTGATAATGATGTGTCATCAAATAGCATAATAACATGAGACTAAATAATTAAAATTGTCCTCCTGTAAATCTTGTAAGGGGGTTCCCAACAAAGTAATTAACTATTTTCTGGACTTCTTATTAAAGATAAACTACCACATGTACTATGGTGTTTTGTAATTTTTTACAGTCACTCTAGACAGAATCTTTATTCTGTATCTTTATGATACAGTCTTATGTCTTAGTCATTTGAGGATCACATAATCAGTTCCTTTTTTTGGTAACAGAACATAATTTCCTTTTATATTATCTTTTGTCTCACAAACTTCTTGCACTTTGAGACATTGTCAAGTAGATTTATTGAGTGCATAAATTATTTTTTGAAAGAAAAAGACAGATATTATTAGAAATATTTAGGTCATATTATGTCAGTAAAATCATATTTTTTCTATGTCTGTACAAGCAAATGCATTTTCAACCATTTCTCAGATAACATAGGGGGAAATATTTCTTGAATTAATTGTTGGAATTGTGCCTAACTTTTCCATATCAGTTGTCAACTTAGGTAATACTATGTTGATAATAACATTATGGGATAAATGAGTTTGAATGAAATTTTTTAATGTCTTAATTTTCTTTTTCAATATGTTGTCATTATTTAAGGGTATTCTGTTCTTTTTCTATGAGCAACAATAATATCTAAGATGACTCATATTCTTTTGATTTATGTCGCTTCTTATAATGACCTTAACCCATAAATTTTCTTCAGTTCATTTGAGTTTTTATGAATCTTTATTAGGTAAAACTCTATTCCTACTTCTGTTTATCTATGGATTCCCTAAATTTGCCTTACCATCATCTCTATATGTCCAATTTACGCTCTTTGTTCATTTGCTACTGGTTGTGAAGCTGCTACCTGCTATTGATTTCAAATGAATCCTTGATTATTCACTAAATCTTGTGGAACACCTACGTCTGGTAAACACTTAGAAAAAGTATGTGTGAACTCCAAAATGAAGATACTTTCAAATAACCAACAAAATACAAACGGAAAGAGCATTTTGTGAGTATATATCAAAATACCAAGTATTTCTATTTTTATTCTTCTTAAGCTGGTAGAACCATATTTAACCAAACTTATTTTAATTTTAGCTTGAGCATAGGCATTCAGTTTAGGAGAATTAATCTGCTTGTTTCTATTCGAGCATCAATTGTTTCTCACTTCCTAAAATTTGACTGATTTTTCTTTTCTTTATTCTTTTCTTTATTCGATTCTTGTTGTCTTTTAAAAATGCATTTCTCTAAACCAAACTTCTCAGTTTGGTTAAAATGAGTTAATGCATCTCATTTTCTTTTCATTTTACTTTTTGTCAACATTTAGATACTTTTAAGCCAACTTTAGTAATTTTGCATTGCTTTTAAGAGTTTAAAAAATTTCTTTTATAAATGAGGTGTGTATCTTGAACCCAATTACATATTTCTGCTTTTTACTTCCCATGTTTTTAACTAACCATAAATGGGTCAAACATACTAATTTACTACACTAATTTATAAAGTATTGTTGACAGAGTGAGAAGCTCTATTTAAAATGTATCTCAGGTAAAATATTGAGATGAGGTGTGTAAAATATTCATATGAGGGAGTTCATACATTATCTTTAATTTTTTGAACTAAAAATATACACATATATGACACTATTTTTTTTAAGTCAGTTAATGTGATAAATTGAAGGACTACCCCAAACTGTTCACCCCTACGTGAATCCACATACGTATCATTGCCTTAATTGTGGACTGTTTTATTTCCTCACTCTTTGACTTTTCACTTTAGCCAGTTGCATGAGCCAGAAATGACATTGTGGTGGTGTGAAGCCTAGGGCTAAAGAGACCTCATGTGTTTCTTCTTTTTCTCTTATGTCTTTCCCATTGACATGAAAACAACATACCCTGGCTAGCCTGTTGGCACAAGGTAGACCCACATTATGATGAGTGAGCATGTGACCTTGATATTCCCTTGTCCTACCATGTACCACATCATACAGAAGTCACCAGACTAATAGAATATTGGGTTGGACTTAAGGCATTCTAAAGCATCAGCTTGGGCCTGAAACCCTGAAGGATTTCAAGACTTTTTGAGCCAATGGTTATCATATGGTGCTGTTTTGCTTTAGATAGAATACATGTATCTCTGAACCAGAGGGTGGTAGAAGTACCCACTTGGGGAATTTCTGCTTCCTATTTTCACAATTGTAATCTCTGCTGGACTAGAGGTCCAGGTTTCTGTGGAGGAATAATTCTAATAATAGGCAGAAGAAAGATTCCACTAAAACAAAAGCTGAGGCTGCCACTTGATCATTTGAGTTCTTCATTCCAGTAGACCAGTAGACAAAGAAAGGGGCCACTAAAATGTTCAGTCTCATTAATACTGATCATCATGAGATGGTAGTTCTTACTACAGGATGAGATGACAGAAATACTATGTCTAGGACTTGAAATGTACTCTGAATCCATTTATTGTTTCCATGATCATAACCATGATTGGGCAATTGCACCAACCATGCCTAGAAATGGCATGATAGTCAGAGGTTCAGATCCCTTTGGGAACATAGATTTGGGATACTTCACATGGTAAGAAATACAGATCAGCAAATATTCCTATCCAGAATGAAGAGCATCAAAATATTTGACAGAGGAGAAAAGTGATGAATATTAATTATTTCCTCAGCATTAACTACTACACCTAGCTTGACACACCAACTCTCTTGTCTTTTCTTCAGATATTGTTGTGACTGCTCACTACCTTCAAGAAACATTCAGTTTCTATGGTTCTAAAGTGGTATAGATCTGAACTGTGAATGGGTCAACAACAGACACAACCAATGTCCCATCCCCTCACTTTTCCCATTGCTGTGCATGTAGCCCAGACCTCCGAGTGCCAGAACTTGGATCTGTATGTCTGAAGGCTCTCTGCTCCCTCAGATCTGCTCTCCCTGTGAACACTGCACAACAGAAGTGTCAGCAATGTAAAGTCCCTTCCAGAAGGGCCATCAGTCAAGGATGGACAGCACAAAAACACCCCAGATCTTTTGCGCCTAAGTGGCATTACAATGAGGCATGTATGCTACACTGGCTTCCAAACTGCCCCAGTAGGAATAAACTCAGATTTCCCACAGTAGTAACTTACTTGAAAATATGCCTTTATCTGACAGCCTTCCATCTTTTCTGACTCCTGCTTCCCTATTTTGTTTCCTGGGATCATCTACCAAATAAAACCACTTCTACTCAAAACCTCACAATTGTTAGGATGGCTGTTATTAAAAAAAAAAAAAATTGTTGGCAAAGATGTGGAGTAAATGTAATCCTTGTGCACTGTTGGTTGGTATGTAAATTGATGCAAGAACTAAACAGTATGGTGACTCCTCAAAAAAATTAAAAGTAATACTATCATATAATCTAGCAGTTCCATTTATGGTATAAATAAAAAGAAAATAAATTTAGGATCTCAAAGAGATATCTGCATTCCCATGTTCATTGCAGCATTATTCACAATAGCCAAAGACATGGATGTAACCTAAATCTCCATTGACCAATAAATGGGTAAAAAAATTATGGTATATACAATTAAATATTATTCAACCTTAAAAAAAAAGGTGGAAATTCTGCCATTTGAAACAACATAGATGAGTCTGGAGAACATTATGCTATGTGAATAATAAGCCAGACACAGAAGGGCAAATACTGCATGATACCACTTGTATGAGAAATCTAAAATATTCAAATTCATAGAAGCAGAATGTGGAATGGTGGTTTCCAGGGACTGGAGGGAGAGGGAAATAAGGAGGTATTAGAAAAATGGTACAAAGTTTCAATTGCCCAAGATAACTAGGTCCTAGAAATCTACTGTACAGCATAGTGTCTGTAGTTAACAATATGGTATTGTATACTTAAAACATTGTTAGGAAGGTGAATCTTAAGTGTTTTTATGAGAAAACTAATAATAAATAGACAAGGCAGGAGGAAACTTTTGGAGGTAATGGATATGTTTATGGCACACATTGTGGTGATGGTTTCATGGGTGTATACTTATCTCCAAACTCATCAGTTGTAGACATTAAATACCACAGCTTATCATATGTCAATCATACATCATAAAATGGTTTAAAAAAGAAACTTTACTCTTAAAAATACTCTCCAGTTTAGAACAAAGTAAAACAAAGGAAAAACCTGTGTTACTTAGTACATCATTTTAACATAGATGTGTGTGTATAATTTCATATTATATTCCTTCAAAAACTGTAAAATAGATACCCTAATATTTACTGGACAGATAAAGAAACTAACTCTAAGTTACAAACTTAACTACATCATGCAGTGTGATAAGTTAAGAGCTATATTTAGAAATAAGTTTCTCTGATTCTTGCTATAGTTTCTGTCAGTTGTGATTTTCCTCTTTGTCAATTCATCTGCTAATAAAAAACCTCAGTGCTCACCCAAGAACATTCACTTTGAACTCTTGAGAGATAGTATGTGCCATATGTATCATAAACATTTCCAATCATACCAAAGCTGTTCTGAGTAGAGAAGAAATTTCACTTGTATTATTTGAGAACGAAATCATTTCTGTGTTTAACAGAGGTATAGGTTGAGATTTCTATGGATCTTAGTACATGAAGGAATAAAGTTATTACAGTACTCAAATTAGTATCTTGAACAGAGACTCCAACAGGGGGAAAACAGTCAAGAAAAATAATAATTATGTCTTATATTTACAAAGAACATTGTATACTAGTAGGTATTTCCACTCAGTATCTCGAGACTCACAGTAACACTTCATGGCCATCTTTTATAATAAGGAATTCAGATTCTGAACTGTTTAAGTGGATTGTTCACTATTAAATGCATTAAGTTCTAAGGTCAAAACTACTAATTAAGTTATAATTAAAACAACACTATGTGTAAATAAAGCATGAATTAGAGGTGACCTTATGCCTTCATATTGAACTCCCACCTCTCCACCTACTCTTTTCCTCTATTAGAAAGTCTTTTGAAAAAGATCAAATAGCTTAGCATAGAAAAATAAAAAAAGCTTGTTTGGGGTATTGAATTAACACTAACACTACTCCCATTTATATTGCAAACACTTCTCTACATGGGAGTAGATACAGGAAAGTAAGAATTATCTTGTATTCTCATAATCAGTTTCCAAAAGAGAATGAAAGGGGAATCTCATGCCAGCTGCTATAAGTGAAACATATCTACAAAGGAAAAAATTAGTAAATTTCAACTCAGTAGAATGCAGCAGTTCTACTGTTTACTAGTAATTGACCACTTATCCTAATAACCCATACAATGAACGATTATTAATTTTTAACTTTTTTCTGATTGAATTCATCATATTGGCTGACATTTAGCATCACTTTCTGAAAAGCCAATGCAACTTATGTAAATGATTAATAAAAATATTTCGTCAACAAGCAATTTAATTTTTGAAATCACAAGTGATAATTAGATAACTGAATTAGATAACTAAAATAAACTAAGTACAGTACCAAATTTAAAGCAGGAAAAGAATCAGTATATATGGCATCAGAAATTGTAGATAATTCTGTCTGTTAAGCATTTTTTGTCCCTGAAATAATCTTCAATATCCATGAATTATCTATTAAAATTATAAAATAAATTACAATAAAATTAAACATTTTAATCCAGTATTTTATCAAATGAATTCCATTTGTTTCAATTATGAAATTTTTTTAAAAATCCTTTTTTTAAAAGCTGGGACTATTAGAATATTTAATTTACTCTTTATTCGTACTTGAAACGATGCTTATATCAGTTATAAACTAATTTAATTACAAGATAGCTATTAACTTCAGAAAATAGATCACTTACCTCTTCCGTAATTTTAGCTTTGAAATTCAACAAGAAAATGTTGCATTATTCAACTTTTCTAATTAACAGAAGGAAAATTGTATAAATAATTTAAGAATTTGTGGATTTGCAATAATTTGCCATTTAAGAGAATTTTTGTATATGTATATTTTAAATTAAAATGCCATTTACAACTGTTTTTTTCTTTTAATAAATGACATTATCTTTCTTATACATGTGCACAACTAAATAGCATATTTTTGCAGTTCAGTAGGTAACATTGTGCCTCCACAATGTTCCTGACTACATTTCTATATCCTAACGTATTTATATCCATAACAATGAATTTTCTAGACTTGAAACTGCAATCATTAGGCCTTCTCTTTGATGCAGCTTTTCTAATAATGGGTTAAAAAAAATTAAGTTAGAGAATAGTAGCTAGGAATAGTGTTTGAGTGAAATACTATGTATCTGTTGAGTGTAGTTTCCATAAACTTCATTTTGTTTTCATAAGAAATAGACTTCCACATCAGAACTAAGTTTGAATTTTATCCTTGCTGCTTGCTCAGTAGCAGTTTGGAGCTAGCTCCTTAAAACTCTTTTAGCCTCACTCTTCTTTTGGAAGGTAAACGATCATAACATCTAATTCATAGCGGATTTTTTTAATAATTAAAATAAATTGTGAAAAGCACCTTCACAGTGTTAAGCTGAAAAAAATGTTTATTCTGCATCTTATTTCATAGGGTTTAAAGAGATATTAATAATTGATTTGACTTTTACATATTTCTTTTATTTCTCTCTCTTTAAACTTACCTAAAAAGAGAAAATATAGACATTTTGAAGATGGATATGGTAAATAAGGTATATTGAACAAATATTATATCAGAACTACAGAAAATCTGTTGAAACAGAACAAGTCATAGGAAGTTCTAACAGAAGTGGGGGAGAGGTTAAAATACGAAAATGACTTATTTAATTTGTAGATTTTTGAATGAGTAATAAAACATTTCTAAAGTTTGAAGTTGGCATCATGGAAATAATTATACCTTTTGTCTCTTAGAGTCAAAATACAGCCTAGGAAACAGATCAGTTTAAAATTTCAGTATTCTAACTAAAATCCACAGAAGAAATTACTCTCACTGATCAGTACAAAGATACACTTGGTTTCTCCTGAATGACTTAAATTTTTTCACCTGATCAACACCATGACTAATCCAAAATCTAGAAAGAGACAGGGGCCTATAGGAAGAAAGAAGACCCTAGCATTTGTTTGCCTAGGACAGAAGCTACAGACCACAATGTAAACTAGTAAAAAGAATACACTAGACTGTCTTTTCTCCATTGTGTATTCTTGCTTCCTTTGTTGAAGATTAATTGACCAAATGTGTGTGGGTTTATTTCTGGGCTCTCTATTCTGATCCAGTGATCCATATGTCTGTCTCTGTGCCAATACCATGCTGCTTTGATTACTGTAGCTTTGAAGTATTGTCTGAAGTCTGGGAGTGTTATGACTCCTGCTTTGTTCTTTTTCCTCAGGATTGCTTGGGCAATTCTGGGTCTTTTGTGATTCCATATAAATATTAGGATTGTTTGTTGTAGTTCTGTGAAAAATGTCATGGGTAATTTGATAAAGATCACATTAAATCTGTAGATTGCTTTGGGTAGTAAGGCCATTTTAACAATATTAATTCTTCCAATCCAAGAGTATCTTGGGTATCTTTCCATTTCTTTGAATCATCATCAATTTTCTTTATCAGTGTTTTATAGTTCTCAGCATATAAGCCTTTCACCTCCTTCGTCAGATTTATTCCTAAGTATTTTAATTTTTTGATGCTATTTTAAAAAGGATTTTATTTTTTTACTTTCCCTTTATGATATTTCATTGTTAGTGTAAAAAATGCAATTGATTTCTGTATGTTAATCTTGTATCCTTCTACCTTGCTGAATTTGTTCATCAGTTCTAGTTTTTTTTTTTTTTTTTTGAAGATGTTGGGGGTAGGAGTTTATTAATTTATTTTTGCTGTGTTGGGTCTTCGTTTCTGTGCAAGGGCTTTCTCTAGTTGTGGCAAGCGGGGGCCACTCTTCATCGTGGTGTGCGGGCCTCTCACTATCGTGGCCTCTCTTGTTGCGGAGCACAGGCTCCAGATGCACAGGCTCAGTAGTTGTGGCTCACGGGCCTAGTTGCTCTGCAGCATGTGGGATCCTCCCAGACCAGGGCTCGAACCTGTGTCTCCTGCATTAGCAGGCCGATTCTCAACCACTGCGCCACCAGGGAAGCCCAGTTCTAGTAGTTTTTGTGTGGAGTCTTACAATGGAGAAAACACAGTGTCTTCAGCAAGTAGTGTTGGGAAAGCTGGACAGTTGCATGTAAATCAGTGAAGTTAGAACCCTCACACCATACACAAAAATATACTCAAGATAGCTTAAAGACTTAAACATAAGACACGACACTGTAAAACTCCTGAAAGAGAACAGAGGCAAAACATTCTCTGACATTAATTGTACAAATGTTTTCTTAGGTCAGTCTCCCAAGATAATAGAAATTAAAGCAAAAATAAACAAATGGGACCTAATCAAACTTATAAGCTTTTTGCACAGCAAACGAAACCATAAAAAAAAAAAAAAGAAAAGAAAAGAAAAGACAAGCTACAGACTGGGAGAAAACATTTGCAAATGATATGAACAACAAGGGCTTAATTTCCAAAATATACAAACAGCTCCTACAACTCAGTAACAAAAATACAAACAACCTAATCAAGGTATGGGCAGAAGACCTAAATACACCTTTCTCCGAAAAAGACATACAGATGTACATGTGCCAATAAGCACATAAAAAGATGCTCAACATTGCTAGTTATTAGAGAAATGGAAATCAAAACTGCAGTGAGGGGCTTCCTTGGTGGTGCAGTGATTGAGAGTCCGCCTGCCGATGCAGGGGACACGGGTTCGTGCCCTGGTCTGGGAAGATCCCACATGCCACGGAGCGGCTGGGCCCGTGAGCCACGGCCGCTGGGCCTGCGCTTCTGGAGCCTGTGCTCCGCAACTGGAGAGGCCACAACAGTGAGAGGCCCGTGTACCGCAAAAAAAAAAAAAAAAAAAAAAACTGCAGTGGGTTATCACCACACACCAGTCAGAATGGCCATCATTAAAAAGTTTAAGAATAACAAATGCTAGAGAGGAAGTGCAGAAAAGGGAACCTTCCCACACTGTTGGTGGGAATGCAAACAGGTACAGCCACTATGGAAAACATTATGGAAGTTCTTTAAAAAACTAAAAATGGAGTTGCCATATGATCTAGCAATCCCACTTCCAGACATATATCTGGAGAAAACTCTAATTTGAAAAGATACATGCAGCCCAATGTTCATAGCAGAACTATTTACAGTAGCCAAGACATGGAAACAACCTAAATGTCCATGGACAGATGAATGGGTAAAGAAGCTGGTGTATATATGCACAATGGAATACTACTCAGCTGTAAAAAAGAATGAAATAATGCCATTTGCAACAACACGGATGGACCTAGAGGTGATCATACTAAGTGAAGTAAGTCAGACTAAGACAAATACCTTATGATATCACTTTTATGTGGAATCTAAAATATGACACAAATGAACTTATTTACAAAACAGAAACAGACTCACAACAAAGAAAACAAACTTATGGTTACCAAAGGGGAAAAGGGGTGGGGGAGAGATAAATTAGGCGTTTGGGACTAACAAACTACTATATATAAAATAGATAAACAACAAGGTCCTACTGTATATCATAGGGAACTATAGTCAGTATCCTCTAATAAGCCATAATGTAAAAGAATATAAAAAATAATATATATATGTATAACTGAATCATTTTGCTGTACACCAGAAACTAACATAACATTGTAAATCAACTATACTTCAATAAAACAAAAAAACAAAAAAGCCAACACTCCCTAGAAAAGGAAAAAAAAAATCAAAAAAGGAGAATAAACCAGATATTTTTAGTGAATTGATTAAATTTGTCTGCGACCTGGTGTGAGAGTGTAGCTGTTAAGGATTGTAAATGTACTAAGAAGTTAAGATCCTCTTGCAAGCTTTTTCTCCAGGAACCTCCATCAGGAGTCCCCAGGGAAAATCAGAAAGAATTCTGATAAATCTCAGTTGTGGGTCTAGCTGGGTGAGAAGAACAATGGTCACTGCTAAAAAACACCCAGACTTATATTCTCTATAATGTTTACATATGTGTCTGTTCTTGGTATGTATTGATTGATTTTGTCCTTATTTGGGGGACGGTTTTCCTACTTTTTTTGGCTAGCCTTGGAACATTTGATTCAATGCCAGGAACTGAGAATTTTACCTTGTTGCATGCTGGATATTTTTGTACTTGGATCAATATTCTTGTGCTTTCTTTCTGGAGCATATAGAAGTTACTTGGTAAAAGCTTGATCCTTTCATGTCTTACTTTTAAGATTTAGTGGGCAGGTCCAGAGCAGTGCTCAGTCTTGGATTAGCTATTTTCCCACTGTTGAGGCAAGGTGGTCTGTAATCTCTGCACGTTTTCCCTTGAATCCCGGGGTTTCCCGATTTTATTGGTGGAATAGGAATTATTACCAGTGTTGTGTATGTGTCCCAGGTACTGTTGACTCCAGTCTTTTATGTGGTGCTTCCCTTGGCTTCCTTTTCTTGTTTCCAAATAGCCTTGTTCAGCTGAATACTCTCGGGCAACCTCTGCAGATCCTTGTGGCCCTCTCTGTGTGCAAGTCTCTCCTCTATCATTTTTGTCCTGCAAACTCCAGTCTTCTTGTTCCCTCCCAACTCTCAGCTCCATCTCAACTCAAGAAGTTGGTCACTTTTCTTTGGTTTGTCTTCCCTGTGCAACAGACTTGAAACTCTCTCAAGGCAATAAACTTGGCTATTTGTAGGGAATCACCTCATTTGTTTCCCATTTCTCAGGGATCATTATCCTTTGTTGTCTGATTTCCAGGATCTTGAAAAGCATAGTTTCATTATTTTGTTCGTTTTTGTTGTTGTAATTTTCAGGTGGGAGGGTCAGTCCAGCTCCTGTTAATCCATCTTGGTCAGAAGCAGATAGCTCCATCATTATTACTATTATTCTCTTGGAATGAAATAATCTTCAGAGGAACCAGTACATAAAATAGCAGAATTTGAGAAGCTTATACATGAAAAGATATAGAGATATTTACACATAAAATGGTAAACCCAGTATACTTACAACAATCCAGATCGGTAACATAAGGCACAAATTACAATGTAGAAGAATGAAAGAACAATACCAAAAAAAATTATGCAGAGCCTAGGCTATTCTGAGGCAGCTTTGACCAGACAGAGCCCTCTCTATACTTTATAGTTCCAGGACTTGTGACATAAAATAAATAGGGGTACAAACGGTGCAGTGAGGTACTGCTATGGTTCGGTTCTTTCTTTCTGTACTCATCTTGACTACCTTGTAACCTCCTCACCTAGACAAGCTTATGCTTTTTCCATTTCTCCCACGTAAGTAAAGTAATGTGACTGTATCCCTAATTTTTGTTGTTCATCATCTAGACGTGACTCCTTGGATTCCTGAAAGTTGGCATGTCAGTGTTTTCCTGGGACCACAATTTATCTATATATTAGGATAGTGAAGTTATTCCTTGAAAATACAGCTTGTTTCTACCATTTGGGGGTCTCAGTTGATAGACTGTCTTGCACTCCTGGAATCTCTATGCCTTTATATGATTTTTTCTGTGTTCTTGTATATGCTACACTTAAATAAGCAGGTTTAAAACATTTCAAGACTGGCCTATCCAAGTTTGTCCCACCTCCAGCAATTAATCGTTCCATTTCGTACTAAATTTTGAATTGAATATATCAAGGACAGTTGCTTTTTACAATGAATTTGCTGTACTTATACATGCATGTGCATATGTGTATGTGTCTGTGTTTCAAGCTACAGACATTTAAATAAGCTTACCAATGTGTATTATTGTGACAGAAACTGAAAGATACAACTACTGTTTCTGTATGTTGTCATGCAAATTTACACAGCCAAAATTGAAGATATCTTCAAATTTATTACCACTATTTAGCAGACATTCTTAAGGTTATATTTGCTGTGCTCTTTAAAATAAAGTATTTAGAATTATTTATATTCTAGTCTCAACTTACCTTCTTTATAAGCTCAATATTACTGCATTAGTTTTATTTATAATAGCAATAAACCATCAACCAAGCATTGTGTGAGATGAACTTTGTTTCATACTAGGATAACAAATACCTGCCTTACTGCAACTTATAGTCTACTGCCATTGATCACTTCAGTTACTCCCAGAGTTATATAACTCCCATAGCAATAGCTTTATTTAGCATATCCAGTTTTTTACCCACATTATTCCATAGTCCCATATTTTAGGAACGTGTGTTCTATTTACTAGTCTACATCTCCTTTTTATATTCACATTCAATTATACACAAACACACACAGGGAATATAAATTTAAGGTAAAATATTATATCATTCAGTATGTTTTTCTAGTTCACCCAGACCCAACAATCAGTCTCTTGGCATCTGCATATAACCACTTTACGCTTATTATCTTATTTTATTCAATAGTAATTACTTAGAGTACTTTATTCTTCTCCAA
This sequence comes from Stenella coeruleoalba, assembly GCF_951394435.1. Classification (NCBI taxonomy): domain Eukaryota; kingdom Metazoa; phylum Chordata; class Mammalia; order Artiodactyla; family Delphinidae; genus Stenella; species Stenella coeruleoalba. The sequence goes on from NC_137149.1 coordinate 6,852,578, forward strand.
TTCCTACTCTATACCCATATCTCTATACCCATCTCTTTGTGTGTCAGTTTTCTTAAAGAGACCTTAAGAAACTTCGGAGAGAACTAGAGAGAACATATATTGATTCCTTAATATGTGTTGGTATTTTACATACATTATTAAGAAAAATCTGCTAACTTCCCTATGACTTAAAAGTTTTTTGCACAATTTTACTATTGATAAAACTTGGGTTCAGAAAGATTGTTTTCAAAGTTGAAATATGTAGCATTGTCAGGATTTAGTTCCAGTTATTTCTGAATCAAATATATGTCTATTGGTCCTCATAATGTCAGCCAGGTTTTATTACAGCACCTCCATACATGTATTTTATTGAATATCTATTCTCTCCATGTTTTCTCCCTTATCACTTCATTCAGTTTTTAATCTTTGTGTTCATTTCCGGTCCAATCACATTGTTTAGTTCTTTGCTCAAAATCACTTAGAATGTTTGGCACACGTATGGTGGGGGTTAAATGTTTATCTATGGTCATTTATTTTAGGAAATGCATGCTTATTATTTTCTTTTAATAACTGAAATGAATTCAAGCTTTGCGATCGCCAGGCTAACGAATAAGCAACCATATGGAATCCTAGCAGAAGGAACTGCCTGAAATAGAGGAAAAGAAGGAATCTATATTTTTTTAAATCCATAGGACATGTTGGAGTTACTGAGCATTTTCAGTAAATAGCCCCCCTCTCAATTGTCCAAGTTCTGAGAAGAGTGATAATGAGAAACAAAAATATTCCATTATAACTTCTAAAGTATAGGTTGGGAGACATAGATTATATATAAAACCAATAATAAGCTTCTTAATATCAAACATCAAAATTAATAGTGACCCAGTCACAGTAGCACAGAGGAGACCTATCCCTAAATGAGCAATAGAGAATGGATTATCTCTGTAGACTTGCTTGCTATCAAGATGAAGGGCAGAGATGAGCAAAGCTTGCCTGGTTAATTATTTCCAAATTTGCCAGTCATGTAAATTACTCCACCTCCTGTGGGCAGAGTGAATAAAGAGGTAGAAAGAAGCTAGGAATTAAGGTAATTAAAAACACTTCTCATAGAGTAAAACACCACACAGAGAAGAACTTTTCTCTAAAACACTTTATAAGCTTAATATTAATGATCATTGACTGTTAATATTTATGATCATTGACTGAAAGAAACATATGGAAACAAGTTCATTCTGTATTTAAGAGTGATGATCATCAACCACATTTCACTGAAGCAAAGACTTCCATTTCCAAAGACTGTAATACTCATCAGGGATACATACATAAAATGTGAAATCTTAGAGGATAGAGCTATTTGATATTCCTAAATATGCTTCCACATTAATGTCAAATAGACGAGTTCAAAGATAGGGAAACCATTCTCAGTGCATCTGCCAAGCAATTTCAGACAATTTGACTGATTTTTTTTTTTTTTTTAGGTAGTAAGTTCTGAAAACAGAAACTGTTGAAAGCTATCTGACCTGAATTTATTCCACAAAATTTTATTCCCTTCTAAAACTGTGCCTGTGATTTATTCTCTGTCACTGCTGTATCTACATTAATGCACCATTATGCACAGTGGATGTTTCGGATGTATAACCATCACTCTTCCTGAAGCCAGAACTTTATGATTACGTCAGGCATTGTCTGGCATAATCTATTTAGCTAGTCGATTTTACCTCCGTAGTTTCTGATTAATCTGGAGTAATTACTTAAATATTTACTCTTCTATGTTTAAAATTTGCTAGAACAAAGAGATTATGCATGCAGGAAGTGTGCAGGGGGGTTGAAGATAACAAATGATACATTGAGCACAGCCTAATGTGGCTTTACTGGAGTAGAAACAGTGGTAATAAATCACCTGCCAATGTTGATAATAAAATACTGCATTGGCCTCCATCAGCCACAAGAGAAAGGTTAAATGTTATTTCTCACAGTAACCATGTGGTCTTCATAGCTGACACCTCCAATATTAAATCCCATCATTATTTTCTATAGAAAACATTTGGTCTTTATTCCTAATGGAGCATTTTTGTAAAGAACTACTTTGCAAATATCTAATATCCTTGAAATACCTTCATTCATTTTATGGTTATTTTACTCTATAAAAGTATCTCTTCTCTCTAGTATAAAACTACTTTTATGTAATGGGTAGCTTTGGGAGGTTGAAATTCATTCTGGTCAACTGTAAGCGACCTTTTAATGATAGGATTCATGTGAACTCAGTGTTGGTGTAGGTTGCAAATTGAAATATTATCCCTGAATAAGCTCAGTGATTTATTTTCTAGTTTATTTATTAAATCAAATCTCAATTTTTGTCCATATTGCATTCTAAATTACTCTTATTTCAACACCAACGTCATCTCTTGACCTGTCTATACAACAATTATTTCCTTAATATGCTTTCTGTAATGAATTAATTTTTATAGAGTGGGTTTGAAATGAATGTTAGTCTGAAAGGGAAGGCATGAAATGTATTTTAGGCGATGTACACATGAGGCTTATATTTATCAAGATATTGATACACACACACACACACACACACACACACACACACAAAGCTTATATCAGTGAAGATATTGACGTATGTACATACAGCTAAATGATAGCAAATACTTCCAGCTGTGGACACAAATGAAATCACACTATTCATGACCCCAGGTACACTGGCACCGCCTCTACTACCTATGGCTTATTGCTCACTCTTATTTCTGAAAGACATCAAATTGGAAATCTGTTTGTACTTACAAAATAGTTTTTCAGCTATAATGGCCTTAAACCTTTCTTCCTGTGCTTCTTCTATTCAAGAGACTGTTTTAAAGGAAAGCTCCTTTCAGTGCTCATCCAGAGAACAGCAAGGTTCATTGAACTTGTTTTATCTCCTAACATTCCCCAAACAACCAACCTTCAAAGTGTCAGTGCAGTCATGTATAATGTGCAGAAGTAGAGAGAATTCCTTCCTGCATAACTCATTGCAGAGAATTGTTAACTGGGCATAGCAGCATTGCATGTGACCACTTACACACTTACTCATAGCCCTTCACCAAAACTAGCAATGATTTTCTTAATAACTCAACCCAAGACCTTCCTCTGAAACGGCACATTTCTTCAATAAAACCCTCTTCTATTCATATATGATTTTAAACCTTTACATATAGTGCTTCTGAACTTGGAGCTACAGAGTTGCTCAGGCAACCTAACTTAAGAACACAATCTTTGCTTTCCACTACAGGATTGTGAACAACTTAAGAGCAAGTGCTGTTATCTTTCTTTCTCACAGCTGTATCCCCAGAACAATTCCTGCATACAATAGGTTATATTGCCAGGGTTGTTCCTGGCAAAAGTCTTTGCTTCTGTTTGTTTCCTGGACTGAAAATGGGAAATATCAAGTCTATCTTAATTCCTGCTGTATCTTCAGCACAGTCCTGGCATTGACTATTTTTAAAATGAATACATGGGGCCGGAGGGGCCGGTGGCACGCGCGTGCCGCCAGACGCGTCCACGTCCGCGTCCGCGTCCTCCGCCACCCTCGGCACGGGGGGTGGGCCGGGGGTTCCCGGGCACTCGCGGCCCTTGCGCTCTTCCTAAATAAATAAAAGAAAAAAAATGAATACATGAATAAATGAAGGACAATTGGATGTTTTTTCTAAGATGGGTCAGTCTGTATAAAAGGATATTCTAATATTCTATATCATATAAAACTGAAAATTATATATATATATATACATATTTGAAAGTCAGACTTTTCAAGTTTTTCCTTTGACCATCAAGTTTTGAAATATATGAGGTAAATTATCTTTTGTCAAGGACAAAAGCACCTTGACATAAATAATGGAAAACAATATTTTTTCAGGATATAGAAAGTAGGACTCATTTCTTTCTATCTTTTTAAATTGAAATATAGCTCATGAACAATGTTATGTTAGTTTTAGGTGCACTGCATAGTGATCTGACATTTGCATACATTATGAGATGATCACCACCATAAGTCTAGTAACCATCTGTCCCCACAAAAATGTATTACAATATTATTGACCACATTAGCTATGCTGAAGACTTTTTCACCATGGCTTATGTTATAACTGAAGGTTTGTACCTCTTAATCCTCTTCATCTTTTTCATTCCCCCCATATCCCTTCCCTCTGGCAACCACCCATTTGTTCTCTGTATCTGATTCTGTTTTCTTTTTGTTTTATCTTTTGGTTCTGTTTTTTATTTTCCACATATAAATGAAATCATACAGTATTTGTCTCTCTCTGACTTACTTCACTTAGCTTAATATCCTCTAGATGCATGCATATTATGACAAATAGCAAGATTTCCCTTTTTGTGACTAATATTCCACTGTATGTATATGTGGGTATGTATATGATATATATATATATATATATATATATATATATGGTACATCTTCTTTATCCATTCATCTATCAGTGGACACATAGGTTGCTTCTGTATCTTGGCTATTGTAAATAATGCTGCAATGAACATGGGGTGAATATATCTCTTTCAATTTGTGTTTTTGTTTTCTTCAGGTAAATACTCAGAAGTGAAATTGCTGGATCACATAGCAGTTCTATTTTTAATTTTTTGAAGAAGCTCCATATTGTTTTCCATAGTGGTTGCATTAATTTACAATCCCACCAACAGTGCACTAGGGTTCCTTTTTCTCCACATCCTTGCCAATATTAGTTGGTTCTTGACTTTTTGATGATAGCCATTCTGACAGGTATGAGGTCGTCTCTCATTGTGGTTTTGATTTGTATTTCCCTTATGATTAATGATGTAGATCATCTTTTCATGTGTCTGTTGGCCATCTGTGTGCCTTCTTTGGAAAAATGTCTATTCAGTTCCTCTGCCCATTTTTTAATGGATTTGCTTGGTTGTTTTTGTTTTTGTTTGCGGTACGCGGGCCTCTCACTGTTGTGGCCTCTCCTGCTGCGGAGCACAGGCTCCGGACGCGCAGGCTCAGCAGCCATGGCTCACTGGCCTAGCCGCTCTGCGGCATGTGGGATCTTCCTGGACTGGGGCACGAACCCGTGTCCCCTGCATTGGCAGGCAGACTCTCAACCACTGCACCACCAGGGAAGCCCGGCTTGGTTGTTTTTTGATATTGAGGTGTATGAATTTTGTGTGTATTTTGGATATTAACCCCTTGTCAGACACATTATTTGTAAATATCTTCTCTCATTCAGTAGGCTGCCTTTTTTTTAATTGATAGTTTCCTTCATTGTTAATAATCTTTTTAGTTGGACATAATCACATTTGTTTATTTTTGGTTTTGTTTCTCTTGCCTGAGGAGACAGATCCAAAAAAATGTTGCTAAGACAGATGTCAAAGAAGGTACTGCCTATGTTTTGTTCTAGGAGTTTTATGGTTTCAAGTCTTACATTTATGTCTTTAATCCATTTATGAGTTTACTTTTTTACAGTGTGGAAAAGTAGTCCAGTTTGATTCTTTTGCATGTAGCTGTCCAGTTTTCCAAACACCATTTATTGAAGAGGCTGTCTTTTCCCCATTGTGTAATCTTGCCTCCTTTGTTATAGATTAATTGACCATATAAGCGTGGGTTTATTTCTGGGCTCTCTGCTTTGTTCCATTGATCTATGTGTCTGTTTTTGTGCCAGTACCATACTGTTTTGATTATTGTGACTTTGTAGCATATTTTGAAATAGGTGTGAAACCTCCAGCTTTGTTCTTTTTTCTCAAGATTGCTTTGACTATTTGATGTCTTTTGTGGTTTCATTTAGATTTTTAGAATTATTTGCTTTAGTTCTGTGAAAAATGCCATTGGCATTTTGATAGGGATTGCACTGAATCTGTAGATTGCCTGGGATAGTATGGTCATTTTAACAATACATTTTAACAATACAATTCTTCCAATCTAAGAGCATGGTATATTTTTCCATTTGTTTGTGTCTTCAGTTTATTTCATCCATGTCTTATTGTTTTCAGAGTACAAGCCTTCATGGCTTTGGTTAGATTTATTCCTAGGCATTTTATTCTTTTTGATACAAGTGTAAGTGAGATTGTTTTCTTAATTTTTCTTTCTGATAGTTTGTAATTAGTGTATAGAAATGCAACAGAATTCTGTATGTTAATTTTGTATCCTGCAACTTTAATGAATTCATTTATTAGTTTAATAGTGTCCTTAGAATGTTTTATGTACAATATCATGTTGTTTGTGAACAATGGCAGTTTTTACTTCTTTTCCAATTTAGGTTCCGTTTATTTCTTTCTCTTGTCTGATTGCTGTGGCTTGGACTTCTAATACTATGTTAAATAAAAATGGTGAGAATGGGCATCCTTATTGTTTCTGATCTTAAAGGAAATGCTTTCAGCTTTTCATTGTTTACTGTGATATAGGCTGTGGGTTAGAACTCATTTCTATAAAGAGAGTGTCGCCCTTACCTCTTTTGGTGGGGGCGGGGTCTTTGCAGCAGTCCTTGTTAGAACAAAATATAGACAGTGGAAAAGATAATTCTCTCATTCTTATCTTGTGTTTTCATTGAGTTCTCTTATTGTTGATGCCTATAACTGATTATTTATCAGGAATCATAGATCCTTCTTTAATATCCCTGTTGTATATGTCCCTCTATCACAATCTTCTTCTAGTAATCACATATTTTGATAATTTGGGAAGGTGGAGTGCATGCACTACTAGCATAGAATTCCAAATTTTGTGTGTTTAAGTTTGGACATATTTTAGAAGGAGAGAGTCTGTATATTGGTTTCATCTTCTTAATAGTGTTTGGACCGAAATAGATAAAGAGACACTTCACTATATTCCTCATGTTCAGAATATACAATCTTATCCTCAGAATAGTCTTAAACCAACACTTTTTACATCTAACATTCTTATTCTAAAATAATAATTTTCATTCAAATCACTTAGCATAATTATTAAATTTCTCCATAGCTAGGAATTTCTCTTTACAGCCTGACATAACCCTAACAACACAAAAATATCATTTTCAAACTTGCTTTCATATGTTGTTATAGTCTGAAAAGCCAAATTCTTTCATTTATAAATATTCACAATATATTATTTTATCTTTGTGGACTTGTATGTTCAGTTCTTTCTCCAGGTTTAGGGAGTTTACAGATATTATTTCTTTAAATAACATCTCTTCCCCTTCTTCTTCTTTTCTCCTTCTGACATAACCATTATTATGCTGGGTCTCCTAATGGAGCCTGACAGCTCTCACACGGTTTCTCGACTTTTTAAAAATCTTAGTTCTGTCTCCTCTTCCAGCTGAATTATTTCTAGATTTCTATCTTTCAGATTGTGTATTCTCTCTTCTAGCTAATCTTTCTATTTCCAGTGCTTTCTAATGCATTCTTCATTTTGTTTATTGGGTTTTTCAGCTCCAGAATTTCTGTTTGATTCTTTTCAATAATTTCAGTCTCTTTGGTAGAGCACTCCTTCTGTTCATTAATTTAATCCCCAGTTCCTTGAATTGTCTTTCTGAATTTTCTTGTAACTCATTGAATTTATTCATAACAGCTATTTTTAATTCTCTATCAGGTAGATCACACTCTTCTGTGAGTTTGAGTTTACTTGCTGGAGAATTGTCATTTTATTTTTGTAATACCGTACTACCACAATTTTTCATGTTGTTTGATGATATGTGCCTATGCTGGCACATTTGAAGTAGTGAACATCTTTCTTCTTTAGGTAAAGCTTTGTTTACTTTGATTCTAACAGTCCAACAGATTGTCAATTAGAGACCTTTCTATTGTTTCCCAGCAGGTGACACTATAGCACACATTTTTTTTTTTTTCCCATAGATCCTTGTGGCTGTATTTGGAAGCTTTCAATAGAAAAAGAAAGAAAAAAAAAAAAAAGGCTGGGAACAAAGTGGGGTGAAGTATGTGCTTGGACCTTAGGGCTTTGGGTGTATGACAAGCCTGTAGGGGAGATCCTCAAGTGAGGGAATCCTAGAGGTTTTGAATGGTCCTCTTGCTAAATTCTGGGGCAGATAGCAGGTAACAATGTTCTTTTTTGTCTGATCCTTCCCTTTCCTTTCCCTCCCCCCAGTTACACATGCCTCTCCTCTGAGGTCTGGGTACTGCTGAATTGCAACAGGACCCTTCAGCTGTAGTTCACAGAGCCAGATAGACTTCCACTCGCCACTTTTTACCTTAGATCCCCTCTGCCAGAGGGGGTGCCGGTGCTGCGGTCACCAGTGCTGTTGCTCCTGGGCTCACCAGTGCAGTTGCCACTGCTGGACCTTGAGTGAAGGCACTGCTACCACTGCTCCCCTGGTTCTGCAACCTCCACAATGTCCAATCCTCCCACCATTAGCTATACAGATATATGTATCTCTACAGTGTTATGGTGTGCTGTGCAGAGGAACCATTGGCTTACGGATGTCCTACTAGTTGTAAATTGAAGGGGAGAGACAAAGGAAATGATGCTGACCCCATATTGTTTTGAATAATAGAATAGAGATATTTACTCCAACCCCTTCAGTTGCCTTAATCCTTAAAAGTCATATTAAGTCTCTCCTCATTAGTGATGCACATCAATCTGATTTTATCTTTTACTAAAATTCCAGACACACCATGTTTTGTCTTGGGGGGGAAATAAAACCATATTTGATTACTTAATGAATCTTAATAAAGTTTCTATAAAGAGAGTAGAGTAAATATAGAAGCAAGAAAAATATCAATAGAATAATAGAAGAAAAATTTCCAGAAATGCATAAAAATAGGGATTTTCCAAATGGAAAAGCCCTACTAAATGTGAAATAGCATGGAAAAATAAAAGACAAAATATTACACACATCCTAATGAAATTTAATTGTTATACTCTACATTTCTCTCCTTAAAAAGTATTATAAAATAAAAAATGGCCAAAATGGAAGGAAAATTGCCTCCTGAGGAAAAACATGTAGATTATTTATAAATTAATGGAAATTGAACATCCTCCAGATATCTTAACATTAATAGCAAAGGAAAAGACACATTTTGTCAAAGCTTTCAAAATTTGTGGACAGGGGATTATTTTAAAATCCAAATCTTATTTCCAGGTAAATGATATCTACTGTGAGGGTAAAATAAAGAAATTTTCAGTTATAGAAAGACTCACAAATTTATCTCTCAAGAGCCTTTACAGAGTAACCCAAACAGCAGCAACAGCAGCAGCAGAATGAAAAAAGGTATTTCTTAATTGGTACTTAACAGGTGATGATTATAGTATGTTATTTAAAATGTTACTAGATGAAATGTCTCTATAGCTTTCTCCTTTGTTTTAAGTAAAATCCTGGTAACCATGATTTTTCTTTTAAAAATAAATAGAATAACTTTATATGTTCTAGAAAACCATAAAATGTGGGAAATAGGGCACTGAATACATGTTTTTTATGGATACATGAATGTAACAAAATGATATCATACCATTTTATATAGAAAATTATGCATTTTGCTTTCTTTTCACAAAAGATTACATTTTTAGCAAACATCTCCTATAAGTAAACATAGATCTATACTATTTCTTTTTTTTAACACATCCATCAAAATACGTATTTATCTATAGATAGATACATAAGACTTTTTGGGTGAGAATATTTAAGTTCTACTCTCAGTAAATTTCAGTTATACAATACATTATTATCAACTGTAGTCACCATGTTTTCATTTGATCCTCAGATCTTTTTTATCTTACAGCTGAAAATTTGTACCCTTTATTATCCTCTCCTTATTTCCCCATCCCAGGCAGGTAGCTACTTTTCTACTTTCTGTTTCTATGAGTTTGACTTTTATCGATTGATTGATTGATTCCAGATATAAGTGGTATCATGCAATATTTGTCTTTCTCTGTCTGGGTTAATCTGGTTATTAGCATAATGCCCTCAAAGTCCATCCAATTTCTTATAAACGGCAGGATTTCCTTCTTTCTCATGGCTGAATAATATTTCAGTGTATTTATATACACATTTTCTTTATCTATTCATCCACTGACAAACAGTTAAATTGTTTCCATATTTTGGGTATTGTGAATACTACTGCAATGGAACATGTGAGTGCAGATAAAGCTTCAACATCCTGTTTTCTTTTCCTTTGAGTATGTACCCAGAAATGAGATAGCTGGATCATATGGCAGTTCTACTTTTAATGTTTTGAGGGACCTCCATATTGTTTCCCATAGAAGCTGCATCCAATTTACATTCCCATCAGTAGTGCACAGAGGTTCCCTTTTCTCTATATCCTCACCAACAGTTGTTGTCTCTTGATATTCTAACAGGTGTGAGGTGATATCTCATTGTGTGGGGTTTTTTTTTAAATAAATTTGTTTATTTATGTATGTTTGGCTGCATTGGGTCTTTGATGCTGCACACAGGCTTCCTCTAGTTGTGGCGAGCAGGAGCTACTCTTCGTTGTGGTGCGTGGGCTTCTCATTGCGGTGGCTTCTCTTGTTGCGGAGCACGGACTCTAGGTGCGCGGGCTTCAGTAGTTGTGGCACATGGGCTCAGTAGTTGTGGCTTGCAGGCTCTAGAGCGCAGGCTCAGTAGTTGTGGTACACGGGCTTAGTTGCTCCACGGCATGTGGGATCTTCCCAGACCAGGGCTCAAACGTGTGTCCCCTGCATTGGCAGGTGGATTCTTAACCACTGTGCCACCAGGGAAGTCCTCTCATTGTGGTTTTAATTTGCATTTCCCTGGTTATTAGTGATGTTGAACATCTTTTCATGTGTCTGTTGACCATCTCTGTCTTCTTTGGAAAAAATGTCTATCTAGATCCTCTGCCCATTTTTTACTCAAATTATTTGTTCTTTTGCTATTGAGTTGCTTAAGTTTTTTAATGTATTTTTATATATTTTAATTAGTCCCTTTGAATATATGATTTGCAAGTGTTTTCTCCCGTTCACAGGGTTGCCTTTTCATTTTGTTCCTTTGCTGTACAGAAGCTCTTTAGTTTGACATAGTCCTGCTTGTTTATTTTTGTTTTTGTTGACTTTGCTTTGGGAGTCAGATCCAAAAATTCCATACCAAGCAGCTTACCACCAATGTTTTCTTCTAGGAGCTTTATGGTTTCAGGTTTTGAATTTAAGTCTTTAATATTTTGTAGTTGATTTCTGCTTATGGTGGAAGTCAGGGCTTCAGTTTTATGCTTTTTCATGTGGCTGCCAAATTTTTCCCAACACCATTTATTGAAGAGTCTATCCTTTCCCTATTGTATATTCTTGGCTCCTTTGTCATAAATTAATTGTCCACAGATTATGCCTGGGATTATTTCTGACTGTATATTGTGTTCCATTAATCTATATGTCTATTTTATATCAATACCATTCTGTTTTGATTATGTAACTTTGTATTATATTTTGAAATCAGGACGTGTGATGCCACCAGCTTTGTTTTTCTCTCTCAAGGTTGCTTGGGCTATTTGGAGTCTTTAGTACTTCCATACAAATTTTAGGATTTTTTGTTTTCTTTCTGTGAAAAATTGGAGTTTTGATAGGGGTTGCATTGAATCTGTATATTGCTTTGGGTAATATGGGTATTTTAACAATAATAATTCTTCCAATCCATGAGCATGTAATATCTTCCATTTATTTGTGTCTTCCTCAGTATCTTTTATTAAAGGGTGTGTGTGTGTGTGTGCATGCTCATGTTTCTTTTTGAAACAGAGGGTTAGAGAACCCTCATGATAAAGTAGGATATGTGAGAAGGATTTTGAAAACCCTATGGAAATAGCATAGTGTGTAACATATCTCATCTCCATAAGGAACAACTATTTGGGGTGTTTATTGTTACTGTTTTTGAATTAGTAAGACTTGATATTAATCATTGTTTTATGATTATATAAAAATATTAATATTGGTGGCATCTTTGTACAGGATACATATGGAAATATATGTGGAAATAAATATATTTATGGAAATTCTTTGTACTTATTTGCAACCTTTTTTTGTAAGTCTAAAGCTTTCAAAATATAAAGGTAAAAACTAACTATAGTGTATGTACATATGTAATATATCCCTTATTTACCTTATCTTCAATAACATTCTGTATAATTCTAAAATATTCACAAACTTAACTCTGTAATTATTTATGTATCATTCAATGGCAGGAAACTGGGTGCATTAAAAGGAGGTAATTGCAAAGAGTTTGGTGATGAATGTTAACTAGACTTATTGTGGTGACCATTTTGCAATATATACAAATATCAAATCATTGTATTGTACACCTGAAACTAATGTAATGTTATATGTCAAATTATTCCTCAATAAAAGCAAGGAGGAAAGCAAGAAAGGAAAGAAAGGAGAAAAGGAAAAGGAAAGAGTTTGGGGAAAAGTTTATTGAAAAAGTATGCACAGGTTTTTTTCACAAACCAACAAGGGTTGTTGAATCACCCCAGCAAAGCTACCAATAGTGTCCAATGACCTTAACAACCTAGGCCAGAAAGAGCAAGATTGGGTAAAGCAGTTTCCAAAATGTGATCTTCAGTGTAGCCATATATATACTACCAACCTAAAGCCTGGTGGGGTGGGAGCTGGGGAGGGGGTGGATGCACTGTCAGTTTTCAGTCCAGAGTGTCCTGGCAATGCATCTTATTTGTCAAACCAAATGAGAAGTCAGAGGATGAGATAATACAGTTTATGGGCAGATAAATGTCTGCCTCCTGGGTAGAGAGCAGGGTGGAGAAGGATGCAAAGTGGTTGGAAAGGGACAAGAGAAGAGTGTTCAGCATGCCTGGAAAAATCTTAAAGCACTCTGTCTTTCTTTGTCTACAGTATTTGTAAACACGGATTTAAAATGAACTAATAACATCATTTCTTGATGTTTTATATAACATCAAGAAATCCTGTATTAAGTGTTAAGAAATAAAGTAACAACCATCTCTCTGCATCTTAATGTGTTCACGATATCTTCTTTTTTAAAAAAAAAAAAAATTATTGGAGTATAGTTGCTTTACAGTGTTGTGTTAGTTTCTACTCTATAGCTTCTTTTGATTTCCATTTAAATCCATGGCATTTGCAATTTGTTTGCATTAATAGAACATAATTGCAGACTTTTCATGAAATGGTTTGTCTTTTGAAAAACTGTGCAGTAATCTTGGGTGGATGACTTATTGTTGTTCCTGAAAACAATTTGGGAATTCCTAAAAGACCATTCTCAATCAGAATCAACAGCATCAAGTGAATTTACTCAATATTTTCCTTGCTGTCTACTTTTTTTTTTTTTTTTTTTTTTTTTTTTTTATTAACATCTTTATTGGGGTATAATTACTTTACAATGGTGTGTTAGTTTCTACTTTATAACAAAGTGAATCAGTTATACATATACATATGTTCCCATATCTCTTCCCTCTTGCGTCTCCCTCCCTCCCACCCTCCCTATCCCACCCCTCCAGGCTGTCACAGAGCACCGAGCCAATATCCCCGTGCCATGCGGCTGCTTCCCTCTATCTATCTACCTTACTACGTTTGTTAGTGTGTATATGTCCATGACTCTCTCTCGCCCCGTCACAGCTCACCCTTCCCCCTCCCCATAACCTCAAGTCCGTTCTCTAGGAGGTCTGCGTCTTTATTCCTGCCTTACCCCTAGGTTCTTCATGACATTTTTTTTTTTTCTTAAATTCCATATATATGTGTTAGCATACTGTATTTGTCTTTTTCGTTCTGACTTACTTCACTGTGTATGACAGACTCTAGGTCTATCCACCTCATTACAAATAGCTCAATTTCGTTTCTTTTTATGGCTGAGTAATATTCCATTGTATATATGTGCCACATCTTCTTTATCCATTCATCCGATGATGGGCACTTAGGTTGTTTCCATCTCCGGGCTATTGTAAATAGAGCTGCGATGAACATTTTGGTACATGACTCTTTTTGAATTTCGGTTTTCTCAGGGTATATGCCCAGTAGTGGGATTGCTGGGTCATATGGTAGTTCTATTTGTAGTTTTTTAAGGAACCTCCATACTGTTCTCCATAGTGGCTGAACCAATTCACATTCCCACCAGCAGTGCAAGAGGGTTCCCTTTTCTCCACACCCTCTCCAGCATTTATTGTTTCTAGATTTATTGATGATGGCCATTCTGACTGGTGTGAGATGATATCTCATTGTAGTTTTGATTTGCATTTCTCTAATGATTAATGATGTTGAGCATTCTTTCATGTGTTTGTTGGCAGTCTGTATATCTTCTTTGGAGAAATGTTTATTTAGGTCTTCTGCCCATTTTTGGATTGGGTTGTTTGTTTTTTTGTTGTTGAGCTGCATGAGCTGCTTGTAAATTTTGGAGATTAATCCTTTGTCAGTTGCTTCATTTGCAAATATTTTCTCCCATTCTGAGGGTTGTCTTTTGGTCTTGTTTATGGTTTCCTTTGCTGTGCAAAAGCTTTGAAGTTTCATTAGGTCCCATTTGTTTATTTTTGTTTTTATTTCCATTACTCTAGGGGGTGGGTCAGAAAGAATCTTGCTGTGATTTATGTCATAGAGTGTTCTGCCTATGTTTTCCTCTAATAGTTTGATAGTTTCTGGCCTTATATTTAGGTCTTTAATCCATTTTGAGCTTATTTTTGTGTATGGTGTTAGGGAGTGTTCTAATTTCATTCTTTTACATGTACCTGTCCAGTTTTCCCAGCACCATTTATTGAAGAGGCTGTCCTTTTTCCACTGTACATTCCTGCCACCTTTATCAAAGATAAGGTGTCCATATGTGCATGGGTTTATCTCTGGGCTTTCTATCCTGTTCCATTGATCTATCTTTCTGTTTTTGTGCCAGTACCATACTGTCTTGATAACTGTAGCTTTGTAGTATAGTCTGAAGTCAGGGAGCCTGATTCCTCCAGTTCCTTTTTTTGTTCTCAAGATTGCTTTGGCTATTCGGGGTCTTTTGTGTTTCCATACAAATTGCGAAATTTTTTGTTCTAGTTCTGTGAAAAATGCCAGTGGTAGTTTGATAGGGATTGCATTGAATCTATAGATTGCTTTGGGTAGTAGAGTCATTTTCACAATGTTGATTCTTCCAATCCAAGAACATGGTATATGTCTCCATCTATTTGTATCATCTTTAATTTCTTTCATCAGTGTCTTATAGTTTTCTGCATACAGGTCTTTTGTCTCCTTAGGTAGGTTTATTCCTAGATATTTTATTCTTTTTGTTGCAATGGTAAATGGGAGTGTTTTCTTGATTTCACTTTCAGATTTTTCATCATTAGTATATAGGAATGCCAGAGATTTCTGTGCATTAATTTTGTATCCTGCTACTTTACCAAATTCATTGATTAGCTCTAGTAGTTTTCTGGTAGCATCTTTAGGCTTCTCTATGTATAGGATCATGTCATCTGCAAACAGTGACAGCTTTACTTCTTCTTTTCCGATTTGTATTCCTTTTATTTCCTTCTCTTCTCTGATTGCTGTGGCTAAAACTTCCAAAACTATGTTGAATAAGAGTGGTGAGAGTGGGCACCCTTGTCTTGTTCCTGATCTTAGTGGAAATGCTTTCAGTTTTTCACCATTGAGGATGATGTTTGCTGTGGGCTTGTCGTATATGGCCTTTATTATGTTGAGGAAAGTTCCCTCTATGCCTACTTTCTGCAGGGTTTTTATCATAAATGGGTGTTGAATTTTGTCAAAAGCTTTCTCTGCATCTATTGAGATGATCATATGGTTTTTCTCCTTCAGTTTGTTAATATGGTTTATCACATTGATAGATTTGCGTATATTGAAGAATCCTTGCATTCCTGGAACAAACCCCACCTGATCATGGTGTATGATCCTTTTAATGTGCTGTTGGATTCTGTTTGCTAGTATTTTGTTGAGGATTTTTGCATCTATGTTCATCAGTGATATTGGTCTGTAGTTTTCTTTCTTTGTGACATCCTTGCCTGGTTTTGGTATCAAGGTGATGGTGGCCTCGTAGAATGAGTTTGGGAGTGTTCCTTCCTCTGCTATATTTTGGAAGAGTTTGAGAAGGATAGGTGTTAGCTCTTCTCTAAATGTTTGATAGAATTCGCCTGTGAAGCCATCTGGTCCTGGGCTTTTCTTTGTTGGAAGATTTTTAATCACAGTTTCAATTTCAGTGCTTGTGATTGGTCTGTTCATATTTTCTATTTCTTCCTGATTCAGTCTTGGCAGGTTGTGCATTTCTAAGAATTTGTCCATTTCTTCCAGATTGTCCATTTTATTGGCATAGAGTTGCTTGTAGTAATCTCTCATGATCTCTTTTATTTCTGCAGTGTCAGTTGTTACCTCTCCTTTTTCATTTCTAATTCTATTGATTTGAGTCTTCTCCCTTTTTTTCTTGATAAGTCTGGCTAGTGGTTTATCTATTTTGTTTATCTTCTCAAAGAACCAGCTTTTAGTTTCATTGATCTTTGCTATTGTTTCCTTCATTTCTTTTTCATTTATTTCTGATCTGATTTTTATGATTTCTTTCCTTCTGCTAGCTTTGGGGTTTTTTTGTTCTTCTTTCTCTAATTGCTTGAGGTGCAAGGTTAGGTTGTTTATTCTAGATGTCTCCTGCTTCTTAAGGTGGGCTTGTATTGCTATAAACTTCCCCCTTAGAACTGCTTTTGCTGCATCCCACAGGTTTTGGGTCGTTGTGTCTCCATTGTCATTTGTTTCTAGGTATTTTTTGATTTCCTCTTTGATTTCTTCAGTGATCACTTCATTATTAAGTAGTGTATTGTTTAGCCTCCATGTGTTTGTATTTTTTACAGATCTTTTCCTGTAATTGATATCTAGTCTCATGGCGTTGTGGTCAGAAAAGATACTTGATACAATTTCAATTTTCTTAAATTTGCCAAGGCTTGATTTGTGACCCAAGATATGATCTATCCTGGAGAATGTTCCGTGAGCACTTGAGAAAAATGTGTATTCTGTTGTTTTTGGATGGAGTGTCCTATAAATATCAATTAAGTCCATCTTGTTTAATGTATCATTTAAAGCTTGTGTTTCCTTATTTATTTTCATTTTGGATGATCTGTCCATGGGTGAAAGTGGGGTGTTTAAGTCCCCTACTATGAATGTGTTACTGTCAATTTCCCCTTTTATGGCTGTTAGTATTTGCCTTATGTATTGAGGTGCTCCTATGTTGGGTGCATAAATATTTACAATTGTTATATCTTCTTCTTGGATCGATCCCTTGATCATTATGTAGTGTCCTTCTTTGTCTCTTTTAATAGTCCTTATTTTAAAGTCTATTTTGTCTGATATGAGAATTGCTACTCCAGCTTTCTTTTGGTTTCCATTTGCATGGAATATCTTTTTCCATCCCCTTACTTTTAGTCTGTATGTGTCTCTAGGTCTGAAGTGGATCTCTTGTAGACAGCATATGTAAGGGTCTTGTTTTTGTATCCATTCAGCTAATCTGTGTCTTTTGGTGGGAGCATTTAGTCCATTTACATTTAAGGTAATTATCGATATGTATGTTCCTATTCCCATTTTCTATATTGTTTTGGGTTCGTTATTATAGGTCTTTTCCTTCTCTTGTGTTTCTTGCCTAGAGAAGATCCTTTAGCATTTGTTGTAAAGCTGGTTTGGTGGTGCTGAACTCTCTCAGCTTTTGCTTGTCTGTAAAGGTTTTTATTTCTCCATCAAATCTGAATGAGATCCTTGCTGGGTAGAGTAGTCTTGGTTGCAGGTTTTTCTCCTTCATCACTTTCAGTATGTCCTGCCACTCCCTTCTGGCTTGTAGGGTTTCTGCTGAAAGATCAGCAGTTAACCTTATGGGGATTCCCTTATGTGTTATTTGTTGTTTTTCCCTTGCTGCTTTTAATATGCTTTCTTTGTATTTAATTTTTGACAGTTTGATTAATATGTGTCTTGGTGTACTTCTCCTTGTATTTATCCTGTATGGGACTCTCTGTGCTTCCTGGACTTGATTAACTATTTCCTTTCCCATATTAGGGAAGTTTTCAACTATAATCTCTTCAAATATTTTCTCAGTCCCTTTCTTTTTCTCTTCTTCTTCTGGAACCCCTATAATTCGAATGTTGGTGCGTTTAATGTTGTCCCAGAGGTCTCTGAGACTGTCCTCAGTTCTTTTCATTCTTTTTTCTTTATTCTGCTCTGCAGTAGTTATTTCCACTATTTTATCTTCCAGGTCACTTATCCGTTCTTCTGCCTCAGTTATTCTGCTATTGATCCCATCTAGAGTATTTTTAATTTCATTTATTGTGTTGTTCATCATTGCTTGTTTCATCTTTAGTTCTTCTAGGTCCTTGTTAACTGATTCTTGCATTTTGTCCATTCTATTGTCCATTCTATCTCCAAGATTTCGGATCAACCTTACTATCATTATTCTGAATTCTTTTTCAGGTAGACTGCCTATTTCCTCTTCATTTGTTAGGTCTGGTGCATTTTTATCTTGCTCCTTTATCTGCTGTGTGTTTTTCTGTTTTCTCATTTTGCTTATCTTACTGTGTTTGGGGTCTCCTTTTTGCAGGCTGCAGGTTCGTAGTTCCTCCTGTTTTTGATGTCTGTCTCCAGTGGCTAAGGTTGGTTCAGTGGGTTGTGTAGGCTTCCTGGTGAAGGGAACTAGTGCCTGTGTTGTGGTGGAAGAGGCTGGATCTTGTCTCTCTAGTGGGCAGGTTCACGTCTGGTGGTGTGTTTTGGGGTGTCTGTGGCCTTATTATGATTTTAGGCAGCCTCTCTGCTAATGGGTGGGGTTGTGTTCCTGTTTTGCTAGTTGTTTGGCACAGGTTGTCCAGCACTGTGGCTTGCTGGTCGTTGAGTGAAGCTGGGTGCTGGTGTTAAGATGGAGGTCTCTGGGAGATTTTCGCCGTTTGATATTATCTGGAGCTGGGAGGTCTCTTGTGAACCAGTGTCTTGAAGTTGGCTCTCCTACCTCAGAGGGAGAGCCCTGCCTCCTGGCTGGAGCACCAAGAGCCTTTCATCCACACGGCTCAGAATAAAAGGGAGAAAAAGTAGAGGGAATTAGTAGACGTATGAGGAAAGGAAGAAGGAAAGGAGGGAAGGAAGGAGGGAAGGAAGGAAGGAAGGAAGGAAGAAAGAAAGAAAGAAGCAAAGAAGGAAAGAAGGCAAGAAGGAACGAAAGGAGGGAGGGAGGGAGGGAGGAAGGAAGGAGGGAAAGAAGTAAAAACAAAAAGAAAGAAGATACAGTAAAAATAAAATAAAGTATAATAAAGTTATTGAATTAAAAAATTCTTAATTAGAAAAAAAAAAAAAAAAAAAAAAAGGACGGATAGAACCTTAGGACAAATGTTGGAAGCAAAGCTGTACAGACAAAGTCTTACACAGAAGCGTACACATACACCCTCACAAAAAGAGGTAAAGGGGGAAAAATCATAAATCTTGCTGTCAGAGACCACCTCCTCAATTTGGGATAATTCGTTGTCTAAAGGAGGGAAGGAAGGAGGGAAGGAAGGAAGGAAGGAAGGAAGAAAGAAAGAAGCAAGGAAGGAAAGAAGGCAAGAAGGAACGAAAGGAGGGAGGGAGGAAGGAAGGAAGGAGGGAAAGAAGGGAAAACAGAAAGAAGATACAGTAAAAATAAAATAGAGTATAATAAAGTTATTGAATTAAAAAATTCTTAATTAGAAAAAAAAAAAAAAAGGACGGATAGAACCTTAGGACAAATGTTGGAAGCAAAGCTGTACAGACAAAGTCTTACACAGAAGCGTACACATACACCTTCACAAAAAGAGGTAAAGGGGGAAAAATCATAAATCTTGCTGTCAGAGACCACCTCCTCAATTTGGGATAATTCGTTGTCTAAAGGAGGGAAGGAAGGAGGGAAGGAAGGAAGGAAGGAAGGAAGAAAGAAAGAAGCAAGGAAGGAAAGAAGGCAAGAAGGAACGAAAGGAGGGAGGGAGGAAGGAAGGGAGGAGGGAAAGAAGGGAAAACAGAAAAGATACAGTAAAAATAAAATAGAGTATAATAAAGTTATTGAATTAAAAAATTCTTAATTAGAAAAAAAAAAAAAAAAAAGGGACGGATAGAACCTTAGGACAAATGTTGGAAGCAAAGCTATACAGACAAAGTCTTACACAGAAGCGTACACATACACCCTCACAAAAAGAGGTAAAGGGGGAAAAATCATAAATCTTGCTGTCAGAGACCACCTCCTCAATTTGGGATGATTCGTTGTCTAAAGGAGGGAAGGAAGGAAGGAAAGAAAGAAAGAAAGAAAGGACGAAGGTAAAGTATAATAACGTTCTTAAAATTAAAATTGATTATTAAGAAAAAAAATTTTAAGAAAAAACCATGGACGGATAGAACCTAGGACAAATGGTGGAAGCAAGACTATACAGACAAGATCTCACACAGAAGCATACACATACACATTCACAAAAAGAGGAATAGGGAGAAAAATCATAGATCTTGCTCCCAAAGTCCACCTCCTTAATTTGGGATGATTGGCTGTCTATTCATGTATTCCACAGATGCAGGGTACATCAAGTTGATTGTGGAGCTTTAATCCGCTGCTTCTGAGGCTGCTGGGAGAGATTTCCCTTTCTCTTCTTTGTTCTCACAGCTCCCAGGGGCTCGGCTTTGGATTTGGCCCTGCCTCTGCGTGTAGGTCGCTGGAGGGCGTCTGTTTTTTGCTCAGACAGGACGGGGTTAAAGGAGCCGCTGATTCGGGGGTTCTGGCGTTCGGAGGCCGGCGGCGGGGAGGGAGGGGCACGGAATGCGGGGCGGGCCTGCGGCGGCAAAGTCCGGCGTGACTCTGCACCAGCCCGAGGCCCGCGTGCGCTCTCCCGGGGAAGTCGTCTCCGGATCCCGGGAACTCGGCAGTGGCGGGCTGCACAGGCTCCGCGGAAGAGGGGAGTGGAGAGCGACCTGCGCTCGCGCACAGGCCCCTTGGTGGCGGCAGCAGCAGCCCCAACGTCTCCCGCCCGCCTTGGGGTCCGCGCCTCCAGCCGCGGCTTGCGCCCGTCTCTGGAGTCAGCGCCCTCAGCCGCGGCTCGCGCCCGTCTCTGGGGTCCGCGCCCTCAGCCGCGGCTCGCGCCCGTCTCTGGGGTCCGCGCCCTCAGCCGCGGCTCGCGCCCGTCTCTGGGGTCCGCGCTTTCAGCCGCGGCTCGCGCCCGTCTCTGGGGTCCGCGCTTTCAGCCGCGGCTCGCGCCCGTCACTGGGGTTCGCGCTTTTAGCCGCGGCTCGCGCCCGTCTCTGGAGTTCCTTTAAGCAGCGTTCTTAAACCCCTCTCCTCACGCACCAGGAAACAAAGAGGGAAGAAAAAGTCTCTTGCCTCTTCGGCAGGTGCCGGCTTTTCCCCGGACTCCCTCCCGGCTAGCTGTGGTGCACTAACCCCTTCAGGCTATGTTCAAGCCGCCAACCCCAGTCCTCTCCCTGCGCTCCGTCCGAAACCGAAACCCTAGCCTCAGAGCCTCAGCTCGCAGCCCCGCCCGTCCCGGCGGGTGAGCAAACAAGCCTCTCGGGCTGGTGAGTGCCGGTCGGCACCGATCCTCTGTGCGGGAATCTCCCCGCTTTGCCCTCCGCACCCGTTGCTGTGCACTCCTCCGCGGCTTCGAAGCTCCCCCCTCCGCCTCCCGCAGTCTCCGCCCGCGAAGGGGCTTCCTAGTGTGTGGAAACTTTTCCTCCTTCACAGCTCCCTCCCACTGGTGCAGGTGCCGTCCCTATTCTTTTGTCTCTGTTTATTCTTTTTTCCTTTTGCCCTACCCAGGTACGTGGGGAGTTTCTTGCCTTTTGGGAGGTCTGAGGTCTTCTGCCAGCCTTCAGTAGGTGTTCTGCAGGAGTTGTTCCACGTGTAGATGTATTTCTGGTGTATCTGTGGAGAGGAAGGTGATCTCCGCGTCTTACTCTTCCGCCATCTTCCCTTCGACCATCTGCTGTCTACTTTTAAGTGCCACATTTCACTTAGCAAAAACAATAATATTTTTAAAATAGTAAAGAAAATTCAAATATTTTAATATCATTTTCTTCTTTTATATTTTCAGCTATTAATTAATTCTATATAACCTGAAACATAGGTCTTCTTTGGTTTATGAAAAAGAAATATTTCTGCTGTATAAATTTTGTTTTTAAAATCTGCATTGTATTTTGAAGACATTGGACCAGCTACAAATGAAAAAGACAGTATGGCCAATTATTTAATGGAATGAAAAATTATTTTCAGTTTTCTATCCACATTTTTTCCTCTAGTTATATATAACTGTATTATATGTAGTAATAGCTTATATATACACAGACATTTCTAAATTACTTTTTGCTGGTTAATATTATTTGTCAACTTGGCTGGGCCATGGAGTACTCAGATATCTGTTGAAATGCTTTTCTGGGTGTTTCTATGAGGATGTTTTTGGTTGAGGTTAACATTTAAATTGGTAGATTGAGTAAAGCAGATTGTCCTCCCTAATGTGAGTGAGCCTCATCCAATCACTTGAAGCCCAGAATAGAGCAAAAAGACTGAGCTCATCCGAATAGAATTCTTCCTGCCCAACTACCTTTAAGCTACATCATTGGCTTTTTTGCTGCCTTCCCACTGAAACTGAAACATCAGCTCTTCCTGGGCCTTGAGCCTACCAGTCTTTGGACCGGAACTACACCATTGACTCTCCTAGGTCTCAGTTGGCTGGTTCACCCTGCAGATCTTGGGACTTGTCAGCTTCTATAAAATGTCAGCCAATTCTTTATTTTATATATATATATATATATATATATATATATATATATATATATATATATATATATATATATAGGGGGCAGAGAGGGATGTACAAGCATAGATTTCTCTGGAGAACCCTGACTAATACACACTGCATTTTATAATATGACCAGCCTGTAACTTAATGATCTATAAGGAATTATGCAGGGAGTCATAGGTATTGGAAGACTGACTCAAGAAAGAAGTGAGGGAAATATTATTTGATCTTTGATTTCATGTAATCTGCATGAATTCTGGAAGTTTGAGGTATCAGCCATGGCTTATTGTGGAGGAGCAGAAAAAACATATGCTGTGGCTAGAATTTGAAAAGTTTGATATAAGAGTTTACATCTCAATTCTAAAAGCAAGCTCACAAGGTTAATTGCTCAGTTTACTTCTAGAACATTCAATCTTAAGCTTCACATCAATGGTTTCACAATATGAAAAACTAAGGATCTATTTAACATCAATTTTGGCCAAACTTTGGAAGGAATTGAAAGGGATTTACAAAGAAAGACAATTTGGGTCAATTGTTTTATCCATTGCAGGAAGAGGTCTACAATGTGTCTGAAATAGTTCAGTATCATACGGAAAAAGTTGGTGTGCTTATGCCTAGAAATGTACATCAACAATATTTTATAATACCAAGCCCAGGGAGAATGGCAGCAGTGAATGATGTGTCCCAAAAGGGATTCCAACAGGACCCTGTATGGAATAATTTGCTGTTGGGACTGTAAAAGGCTGATGCAGGGGCAAGGAGCAAGGTAGAGTTGTGACCTTCAAGAGAAGCACTAGGGACATGAGGGAACAGTAACTATTCATATTCTGAAGGGGTAAAAGAAAAAGAAATGAGAGTGAACTAGGGGGTGCAAGGAAGTGGTGAGAGCTGGGATCCTGCTTAGCACAAATGATCTTTCCTCAGACTTAAACTGAGGGCAGTCAAGGGAGTTGGCCAATTTTTCTAGCTTGGGGTGTTGTACTAACTTGGTTTTTTTATTCCCTGGGCTTTGTGTGACTCAGTGAGATTTCTATACACGGAAATACCAAGAAGGGTATTTTTCCGCCTTTTTTTTGAGTCATGAAGCTTAAAAATCTGTACATTTTTTATTCATTATATTTATATGTAGGAAACTCAGGTGGATACACAGTGGATTATAATACTGAGTTTCATGATTCTCCAAAGTGAGGAGATGGTGTCAACCCTTCTCAAGTACATATAAGGGAATAGTTATGATCCTGACAAAATGTTTCAAGCCCTAGTGGTCACCCATGCACTTTCTGGTTCACTTTATTTCTTATTTGCTGCTTCTGGCCTTGCTACTTGCCATCAACGTGTTGGCATCCTGTTCTTAAATAAAGAATCCATATACCTAGATTAGATAGAACTTAGTCTTTCCTGTTTACTGGTTTTAGTAATTGAAGATTTGTAAATTGATTTTTCCAGAAAGTTTTGCTTTCTAACATGATTGTGTTTTTAGGTTGATAATAGTATCTTTATCATACTGGTTTTCTTTGGAATTCTGCAAGTACAAGAGATATCTTTTAACTTTTACTTGAGTCACTTTGCTTGCAGTCTTGGGTAAAAAATTTTTAATAAATGATTTCTTATAATATAGATGTAAGACTGTCATTATGCTTACTGTGCAGTATTATATAATTTTATTTATCTTTCCCACTCATCTTACTAATTCAGAATTTTTTTAAACAATTCTCTGCCTGCTATGACATAAATCCTCCCTAAGTGCTGTGCAAAATGTGACTTGGTGGTGCAGTTGGAGGGAGAGGCAGATAGTTGTCATAAACAACAACAAGAACAACAAAAACACTTAGGAAATGACATACAATTGCTTATTTTAATTTAGCCTCCAGCATCTTCTGCTTATAAATAAAACATCAATACCAAAACATGTAAGAGGATATAATCTCACATTTTTTAAAAAGAATAAATTTAAATTATATAATTATTCTATATCTTCCTCTTAATTCTCTGTGACTTGATGAAAACTTTGTCATTGACTGGTGATTTTTCAAGATTATATTGGGAACCACTGGCTTAAAGAGTAACATTGACACTCAGAATCGTGACATTCTTGCAGACATTGAAAATAAAATACATTTTTGTTGTTCTGAGCATTAACCACCCACCTCAAGACTAATCTTCTAAATTTAGAAATGGCTCAGTGGACTTTTATGGAGCCAACTTACTGTCAAACCTAGCCTATCGCTTTAGTGCATGTCATGATTCTATATACTATACATACGGTACTATAAGATTGCTATCTGTAGCTTGTTCAATAGAATGAGAATATAAGGTTGCTGGGAAAATATTTTCAGAGTTGTTATATTTTAGAATAAGGATATGCTTAAACATGCATTAATATTTTAAATATTTAAGATTTAGAAAAAATAAATTGCACCTTAAATTGTATTAAGGTTTTTTTCTGTGGTTATGTAGTTATAATATGTCACATAGTTGATGTTCACTAAATAATATCTCATACTCTCTTCTCTGAACCTGTGTTTTTTAACTAATTTATTAGCAAGATTCCATCATTGCTAATCAAATGTAAATTCAATACATCTTGTTCATCGCATAGGTTTCATTAAGAGTACACTGTTCAAATTAGATTAATCTGAAAAATTATTATTTCAAACAGCATGCCATGAAAGGAATCAGTCTCCATAAATATCTCTTTGAACTATATATTCTCATTGGCCAAAAGAACTTCTTAATTTTAGCAAATTAAGTTCTTAGTTTAATACCCTTCATAAATTAAGTAATAAATTGCTTTTACAGTGCATTGGGTTACAAGCCTTGTTTCTACTCAAGAGGATTTTAATTGTGTTGCAAGTTAGAAGTGCTAGGAGTATTGTGAGTCAGTGAAATCTATACATGTGATTATAATAATATAATTTCTTCTAGGAGCCAGATGACTCCTTATATAAAATAATGAGCAATTACTGCTTGCTAATAGTCACTTGTTACGTATTATTATTAGAATGTCTGCAATCAAAATGGAATATGTAAAACATTTCCAGCCTTCAAAAGTATCAATTTAGAGCAACGTATAATCTTTCTACTACACAAATGCACCCCTGAAATTTCAAAAAAAAAAATTGGTATATGCTTGCTGTCAGGAACAATATAGTTACTAGGTTAATGCATATTGTTGAAATAGATGCTGGATACGCCTCTCAGATTCCTCCAGCTTCCAGGAGTTTTGATTGCTGAAGGTTCAAAACTGAGGCCGTCTCCAGAAATAGCCTTTCCCCAATATTATACCCCTGTCCTGGGAACAGCCTACTTCTAATAACTGATCAATTTGTACAAAGCCCCAGCCCCCTTGTCTCAAGTCATGATACGTTTGAAGAATTATCTCAGTTTTAGATTTTCCTAAGAGATAAACTGAGGCCCTTGTTGCAACCATATCTCAGTTCAACCCCTGCCCTCCCGCTAATTCTCTTGTAAGATTGATAAAGAATGTTGATAATATTATGTTAATTAATATTAACATATTATTAACATATTCTGCACTTGGGAATACTACTCCTACCCATTTACTGATTACAATGGAAAAAGGCCATCTTTGAGTGGGGCCCAGATATGGAATGGCTGTACAGCAGATTCAAGCTGCAGTGCAAGTGGTCCTGTTGCTGGGTCATCCAAACAAGTAGATACTTTGAAGAAAAATTATTTGATGCCCAAGTGATCCGTTGGGTCATATGTTGGAACTTTACACAATTTTTTAAAAATAGCTTTAGTGAGATATAATTGAGATATAATAACCATAGAATTCACCTATTCAAGCTGTGTGATTCAGTGGTTTCGGTGTAGAGTACATTATTATTTTTGATTGTAATTTTATATGTGTATACATTTGGTCATCCAGCCGTTTTAGATCAAATTCAGTGTCACTCACAGTGTTGTGCAACCCCCACCACTCTGTTCCAGAAGCTTCTGTGTTACCCTCCCACCAATTCTGTTAAGCTATTATGCGGTAATTTCCACTCCTGCCTCCCCTCATACCCACTCTCCCCATCTAATCTACTTCCTATCTCTATGAATTTGCCTGAATGTTTCATATAATTGGAATCACGCAATGTTTGTCCTTTTTTCTCTGGTTTATTTCAGTTAGCGTCATGTTTTCAAGTTTCATCCGTGTTGTAGCATCCCTTTTGATGGCTTAGTAATATTCAACAAAATGTGGTATATACATTTTTTATATTCATTAATCAGGATACTTGGGTTATTTTCACCTTCTGGCTATTGTGAATAATGCTGCAGTGAACACTGACATTGAAATATCCATTTGAGTCCCTGCTTTCTTTTTTTTTTCAATATCTACAAAAAGAGTGCGTTATATGGAAATTCTGTGTTTAGCTTGTTGAGGTTATTTCCCCACCAGGTAATATCTCTTAACCAGTGGAAATGGTAGTTGAAGGTAAAGGGCCTCTAGAAAGAGTGATAGAGGGGGAACACTATGAATATTGTTTATGGCCCTAAGACCAGCTGAAGTCAGAGGAGAAAGGCTTGTGTTAGTCTTAATAGCATATTTTTACTCCAGGAAAAGAGACCTGGAGGATCTATTTCCAGATGGAGTAAACTTATCACAGGAAACAAGTGGATCTAAGTGGTGCAGGGGGTGGACTATAGTGGAGGTTATGGTATAGTACTACTGAAATCCCCATTCAGGATGGGGACACCTGTTACTCCAGATGCTGGGGCTGATAGCTGCTGATGTCTCATGGAAACTTCCCTCACCAGGAATTGCCCTCAGTCTAAGGAAGCTGCCTCATACACCCTTACATTGCCTCAGTGGGAAGAAACTTATATCCAATGCAGTTAAAACAGGACTACAAAGCCACAGTACCTTTCCTCAATTTGGGGCATTTCTGAAGGGCCTCAGCAGCTTGAGAGCTCTTCTTGATATCAGCTCAGGCCTCTGTTGCAGCTGTATCATAGTTTAATTTCTTTTTCTGCCTAGTTCCATTTTTCTTTTAATTTCTACAGATATTATTCCTGAAAATACTCCCCAATACATTTTCATTTCATTGACTGTTTCCCAGGTAACCTGATCAAAAATTATTGGTTTAGAAAAACTGACAAGAGAATAGCAATAACTGAAGACTAAAACAGGTTGTTGGCTCAGTTATATCCATGGCTTACTAGTCCTCATTTGCAGTGGAAATTCAGGTTCCATGACATTTAAAATGTATATTATTTTCAGAGTGATGCTTTTTAAAAAAATTCTGATAGTGCAAAGAATTCATTACCATTTGCATCTATGGAATAAAATGGATAGTGAAAATTGTAAACAAAATCAAAGCAAAGCAATAACTGAAGAAAAAATAATAGTAATGTATATATACAGAATATGTAAGAATAAAATGTATGACAGTAATAGTACAGAGGATAGGGTAGAAATAATTGAGAATATGTGCTTATAAAGTGCTTAAACTACACATGAAGTGGTATGATATTGTTTGAAGGCAGACTGATTAAATAAGAAAATAAATTTTAAGCCTGGGGCAACCACTAAAACATTAAAACAGGCATAATAGTAGGTCAATAGTGTAGATAAAATGTAATTATGTAAAATGTTCAATTAATCTAGAGAAGGCATAAATAGAGGGGGGAAATACCTGGATACCATTGGAAAAATAGAAAACAGCTGGGAATCTAATAGATTTTAATCTAATTATAGTAATAATCACATTAAATATAGGTAGTTACAAGACATTAAATAACAAATATTGATAGATTGAATAAGCAAAGAAAGAACCAATTTTAAGCTATCTACAAGAAACCCACGTTAAATATCTGGGCATAGGGATGTTAAAAGGAAAAGAAAGGTATACTAATATCTTATAGACTAGATTCAGAAGAAATGTTACCAGGAATAAAGAGGGACATTACAGAATGATAAAACTATCAATTCTCCAAGAGGACATGACAGTTTTATATGTGCATGTATCTAATAACAGAGCTATAAATAATATAAAGCAAAAACTGATAGAACTGAAATAGAAATAGAAAAATCCACAGTGATAGCTGGAGATTACAATACTTCTCTATCTGTAACTGATAGAACCAGCTGCCAGAAAATCAGTAAGGATTTAAAAGAATTGAGTAACATCACTGAATGAGACAATTGACATTTATGGACCACTTGCCTAATATCAGCAGAATGTACATTATTTTCAAGTACCTATGGAACTGGACCAAGGCAGAGCATATTGTTGGCTATATGACAAGCCATACAAACAAAAAGAATAGAGGCAATAAAAGGTAATTTTATGACCATAGAATTAATCTTATAATTAATAACAGGGTTATTTGGAAATTCTCAGATATTTGGAAATTAACCAGTAAACTTCTAAATACCTTATGCATCAAAGAGCAAGTTTTTTTTTTTTTTCTTTTCTTTTTTTGCGGTACGTGGGCCTCTCACCGCTGTGGCCTCTGCTGTTGCGGAGCACAGGCTCCGGACGCGCAGGCCCAGCGGCCATGGCTCACGGGACCAGCCGCTCCACGGCATGTGGGATCCTCCAGGACCAGGGCACGAACCCGCCGCCCCTGCATCGGCAGGCGGACTCCCAACCACTGCGCCACCAGGGAAGCCCAAACAGCAAGTTTGAAGGGGTTTTAAAGAAGCAAAATTTGAGCTAATTGAAAATGAAAATAGAACATATCGAATATTTGTGTAATCCAACTTAATGCTTAGAGTGGAATGTATATCATTAAACTTTTATTTTAAATAAAAGTATAAAACAGTAATTTAAAATTTTACCAGTAAATACATAAATAAGCAAATGAAATTCAAAGCAAGCAGAAGAAACCATAAAGAATTAAGGAAAAATCAATGATCTAGAAACCAAAGAAGCAATTACACTCCAATAAGGATGTTAAAAAAAAAAAAAAAGAAACCAAAGAAAACAGAAAATAGACAAACTCAATGTAACAAAAAGCTGCTTCTTTGAAATGAGTCATAAAACCAAATGAATTTTATGGATGAGAAAATTAAGATTTGGAGAGATTAATTCATTTACCGAAAGCCATATAGAAGCAGAGAGAGTCCAAATCTAGATCTTTCTTAATCTACAATCTCCTCGCCACTACTTTGAGAGGTCACATAATTTGTCTTGGTTCATTTAAATAAAACAAGACTCTAAGATTCTTCATTTAAATAAGAAATCTGACTGTGTTTTTATTTGTTTCCTCCATGTATAGAACAGGTAGATATTCCAATCCCATCTGACCAAAGAAGCATGGCAAAGATATATGCCTTTGAGAAATCAAAGGTGCCAATTTAAATGTTATTGGTATGATAAAATGTTATTAATTACGACAGCCCGTTGTTATTAATTAATCAGTCTGTGGTTCAGAGTTTAGTTACACAGGACTGAATAACATTCTCCAAACCTTTGGTGTCATACAAGACTTACTTAATAGAAAATTACATGTAAGGACACTTTATTTTTCTATAACTCTGAGTATTAAATGTTTTTCTTTCATTTGTGAGGGAATGGAAAACATTCGATCCTTCTAATTTTGCTTAAACTTCTTTCATGCACAGTTAGAAGAGCTTGCAGTTTCAGATCCTTAATCACAAAGATAGAGAGCTCTCAATGTCTCTGCAATTTCTCAAAGTTCAAACTTTATGTACTTAGTCATCATTAATTGTTTGTTTATATCTATAACTGCAGCCTAGCTTCACAAGATGCTAGAATTTGTGTTTTGCTAAGTTGCACTTTCCTGTACAAAATGATGATTACAACTGCATTTTATGCCAGTGAGAGACTCTCTTAAGAGTGCTGTCTGATATATGCTGTGATAAAATTTGGGTGGCGGGTGTTAAAAGCCATAATGGTTTTTAGTGGAAAGGACAGATTCATGACTGAGTCTAGCCTCAGAAAGAATCTTTCTGTTTATATCTTCATGAACTTTATAATACTAGCTAAACATTCCCTGACTTGAGGCTCATATTTTTATTTTCTATTTTATGCCTAATATAGGATAAGTTACTGTATCTTTTAGGTGGTTTCTGTAGAAAGGGTTAAGAAAACTAAAACTGGCTTAAAAAGGGAACTTACTTGTTCACATTAGTAAGAACATAGAAATAGAACTAGCTTCAGGTGGAATTTGAATGTGAAATCTTAATATCACCAGATCTTTGTCTTTTTCCATTATTTCTCTTTACTTATCTACTCTAAGATGGTTTTATTTGTAGCTCAACATAATAGTTGCCAGTGATGATGTGCCTATATCATCCAGGCCTCAGATCGGGGACAACAAAAACAAGAGTATGTATTTTTAGTCAGTTCCCCCATATGTCTAATTATTAATATTAATTAAACCAGTTTAGGTCATAAGCTTATCCCAGAACCAGTGGGTGTGGCCAGGAATTATATTGTTTGGCTTTGTCTGGGTTCCATTTCCCCTACTACACTCAGTATTATCTGAGTCACATGAGATGAGAGTGATGAAAGGTTTTCTGTTTGTTTGTTTGTTTCCTAAAGGAAATTTGGAAGTCCCAAAGGAAGAGAAAGGAGGCACAAATAATAACCATACACTGTAACTACGTATATGAAAAACATAGCAGGATGATTTGGGAGAATTGTTTTCCTTTCCCATTTCCCATTGGCAGCACAGCTTCCTGCGTGAAGCAACCCTCACAGCGGCGTATTTCAGATGGCACGCCACTTAGCACTGCTGTACTGACTACTCTGGGAGGCAGTTATAACAGGAGCAGTTCTTGGAGCTACTCTACTTCTGTGTTTGCTAACAGGAATTCAGAGAAGCCTTGCTCGCCCGATGGGGAGACAAATGTCTTAAGAATTAAGAGGAACTTTATATTGATGTTTTAGAGACGACTGCAGTTTTCTTGCTTAGAGAGGTTAAAAAGGGAGAGCTGCCACTCAGTGCTAGCTGAAAGAGCATTTGGATTATGACGTGCTGTGCTCGAACTGCAGGAAGAGTGAAGGGTTTGCCAAGAAAATGGGCTGGCCGTTGGGCATCTCAACCCAAATTCAACATTTCTGTTCAGAAACCAGTGTCTTAAATCAATAACTCTGCCAATCTGTACCTGCAATTTCCCCACAGTTATCTTCCAACACCCACATGGGCAATGCTGAATTTAATGTGACCTGTGACATGGATATTTTTTCTATTCTTACTTATCCTCCTTAAAAAATTATAATTGCTCCCTCAGGGAATCATTCAGGATGTTCTTCAGCAATTCACCCCTAAAAATGATAGGCTATTTTCAAGCTCAAGTCCAACACAATAAAATGCAATATAATGTATAGTCAAAAAGACTCGCTGAGGATTGAAATAGGTTGTTTAATGGAAAACTGTGACCCTAGATTTCAATCTCTCCTTG
This sequence comes from Stenella coeruleoalba, assembly GCF_951394435.1. Taxonomy (NCBI): domain Eukaryota; kingdom Metazoa; phylum Chordata; class Mammalia; order Artiodactyla; family Delphinidae; genus Stenella; species Stenella coeruleoalba. The sequence goes on from NC_137149.1 coordinate 6,884,553, forward strand.
CTTTACTATCTTTAGAAACTAACTTTTTATGAAACTTTCTCCTAAATGCACATTCTTTTCCTATTTTTACTCTCATTTTACAAGTTAACAAAATCTAATTAAGTATAACAAAGACTTCTGAGACCACTGACTTTATGCTTTTTGTCACTTTAATTGTATGTATATGTTTACTTGGTCATTGTCAGTGTGTATACACCAAACAGTTCCCTTTCTAGTGTTGATGAAGCAGCTGAAATGTCATCACTGAATTTTTAATACTTTGTTCTTTTAATATTCCATCTTTTCAACAGCAAATATAAACATTTTGGAGATAGTTGAAAAGCTGAGTTGTCAGATCTATACAACTCTCCCATGTCAATGTGTTAGATCCTATTACTAATATATGGTTAAAATGGATGAGGCAATACCCCAAGAGAGAGAAGAGGAAAATCAAAAGTGTGAAATGAGTTCAATATACGTATGGAAATTCTCTCATTTATAAATCGTACATCTCTACCTATGTTAGGCAGTGAAAGATGTTTATGTTTTAGTACTGTCCAACTGTTGTTTGAGATTCTAATATAATTTCTGCAAACCTGCCACATTACGTATCTTGGAAACCAAAGTAAATTCCCTAATATCTGAAACTATCATTTTGTTGCAAGGTGGGGATGGAATGGGGTGGAGATTGTGATATGAGGTTGAATAATTAAAGTTTTCCTTTACCCATGATCCTAGGGTTCGAAAACAAAATAATTTAGTGACTTGGGAATGTAGATGATGAAGTGGAAATATGTCATTTGCCAAAATGTGTATAAGGTAATTTAATATAAAAAAATAAGTAACAGGCAGGTATCACAGCCCCAAAACTCAAATTTAGAAAAATTATCAGTTTTCTCACTCTCTTAAAAGTCAATTCAATACAACTCCAAAGCTCCTTTTCCCCAAGGTATTGGAATCTCTATAACATTAAGGGTGTTAACCCCTTCTCTCCTTTCTGAAAGTCATACAAAATCCAAGAGAACCCATAAAATTGGAAAGGCCTCTAACAGTCAGGTTTTAGAATCAATGACAGTGTCTTAAACTATTAGTAGATGATGCAAGAAAAAGAAGTTCTACTCTTGCACAATCCAACACACACCACAGCTTGAAGGATTGGGAGAGCACTGTCCTTGTTAACTTGAGTAGGATTTAGAATATATTTTGCTACAGAAATGATTATAATACCATGATAGCTCATTTAATATGGAACCTTCCTAACATATGAAATATCAGCCTTGTTTTGTTTCCATATAATATGCAAATCTCAGAGTTGGACTAAATTACATAAGCATATGTTCTTCCAAATAAGTTAAAAATTTGTATCAATATGCATTAAGTGAGTCTGAAGGACACAAATATGTTTAACAAATTAATATTGGGATATAAACTCAATATGTTTTATTGCTATTTAGTTTTGAATACCTAGGATTATGCAGGGTGTGATAATTATATAAATATATCTCCCTTTGGTTTACCACAAATTATAATAAACGGGATTAATATTAGTATGGAATTGCTCCATTATATTTGTTGTTAATGTGTGCATACTTAATACCATAGACATTTATTTTAGGGTTAAAATCATCACATTACTTATTGATAGGAGAATTATTTATCCCTAAATCTTTTTTTAAAAAAAAAAATGTCTGTTAATCTAATCTAGCACTTTCTTTTTAGTTTCCTCTCAAGGGAATCTTTTACGTATTAGACTTCCTTGTTATTTATTTGCTATAAGAAATTATCACTTTGAAGAAAAGCTTTAATGTTCAAAATGTTCTCTATTAAAAGTAAATATCATTATTGTTTATTTGAAATCAGAAAAATAACAATTATTCCAAATTGAATCCAATGATAGTTAAGTCACTAGTCATCTCTTCTTTCCACAGAAAGCGTATTTATTGAATCTTAAAGCATTCAGAACAAAAGACAGTCGTGCCTGAGCACATCTTGGCAGCAAAATATGCAATTTACTTAAACGTTAAGGATATTTTAGTATCGGGTCTCATCAGTGATTTCATGGTACCATTAGAGATGCCTGCCTGCAGGGCCACTGTCACCATGCCCAACAAAACAGAAAAATAGAAAATGTCATGCATTTCTACTGTTTGTCTAATTCTCTTCTTATGTCTACTTTTGTTTCTTTTCCTGGATTTCCCAGTAATTATATTTTTTGAGTCCCTAGTCATCTGTCCTCTTGTCACTTTTGCCTCTGTATTTTTTCCTTAAAAATCTGAATTTTTAAAATATTTTCCCCTCAAATATTTGATTTTCAGTTGTATGCTCACTGCTTGCTCGCTTCACATTTCAGTTATCTTTACAATATCATTTAAAACGTGCATTAAGTTTTTTCTTAATGTTTTTCATTTCTAGACAACCTACCCAAGTATTATTGAGCATTCAGGCTTTTAGCAGTCTTATTCTGTTAAATGCATAAAGAAGGAGATAATCTCCTACAGAAAATGTTGCATATATGGCTAAGTTTTTCCTTGTGAACAACCTAAAGTTTTGATATATATTATAAAATTTCCTTTATGAAATTTGAGTCAATTTACAGCTTACTTAACATAGCATAAAACTTATATAATTTGTGTGCTTGGAAATTTGTTGGGCAAAACAAAAGCGGTATTGTTTCAACTTGCATTCCTGTAAATACTACTGGTTTGAGTAGTTTTCCTAATATTTTATATGCACAGGATAGCCAAGAACATCTGCAGTCATATGAGAGACGGTAAAAGCAGGGTCCGGGTACCCAACTGTACAGTTATGAATTATACTTAAACCAAGGCTAAGTCTGAGTTCATTTCTGCTCCACGGATTTCCTAACTTATTAAAAACACTGTATTTTACTCAAATGAATATGACATTGTGTTCTACCAAAATTTGTATCTACCCCAACATTGTGATTTTGCTTGGCCATTTCAAGTTATCCACCTGCAGCCATATATTCATATTTTCCGTGTCCCCAATCATGTTGATGAAATATAATATATTCTATTTATTTTATATTCTTAAATAGAACAAAACCTAAAGATTTTGCAATGGGTCCTATCAATTTCCAGTTCTTTTGTTATTAAGGTACCAACTCAACATGGACTCTGCTATATAAAACATAGAAGACCCAGCAGATCAGGGCCCTGTGTCACCTAGCCAGACCCATGTGGACACGAGAGGATTCCTCCCTCCACTCCACGGCTCAGCTGAAGCTCTGTGCTTTGGGGTATCAGGCTTCCCCAGTGGCTACCGGAAGGGCTGGAGAACACAGTTCTGAAATGCAGAGACTTAGTGCCCACTCCATGGGACAAAATTGACAACTGAGAGCCAGGAGACGGCAAGGAGCTGGAAGTTAAATACTTCTCACTTACTGTGAAGACTGTTCTGAGTTAGTTGTGGTGATCCCTCACCGGGCTGGGCTGTGCATTCTCACAGAGCAGTCTCTAACTCAGTAGTGCGCTACCTAGAAATTTCTCTCCTTTCTTTCTTAACTCACTACCCCTCCTCTCTCATCTCTTGTGGCTTTGAGTCCGTACTCCCAATAGATTGTAAGGTTTACAGAATCTATTTTCAAGGTTCCTCAGGCTATGATACTTGGTCACATCCTAATTACTCCTTTGCATATCCCTCAATTCTTTTTTTTTTCATCAGCACGCTATATTTGCAAAATTACAATTCTGATTAGATCCAACTCTGTCTACCCCAAACCTAAACTTGTGCTATTAAAGATAGGTGAAAAAATACATGAAACAAATTTAATTTTCAATTTAAATTTTCAGTTTAATTTAAAAAGTATGTCTGTGTACCTAATTAGGGATCACAAATCTTGTCTTTGCATCTGTCATGACTTGTGACTAGGAAGGTCCGATTAAAGTCAGTCCCCTCACGTATATACTAAATCTCATTCTTCCTCATTTACTTACTTACAGACATTGCTCCAGCAAACTTCTCTTTATTTCCTCCATCATCATTATTTTTTTCATAACTCTTTTGGATGTTTCCTATCAGTATGAAATTATTTTTATGTCCCATCTTAAAAAATGGACACAAAACACTTCTTTGACCCTTTTTACTCTCTAGATGTGATCTTGTTTCTTCTCTTTCAATATAAAATTTGTCTCTAACTCCTCTTCTTCTAGTCCATCTTTAATGCATTCCAATCAGATTTATCCTCTATTATCCAACTGAAACTATTCTTTTTTTTTTTTTTTTTTTTTTTTTTTGCGGTACGTGGGCCTTTCACTGTTGTGGCCTCTCCCGTTGCGGAGCACAGGCTCCGGACGCGCAGGCTCAGCGGCCATGGCTCACGGGCCCAGCCGCTCTGCGGCATGTGGGATCCTCCCGGACCGGGGCACGAACCCGTGTCCCCTGCATCGGCAGGCGGACTCTCAACCACTGGGCCACCAGGGAAGCCCCAACTGAAACTATTCTTGACTAGATCAGCAATAACCTTAAAAGTTGCTAAATCTAATAAGCATTCACATGTCATCATCATTCTTGACTTAAAGAGCAGCAGTAACTTATTTCCTCCTCCTTGATATGCTGGGGTTTTTCTTGTTTCTGTTTTTTTTTTTTAACTTGGCTTTCAGGATGTCAAACTTTCTTTGTTTTCATTCTGTCACACTGATTGCTTCAGCTTAATCTCTTTTGAGTGTTTCTTTTCTTCACTCTGGCTAACATTGCAATCATAAGTTAATGCTATAAGTCCCCAAACCTCAATCATTGACTCTTTTTTCTTTTAAAATGCACTCATTTCCTTGACTATTTTATCTAGAGTCATTAGTTACAATAAATTCTGTATGATGATGAATCTGCTATTTATAACTCCAGCCTAAAGTCCCTATTTGTTGATGTAACTTTCTTATTATCTTCTCCTGTTGGTCACGTGATAGACATCTCTAACTCAAAATGACCAAAACTAAACTCTTGTTTTTCATCTTGAAACCAGCTTCATCCATATCCTTTTCTATAACCATTAATGACAACTCCATAATTTCAGCTGATTAGTTCAGAAACTTTGCAGTTATTCCCTATTCTGTTTTTCTTTTCACACCACATATGAAGTGAGCTAAATACAGTTGATTCTTGTATTCACCGTAATATGTTCCATAAAACTGCTAAAAACATTTTATTATCAAATAGTGAACCATTACTCCTAGGGGAAGTACAGAGTTAAGCTCCTGTAAGCCTCTGGTCACAACATTTTTGCCCACTGATCAATAAATTACCTTGTTTTATGTGTGTTTCTGTTCAAAGACATCTTATTTAATATATATTGATTAATTAACATTGAATTCAGCCCAACAGCACAGAAACTCATACCTGTGCAGCGTTTATCTAACTCTCCTATTTTCTCCAAAAAGTACATCTTAGCCTTCTTGCACTAAGGAACTCTAGATAGCCTTCAGCACTACACTTGGGGACCATTTTAACAGCAAGATTACAAAAAAGAAGCACAAAAATGTGAAAACTGTGGCACGAAATAGATGGTGAAAACAAGACATGTTTATAGTATGATAATTGAAACGAGAAAGCAGAGCATTGCCTTGTTTGACCTCAGCTGGAAACCTGTACACAGTGCAACTCTGAGTTTGTGCAGCTCTGTCCTCAAACACAAATGATTGCAAAAGCATCCTCAGCATTGATTTGAATGTTGCAAACAAATTTTAGTGAGCAGGCAAATTTGTAAATATGAAATCTATGAATAGTGAGGATATACCGTATTTTGAAATGGTACTTTCCAAAAAGAACTAGAGTGTGAGCATTTATTACCAGTCCAAATTATAATAGTCTTCCACCTGTATTATTCAGACTCCTTTACTATTCTCCGTGCTTCTGCCCTTGTTTCTTTACTGTCTACCTTCAATATAGCCCCATACATAATGTGTTACTAAAGAAGAAAGAAAGGAAGGAAGAGAGAAAGAGAAGAAGGAAGGGAGAGAAGAAGGGGGAAGAAAGGAAGGAAGAAAAAAGAAAGAAAGATAAAGAAAGGAAAGAAAGAAAGGAAGGAAGAAAGAAAGAAAGGAAAGAAAGGAAGGAAGGAAGGAAGAAAGAAAGAAAGAAGAAAGAGAGAGAGAGAAAGAAAAAGAAAGGAGGAAAGAAAAGAAAGAAAGAAAAGAAAAGAAAGAACGACTGTTAGTTATTATGGTAGGGCACTTTAGATTATGAGTCACTCCAATTTCAGACATGCTAAAATTTTAGGAAAAAATGTGTTTCTTAGAGCTGATGAAATCCTGTATATTCCATTTACTTTATATACTTAAATACAACAAAATCTAAAGGATATACAGTGGGTTCATATTTCTATCAAGGTACCTATGTAATCCACTTGTTTATCATGACCTAAGAAAGCATGTCTTTTCCCATGGCATTACCATATGATGCCTACATCTTGTTTCAATGTTTTAAGTACCAATGAAGTGTCTGCCTTTTCTTATGTTTTTACCAGAGTGTAGAATGTAAGTGTTTGCCAGTTGTTTCTATGGAAATACTTTTTTTCTCATCAGTATTTTTTGAAACAATGCTGTATGTGGCTGTGTCTTACTCTTGTTTTTATCTATCTGACTTGAGGATTCTGCATCTCTTTTTGTCTGTATTCTCTTTACAGAAAGAATTGTAGGTACATATAAAATGTTATCTTTTTAAAAATATTTGAGAAAATTACTCTCTACTTAAATAGAATTTGGTAATCTTTATCACCAAAACAAAAATTCTGTTTAATACCTGTTTGGCAGCAGTAACTTCTGGATTACATGCTGTCAAAAAGTTCATGGCCAAGTATTATATGTACTGTACCATTTGTCCTTACTTCTAAGGCTGAGTTAAGTCAGAACTCATGTATGTAATTCACATGTAATCATTTAGTGAAACAAGTTAAATTTCATTTTTAGTGCCAGTTTATGTCAAATATTATTTGCAATTACATCCCATAATCTCTCTGAGATTTTAACTATGATTAACTCCCAATTGCCATTTTTAATGAAGGCAAATTAGTCTTTGGAGGTTGACATGTAAAGCTCCAATAAATGGGTCTCAACTGAATGCAAGAGGCAGAGGGCAAATTTTAGTAGCAATAAATCAATTGATAGAAATACAGCTCCAAGTCAATTAAAGTCAAATAGTAACCTACTTAAATTTGCATAGAGGCTAATAGGCTTCTTGTCTAGAAATTATCTCTTTCAGATAAAAAGACTGATTTTATATGACAGAAGCTGAATCTAACCTGCCTGAACTTATTTGCTCTGTTTTCTCTTGTTTTCTCCTTCCTTTCCTCCCTCCCTTCCTTCCTTTCTGACTTGTCTCCTTCCTTTTTTCCTTCCTTTTCCTTTTTTTAAACATCTTTTTATGTATGCATAGTGGTTAAGCACACATGCTCTAGAGCCAGAGAGCTTTGGTTACATTCTGGTATAAATATTTACTATTTGATCTTGAACAAATTGTGAATTTTCCTGTTCCTCAGTTTCCTAATATGCTCTTCGATGGTGATAACTTACTCAAGAGTTTATTAGGATTTTCATCATTAATGCAAATAAAGAGCAAAGCAAAAGACTTTGCACATAGTAACTGCCCAGTTAATGGTAACTAAAACATTTTACCACAGCAGATAGTATCTGGATATCTTTATACATTTTATCATTTGCATGTAAGTTATTATTTTAAGTGATATAATAATTTTTTGAATTAAGTGGTTCATGTTGCATTAATTTACTCAGTCTTTTGTTTAATTTTTCATAATTTTGTACATTATCAAATCCCCTTTACAACAAAGTGCTGCTAAAAATATTAAATAAATCAAAGTAATAAAATTTCATAGTTTTATTGACCCATTACATATGATAATAACAATAAGTATTAAGTACTTACCATATGACAGAAACTATGTTATGTGCTTTAAATGGATTTTCTAATTAAATCCTCACAACAATACGATGAGATCATTATTAAGCACACTGCTTGAGGATATATAGGTGTTCTGCAAACTTTTTTTTCTAAATAATTTTATGTGCTTTCTT